>NC_091392.1:135686104-135998604 GCF_032191515.1 Phaenicophaeus curvirostris | reverse complement strand
CATTGTAAATATCATTTTTATATTAGCCCTTGGAATACTCTTGCATTTGAGTAAAATCTTTCTGTTAACCTTTGAAGTTTATGTGCAAACTCCTCTGAATTTTTTTTTCAGTTGCATTGCTTCTTTTCTTTCGTTCAGATTGTTACCTTAATTTTGCACCCAATAGTCTGCATTCTGGTTTTTGATCTTTTCATGTCTTATGTCATTTACGTATGAAAACCAGGTCATTCAAATGTTCAAATTATTTTTGTCCAGAAGCTCCAACTTAGAAAATGTCTCTAAGAAAATACAAATTGAGTATTAGTATGAGCATTTCTTTGATATTTTTATGGTGTTACTTACTATTTTTTAAAAATACTGTTGTCTCACTCACTGTACCTTTTCTAATTGTATTTCCAGATCAAAAAACATGTTAAGCAAATTCTAATGAAGACCAGGTTGGAAAATTTATAATGGACCACCTAAAAGATCTCTATTTAAATATGTTGGTTTTACATAGACAAAAAATATTACAACAACAAAATCTACACTTATAACTGTGTAAAAAATTACCAAGTACAAACTCACAAATTTTATATGAAAACAAAAGAGAAATATCTTGGCTTCATAGTTAGTGCAGATTTTTGTTTGAGAACTCAGAAATAAAATGCAAGAAAAATAAAATTGTGGGACAAAGAAAATCAGAATTATCATTTTATTAAGAGAAGGAAGGATCAGATAACTGAATTTTATGTACTTGCCTGCTACAGCTTAGTCAAGATGCTTACAAAATAATCAAAGACAGTCAAAGATATCTGGGAAACTAGAATGAGGTTTCTGAAGTTTTTCTGCAGCTGCTAAATCTACACAAAACTTACAATTTAGGGTCCAAGATGTCTTACAGAAATACTCAGTAATAAATGTAAAGAAGTTCTTTTTATTTATTTATATTTTCCATTTATATCTGATTTCAGGTACGGATATGTTGATTTGGACTCCAAATAATGACCATGGCATGTGCCCAAGTGTATATTTCTATATGCATATCTTAGTGCATTGATAGGTCTTCAGAATAGATATGCTTTCAGTATATATTCATAATAATTCCCTTCTTTGTTAGCTGTGGTCCTACCTCTTCAGGATAAGCTGTGGGAGGACAAAATGAATTTTGACTCTACTAAATTACAACTCCGTTTTTGAGCAGCACTTCTTCTATTTTTAGAGGGAGGGGGTGGAGTGTGAGAGCATTAGTTTTGATTTGTTTCTTTCCTTCCTGTATGAATGTGTACTGAGTTTGATTGGGATGAAGTTGAATTTCTTCACAGCAGCTTGTATGGTACTGTTTAAATCGCTTATCAAAACACTGGATATTTTAGCTGTTGCTGAGTATGTCTTAAATCTCCATTAGTGTAAGTGAAAATTGCCATGGAAGTTTTAATTTACTTTTTTCATAAAACAACACTGACAATGAGCATATAATGACCTAATTGTTTTAAAGTTTTCATTGTCACTTTTTCAAAGAGATTATATACTTGACTGTAACATATTTAAATAAACATCTGTATATTGAGTGACGTTGTTACAGAAGAAGTCCTATATGTAAGATTAAGATAAGGCTGAAAAGAAGCCCTGGTAATGGATAAAGGACAGTTGTAGTAGTGGATTAATGCACTAGTTTTCCTTTAGGAAATGGGAGAGCAGTCATTTTTAACACAGCTGAAAATATGTGTAATATCCTCAGCCTTATTCTTGGTACGGATACACATGCAGCATAAATCTATCTACAGCTACCTCTCTGGTCTTGATGTGTAGGCCTGGGAAGTCAGTACAAGAGGTTTCAGTGACTTTGAAGGGCACAAGCCTAAAGTATATTACTTGGGAATGCATTTGCCATTTAGAAAAGTTTGAAAATATCTGCTTTACTGCTGGTTATGACAGTCTCAAGAGCCAAATACACATAATTCCTTTTTCGGTATTTTTGTCAGACTGTCGTACTGCATTATCAAATGAAAGTGACAGTATAATTTCAGTTTTGTATTTTAGGATGAGAACTCTACAGAGCAGATCAGAAACGTGGTTCTACTAAGAATTTCATGGTGCAAAACTGGATGACTCTGAAATTAAGATTTTCAAATGTCATAGTATGGTGTAGATTTATAAGAATATATTTCAAATAGATAAAAATATTTTTACCTAACTTAGCTCTTTTGGCTGAAAAATAGGTGCTGCTGTATGGGTTGTTTTTTTTTTAACTTGGCATAGTTCTGAAATCATAGATGTACAATGTTGTGCTGAGTTGCACCATTAGCAATGTTTATGATCAATGTCACAATCATTGAGACACTTGAAAGCAGTGCAAGTGATGCTTTCATATATTTAGTCATGAAGAGAACGTGTGATTAAGCACATCAGAAACAGGAAAGCTGAAAATGGCCTGCTTCCATCTCTGTATTTCAGCAGCATGTCTTTATCAGAATTATTATTAATGGTGTCCCTCTGAAAGGTTGTTTGTCTCTTAACCTTTCAACACAGTTTTCTTAGCTATACAGCTAGCTCACACCCGATATTGCCTCTCTATTCTATGCAAATTCCTAACTCACTAGTTCAGCAGAACACATGCTATGTGATGTGGTTTCTTTTTCAATAGATTGTTTCCCAAGAAAAGCAGAAAGGATATTGGCTAAATTATCTCAGCTTCATCTATTCTCTCTTTTAAGTTAAACGTTTGGGTGTTGTACCATTTGAGGCCTTGATGCCCTTTCAGATAATTGAAAATATTTGGTGTATTTGGTACACCATGTTTTCATTGACTGATGAGTCTCAAAAAGATGAAAACAGTTTGTATGCAAATAGCTTGTTTTAACTCACTGGACAGAGATAAATCTTGTTTTTTCTCTCTTCTCTAAATAAACATACAAATATGTAAATCAGACCTTGAAGATCAGATAAAAGACCAAAAAATAATTGCATTTCCCTAAACAACATTTCTTCTTTAATTATTTTTTACTTAAATATAAAGGTAGTTTCTTGAAAAGCAGGCATACCAGTAAAAGTTTGTCTGGAGGTACTTCAGAAGAATGCCTTTAAAATGTATTCAGTGTTGAAAAGATATTCTATCCTTTCACCTATCATGCTATCAAACTGCATTCAGTTTCTTCAGTCTTCATACCTATTATAATATTATCTCTCAGAAGGAATACAAGATATCCACTCTATTTTTCACTATTCTTAATATAGTAATAATTAAAAAAAAAGGAATTAAAAACTACAGTGCTTTGAAATCTTGTTTAGGAAAATAGGTATTCCTAGAACATGGTAAGACATAGGAATCCACCCATGTCTAATTAAGTCAACTTTGCTTTGTATGCAGTGCATCCATGCTCTGACTTTTATGCTTTTCAATTCTCCTGTAGTATCTACAACAAAATATTTGCAGATGATCTTATGGGCTGCACTCTAGTTCTACTTTGAGAGTGGACCTTGAAAACTCCTGAGATCACATGCTAGATGTTGCTGTTGAACAAAAGCATTTCCCACATATTTCTACTTCTTTGAATAATATCCATTCTTTGTATGCTATGTTAACCCTGTTCAGCTTTTAATTCAACGCTTGTTATTATGTTCTAGTTAGTTTTTGGAAAGGCTTATGGATATATTTATCATGTAGGCAATAAAATGTTTGCCTCCTTTTTAAAAGTGTAATTGCTTAGATGTGCTAAGCTGGCTGCTTTCCAAGAGATTAAGAATAGTTGCCACTTCAAGGAGGAATGGTGTGCTGTAAGCAGGAAAATACAGTTTTAATTAGTGTATCCATAACTCCAACCACAGGACCAATAATTAAATCAGTATGGTCCAATTACTGTTTCAATCAGAACCAGATTTTATAGCCTTCTGTCTAATACTATAACAGTCTTACTTCTTTTAAGTGTCTAGATTACATCTTACAAAAAAATCCTGTGTTCACCATTCGTGAGAGTATGGTGTATATTGTTAAATTCTCGCTGTTAAGAGCTTTGTCTGAGAAAATATCTGTCTCTTATGCAGTTCTGTTTGCCAAGGTGGAATTCGGGTGGGTCAGCAACAAGATCAGCAGCACATCAGGAATTACTCAGCAGTTTTCAGCTGCATAGTGTTTTCTGACACAAGATTTCTATTTTAACTCATATGTACTAATACATCAGTGATGACTCCTGAGAATACACTCGATCCCCTTGTCCAAATAATTCATAAAGATATTAAACAGAATCGACTTCAACATACTTCTGCTATTTTTAAAGAAAATGGATTTGGTAAAGGACTCTTTGTGACTCTTGGAAAGAAAACCACAAATAATACTTGGTTTAGAGTAGCTTTTAATTACATTTAAACATTAGGTAAAACAGCTCTGGGAAAAAATGCTATATTCATATTTTCCTTTTCTTTAATTGAGTTTCAATGTCAGTCAAACCTGATTCCATTAAAATTAAAAGCAAAATGAAGCAAAAGTCTGAGTTCAAGAATAATAATTTAGAAAAATTAAATAATACACATGTAATGAAATTTACTGGTCTGAGGACAAAAGCAGATAATTAAAGTACATTTTTACTATAACTACAGCTGCACAGACATAACATTACAATGAAAATACAACACTGATATATTTGTTTCTCACTGATAATGTAAGGGGAATTATACTAATCATGATAAATTAGTATGTCTCAACTGAATTTTTATATATAAACACAAAAGATAGCATCAAATCTGCATATGAATAAGTATTACATTGTTGAGAAATTAATTCATATCTGTATAAGTTAAATAGATGCTTAGATTCATCATATACGTATACATATTTGTACATAAAGACGTTTTAAATACTGGTGCTAATGTTAGCTAATCATCTTCAAATACCGTTCTGAAAAGTGTGAACACTTCATTGGTTTTGAAAATTAAAGTAAATGTCTAATTTTCAACTCATATTAGCAGTATTTTAGTATTTATTTTACATTAGTTATCAACTTGGGAAAGACTTTAAGGTAGCATACAGGACTGGGGCACCTACCAGGTATTAACTTCTAGCAGAAGCTAGTAATATTTCAATGTCCTTCATGCCATTTGTTTTAAACCAGAAGAACATAAATGAAGTCATCCATTGTGACAACTAATGATACCTATAGAAGACAGATTCCTTTTTGTTTCCGTCATTTCAAATTTTTTTTCTCTTCTGTAACTGAACTCAAATGCCTTAGATCCTGATGTTATTTCTGTTCCTATCCCAGGCTTAGCACATGCAAGTTTATCTGAAACAGTTAATGACCATATAATTGTTGAAAAGCTCTACAGTTTTAAAGTTTTCTCAAATTGTTATCCTTGTTTTATAAGATGTTAGGGAAAGAAACCAAAACCTCTTTATTTCCTGGTTTTTTGAGGACTATCAACAGTGGAGCATGTTGCCCTGAGAGGCTGTACCATCTCCATCCTTTCATTCCGCAACTGGACCAAGACATGAGTAGTCTGGTCTAACTTGTGAGGTGGTCCTGTTACAGCAGGAGGGGCTTGCCTAGAGACGTTCCAGAGTCCATTCTATGATCTGAAAAAATACTTACAAATATTCAACTTTTCTATGTCATGTCAGCAAATAGAATAAAGAATAAACAATAAATTTCAGTCATTTATCCTCTGTAACAATTGATTTTTCAAGCTCTCCATGGAATAAAATAACTGGTTTTATAAACCTTTTAAACCTTTACTTCTGTTTCTGCTTTCTGAGGAGAGTATTAGTGTGTCTGAATGTAATCCTACAAGATGTAACAGAATAATTAACATGGAAAAGAATTCCAGAGGAAACTAAGATTAGGTTTTTCCTTGCTCCCTAAACATCTGTTGTAAAAATATGTCCAGAAAGAAAGTCTTTCTGGAATCAGAGGAGAATCTTAGGGCATCTCTCACTTCATTACTTTCAGGTTTTCAACTAATGAACTGCAGTGTATCAGGGTTTAATGTATTGGTTCATTGAGACTGTAACTCTAGGAGTGAGCTGGTTAAGGAAAGAAGCAGGTAGAACTCTGCATCCAGTGCATAAGGAACAAGGTAAAGAATATTTGGGGCTAGAAAGCTGAGCAGAAAAATTCAAATGTTTCAGGATAATGTGGTCTTTTGTTTTTATACACCCACAAACACCTTGAATACTTAATTTTGTTAAATCCCCATAGCTGAAGAAGAGCTGTGGGGGATTATTTCATTGTATCTATAATATCCAAGAAAAAAAATAGGTCGATTGTCATTTGACCAAAGGAATTCACTCTGTATGGACAGTCATTTTTTTCCTGCCACTATTCCCTTTATTGCCCATTGCCTGGTCATATGTATGAAGTCATATTTTTGCACTACAAACTGCACAACTGGATTTCCTCTTGGAGTGTTCCTCAGCTGTCTGAGAGAAAACAAGATTCAGCACATTGTGTGCCCTACTGCAGTGCATGCTCTGCTCGCTTTTGCTGTAGAAGTTAGGAATGTTCAACAGAGGTCTCCAAAGTGACAGAATCTGGAATTACCTTTTCATGAATACCACATATTCTTCTGCCTTTAGCTGACTATATAGATATAGTCAATGTTTTACTCTCAAAATTGCTGGCAGTACATACTACAGGCTTTAACGGAAATTGATAAATAGTTTATTGCTGTTCTCTGAGCAGCATCCTGTAATCATCAAAACAACATGAGGAAAAGTGATGGTAGCTGCCCTGATTTGTAGTGTTTGTGTCACATGCCTGTGATGCAAGACTGGGATCATTTGACCTGTTGCAGCCACTTTCTGTGGTTTGACTTTTACGATAAGCATTAATTTAGGCACAATATTTCTGCTGAGGCAAAGTATACCTCGTATGGTAAGGTAAGCTCAAGCTATCTAAGCTAAGACTTAGGACTTTAAAAATATCTTCCACTTTATGTCATGTTACAACTTTTACTTGCACTGAGATGCAGTCAGAACAATGCATTTGCAAGATTCACTGCTTCATCAAAACCTTAAAACATTGTTGGGATAAACTCTGTTTCTCTACTTTCTATACCATTTTGTTCAAAGGACTTAATATTGTTTATATTGGTTTTTTTTCTCCACTGTGAGAATACTGACCAGCTCCGTAAGTACGTTCACATTGTCAAATATTTCACAGCTACCCCCAAAGCTTGCAAGTGTCTCTCGATGTTTTTGCAAAGCATATTCACATGTTTTCATAACGTATAAAGCTTACCATTTGTCTTTAAGGGAGGCTTGGATAGGATCTTTAAAAACTTGGCAAGGAGTCCTGTGTTATATCACACAAGTAGTTTATTGTCTGCAAAACACCCAATACCAGGAATGTTCCTTGTCCTTGTCTTTCTTTCAAATGTAAGGAGAGCCTGTTTCTAGATTCTCACATTATTAGTCCTCCTACAGACTAATTTGAAGTAATTCTTGGTTTTCTACTGGAAAGTGGAAAGACCTCATTTAATCTCTGAGAAATCGAATTATAGATTTGTCAGTCATTGGAAGTCTGAATGGACCCATAAGGATCATCAAGTCCAACTCCTTGCTTCACACAAGATTACCTAAAATTGAACCACATCACTAAGAGTGTTGTACAGACACTTCTCTGAACTCTGACAGGCTTATAAACTAAAAAATAAATGCATTTTATGTAATGCAAAATGTGCTGAATTATGGACACTCGTGGGTTAGTGGGTAGCCTGAAATAAATATTGATACAAGCAGTTCCACATTTTTTTTTGGCAATACGTACAATCTTTTTACCTATATGCATGTATTTGGCAGCACATTGCACAAAAGCTAAGTCATATTTGCTTTAATTTTAAAGCTGCAAGAAAACTTGCATAATATTTAAAAGTTATTTGTTTATCGCTGATAAGCATGTATACCAAATTTCCCAGCCTGTTCTTTTCTTGTCCCCTTTTTCCATCTTATAATTAAAAATTTGTACATAGCCTTCTTAATAAATGTTCTATCTAAGAGATAAGACTTTTTTTCTCATTAATGCGTTCCAATTTTAAGCTGAAGAGACAGAAAGAGCGGATATGAAGCTCTCCTCCTGTGTTAAATTTGTTTGAAGAGATGTAGACAGCCAAGCATATACTTCTGGGCAATGGATTTGAATCACAGAGATGTTTAAGGGCCTTGGAGGTTGAGAATTACTTTCTGACAAGCTGCTAAAAACCTTTGTGGATATTAGTATGGTGTGAAGCTGGGGTTTTTTGCATTTCTGTGTGATCAAAGGAATATTTTTATTCCTGCCTATGCAACTGAGAGAGGAACACTGACTTAGAGACATAGGAGAGATGGGCAAACTGTGCAAAGTGCACCTCACCCAACTACAGCTACTTGAAAAATTGACATCTAGGCAAAGCAATTTGCCTAGGTCTCTTCTCCCCACCATTTTAATCAATGGACAGAAATAGGTACTGGTACAGATAATGCATCCCCAATCTCAGACACACAATCAAGATGGGACAAATTACCTTCTGGGAGTTGTTTCTTTCTCCTGAGTAATTGTATACAGATGCTACATATATAGCTCTGAGCAGCACTTAACTTTTAAACGCCTGGCTGAGCTGAAACATACTTTCTATGTACAATTTTAGCTTGGATATCTGTTTGTGAACAAGGAAATTTGGCACAGCAATGCCATATGCTGGAAGCAAATACTCTTGGTGTCTGTTACAAAGAAAACAATATTTGCATGGACTATACTTCCAGTCTTTCATCTGATGTTGTGCCAGTGAAATGCTAGGTTCAAAGAGTCAGCAATTTTTAAGCCAACAAGATGAAGGAGCAGAGGAGCAGCAGGGCAGAATGGGCATCTAAAGAAGCTTTTGGATAGCTTTTCTGAGAAATCACTAATTATTGGTTCTTTGCATATCCATAGATAAGCAAATTATTACTAATTTTTAGCTTTGAAATAACACATAACTTAAAGCCCTTGAGAGGATTACTTTTTGTGCTTGATTGGTGAATTTAGAGTTTATGAACTAGTCAACCAGTACTACAGGAGCTAAGAACTGTGTTCCTAGGTCAGCTACAGCAGAATTGGCAAAAGAAGTAACCTAACACCAATAGACCGTGAGATAGAGTATTAGTATACTAGTCCACATAAATGGCACAAAGATCACAGCACAAACTGGATTTTCTGCACCCATTTGTAAACTTCTATGTTTTGAAACATAAGGTCAGGAAAGATAGGGTTTACACCTCAGGCTTTAGGAACTTAAAAACTGACTGAATTAGAAGTTAAAATCCAAGTTTTAACCTGAGCACATTTTTATGTCACTATATTAATAAAAAACTAATATAAGCTCCCTCTTAAATTCCTATTTTTTTTTAATTTATAATTGCTTTCTGGAAAACATTGAATTTCTGTGAGTCTATTTTAAGAAACATTTGGGTTATCAACAATTTTATCTACAATTCTTAAACAATTCCAGTTACTCCTACAGTGAAATTACAGAAATGTCAGGCTTTGTAGTAGGCTCTACTTTGAATTCATCTTTCAAATTGCATGTGAACATAAATGCAACTTTATTTACTGTCTTCTAAACAAAGAAACAGTGGGAATGTCACCGTGCTTTTGATAGCTTTCTTGTTCTCGTCTGTAAAGGTATGAATCTGACACCTAACTTTACACCAATAAAATTGTGTTTTTCTGTCAACCAGCAGATCTTTAGCGCATGCCCAGCATTGCATAGTTTCATTTTGTCCTTGAATCAGTCACTGTGAGACAGTTTCTCAGAGAGGCCAAGTTGGGTAAAACATATGCATGATGTGGAAAGAGAGGATATAAAAAGCTATACCAGGTTTTGCTGCAATTTCTCTTGCAGCACAGGCAGAGACTGAGAAAAGACTCAGCTCGAAGGCCAGAAGTCAGTGGCATTAATAAATATTAATATTTTTTTGTGGCTTTCTACAGAGAAGTTATATTATCCTGCTAGTTTATTTACACATATTGTAAGACTGATGTTACTTCCTTTACCAGGTTTGTGTGGACAGATTTTGGGATAAGGAGGGTGTATGGTGGCTTCTGTGAGAAGATGGCAGGGACAGCATCAAACACATCCAGTTCAGGCTGGTTCCACAATGGACTTACTACAGGACATAGCACTCAAAACATGTTTCACCAAAGGACAAAACAATGTGTGGCAAAAAGAATAAGGGGGAACCCATGTGATGGTGTGAGAAAACACTGCAAACACTGAAATCAGAGAAGGAGAAAAGGAGGTGCTCTGGGCACTGAGGCAGGGATTCCCTGCAGTCTGTGGAGAGGATCACAGCAGAACTGATAACCACACTGCAACCATGAAAGACTGAACTCCTGAGCAGCTGGATATTTCCTGAAGGAACTGCAATGTGGAAAGGATCTATGCGGGAGCAGGGAAGAAGAGTGAGGAGATAGAAGTAAAAGGAGTGGTAATGGACTTGCCTCAGCCTCCATTCCCCCATCCCCCCTGTGCTGCTGATGAAAGGGGGAGACGGATGAGTCAGTAATAAAGGAATGAGGTTGTGACCAGGAAAGAGTGGGAGAAAAATGTTTTTTAATATGTTTGGTTTTGTTTCATAGTATTCAACTCTCTTAATTGGCAGTAAATTAGATTAATCTTCCCCAAATTAAGTCTGTTTTGCCTGTGACATTAACTGGTATGGGATCTTCTTGTATTTCATAGAATCATAGAATCATCAGGTTGGAAGAGACCCACCGGATCATCGAGTCCAACCATTCCTATCAATCACTAAACCATGTCCCTCAGCACCTCATCCACCCGTGCCTTAGAAACCTCCAGGGAAGGTGACTCAACCACCTCCCTGGGCAGCCTGTTCCAGTGCCCAATGACCCTTTCCGTGAAAAATCTTTTCCCAACATTCAGCCTAATCCTCCCCTAGTGGAGCTTGAGGCCATTTCCTCTCATCCTGTCCCCTGTCACTTGAGAGAGAAGCCTGTGTTAACATATGATTTCTCTGTTTGTGTGTGTGTGTATATATATATATAAAATAAAATGACAGAAACATAGAAGAATTTAGACTGGAAAGGATCACTGGAGGTCAAGGCTTTCACCTCCCTCATTAAGACCAAGTCCAAAGCAGATTCAAAATCTATGTGAACTGTATACAAAGAACTTTCTTTTGGGTGAGAGGAATATTCATTGCAATTTAAATTATGACTACACTGCTGGCATTGTATCTATACATAACAATGATTTAAATACAAGGCATTTATACATATGTAAAAGGATAGAATTTGTTGTTTAGGAAAACTAAAAATCTTTGCAACAGGGATTTGGTATCTACAAATACAACAATCTTACAGAGGAATTTGATTATCTGATCAGCATCATGACTACAGAAAAAAAATCACACGTCAATTAACATTAAAAATGCCTTTTAGATGAAGCATATGAAAAGTAAGTACATTGACTGGCTTTTCTTTTGCTATGTTTTAGAAATATAAATGAAATTACTTTTTACTTTTGGGAAATATTGCTGAGCTATACCTTGGGGAGAAAGGTGGTTCACCACTGGACTAGTAGGTCCATTTTGAGGAAAGATTTCTTTCCATCTAAATCAGATATATTTTTGCATTTCCTTGATAGCTTTGATGTGAATATAGCCATGTCGTTATTACTTTGTGCTGTGTGGTATATGATCTTTCCCTGCTTATTACTTTACTCTGTTCTGGTATTTTACAAGAACTAGATTCAGTGAACAAATCTGCAATTTTCTAATATAAATCTTGAAAGTCTCTTTGTAAAACTGAAATATTCTAATTCTGGTATATTTATAGCTCTTATGATTAGGCTGCCACTCTTCTAGCAATATGTATATATTTTCTTAAGAACGTGTTGTGGTTTGATTTAAAGTAGGATCAGCTTCTGACTCTTAACTCAGCAGCTCTAAGTAACTTCGTTTTCTGAAAGCTAACTGCATGTTTTTGAGATGCTATTCTTCTCTAAAGTGATAGAACAGGGCATTGGTATGCAAAAAGACCAATGTTTATACTTAACCACAGCCATCCTGAAGCTGCTAGAAAAGAAGCCGGACCTGGGAGAAGGGGTGAATAAAGTAGGTGACACTAAACTGACCAACACATTATTCCATTCCTATATATGTCATACTTACTATAAGTTTGAGAGATCACAATGTTCTCTCTCTCTCTTCTGTGATGGCCGATGCCCAGTGAAGACCTCGTCTGTCTGGTTACTCTTGATCCTGGAACCATGCATTCCTGAATCTAGCTCCCTCCTAGCCATGGACCTATTCCCTTGTGTCTGCTCTGCAGTATTTGTGGTAATGTACAGTCATCAAGGGGTGGGCTGGGGGTGCAATCTCATATACTTGTTTCTATTTTATTACTTTCCAATAGTTTCCATTGTTATCATTCACATCATTCTCATTTCATTAAAGCTGTAGTTCTAGTTTCAAAGCTGTAGTTCTAGTTTCCCACCTGTAAGTCTTTTTCCTCTCATTTCCCTCTCCTCTTTCCCTGCAGGGCATGGGGGAAAGGGATTTTGGAGGCTCAACTACGGGGCTTTAGCTGCCAAGTTTGGCTGAGTGGGGCTAAACCACTCAGTTTATGTATCTAGAATATGTATCTAGAACATCAGCTTTGTTCCTAACAGTAAAGATATCTAATATTTGAATAAAATTTCCTGCATAGATTTCCTGGAACTTATATTAATTCATTTTTTGCTGTGAATGAAATGTATGCCTATGCTGACTTTAGCACACTTTATTTGTGCATCTAAACATGTATTCTTCCCTAGCATTGTTACAGTATATTAAACCAACATGAGGAAAAAAAAAGAAAAAGAAAAATAAGTGCGGGAGAGGAGAGTGTGGGGAAATCTGTTCAGGGCTCCGATATTCCAGCTAAGAAACTATCTCAGGAGATCAAATGCATACATATGGAGAGGCTTTAAGGCTTTAATTTTCTTTTCTTTCTTCATTACCACTGCTCAGTTGTACATGATTTGAATATATGTTAATGCCCTGGCCTCAGAGAATGCTAGATTACAGTTTTATAATTCAGCTAGGAAAGGAACAGTTCCCAGATATACAGGTACAGGAAGAGACAGAAAGTCAGTGAAAATTTATGAAGTTTATTTAGACATTTTCCTGTTATGTTAGAAGAAACGCATTTGAATAAAACATCTTTATGCTCTTGAAAACAATTGGAGGTGTTCCAGCTTTTTGCCACTATTTTATTTCCTTTGCGCCTGTCTACTTTCTAGAGGGTCCCTGCTCATCCATGTCAGAAGAGTCACAGCCTCAGTGTCTGTTGTGAAATCAGTTACCTGAGAACTGTCTGTTTAACCCTAGGAAACTTTGAATGCAAGAAATACTTGACTGCTAGGTTTGAGAATGGGTTTTGTCAAATTAAGACCATATGCCACCTATTTAGAAGGCAATTCAAAGATTAAAAAATGTTGAAATAAATAAAATACTGAATGGCAAAATGAACAGACACTTTCATGTATTTTTATAGTTTCAAAATTTTGTAGAAATTTTTGCTTTTCTACAGACTTTTAATTTATAAATCCTGCTGACTCATTCCAAGCTTCAATTAAAAATACTATTTTTTTAAGAATCATATTTTTAAAAAAAGCTTTGAAGCATCCACTCGAAGTTGAACCATTCAGAATATGACCGCCTCAAAATAATTTTAGTTCTTGATATTCATTGTTTTAATTAACTCACATTTTTCTAACTGATATTCTTGGTTTTTGTGACTGACTTCTACTTGTGTCTGTCATTAACCATCAGTACTGCATTCCTCTCTGTCTTAGGGTATTTGCTAAAATAAAGATTTTTTTACATGCATATACAAAACTCTTTTCTGTTTCTTGAATATAGTCTTTATTGAACTTCCACATATGTTTATTTTCAGTCTTGATTTAGACAGTAAAAGATATATGACTGGAATAAAATTTAATACCATAAAATATGGTGTGAGTTGCAGACCACTTTTCTAAGTTAAATTACAGGAATGTCTGTGTTTTCTTTAGAGTTATCATGTATCTAGATATATCTGTAGTTGTTGTGAGAAAATGTGAAACAGCCCTGCACACACCAAGATCAAAGAAGAAGGAAGGGGACGATGTTCCCCGTGCAGATCCCCTGCAGCCCATGGAGAAGACCACAGTGAAGAAGATTGTCTTCCTGCAGCCCATGGAGGACCATGTTGGAGCAGATTTTCACTCTGCAGCCCATCCAGGGCATTACACCATAGCTGGTGAATGTGCCCTGAATGAAGCTGGGGCCTATAGAGACTACAGGCTTCTGGCAGGAGTTGCACCTAGTAGGCAGGAGCACATGGAGGAGCAGGATTTCTGGCAGGAAATATGGCCCATTGGGGATTCATGCTGGAGCAGTTTGTTCCTGAAAAATTGCACTGCATAGAAAAGACTCATGCTGAACAGATCCATGTTGGAGAAGTTCATGGAGGACTGTTTCATTTAGGAGAGGTCACATGGTGGAAGAGTGTGAGGAGGAAGGAGCAGCAGAGGCAAAATGTTAGGAACTGGCTACAACCCAAATAATACCTGGGATTAATATTTGCTCAAATATACGCACTTCTAACTTAATACTGCTTTTGAAAAACATAATTATCTTTACCTTTGTGTTCAAACTTTCATCTTATCATTGAATTTTTATAGAATTTCTTTTAAACGGTAATTTGAAATTAATATTTAATGTGACTTTAAGCAGATAATTGCAATACTGGGATCATAGATGTGAAAATATAAATTATTTCAATTTTAATCTTAATAAGGAACATCGTCTCCAGCACAATTACATTCTGTCTAATATAAATGAGAATGAGACTTAAAAATGATACAAGAGACTGCATAGCTAATTAGAACAATACTGAAGTGTATTGCATTTCTCAGGACAGATTTATTAGGTTACAGGTGAATACATACCTGATTTTGTGAATAAGAGAGTCAATACTGGTGAATTTCGTCCATATGTCATGATGACGTGGTTAGATTTTCATACTTGGGCTCTGGCTGAGTGATTGTAAAAAGAAACTTTAATAGAGAGATCTGTAAACAAACTTGAAATTTATAAACCTATCTGAAAAGTTCACATAGCTACACATTTTATTCATCTTCCTAATAAAATTCTGCAATTAATCTACATTTTTTAAAACACAGAAAGTCTTTTAATTTTCTAGAAACATCCAACATCCATGAATTCTTGGATATTCTGACTCCAGATCCTGAGAGTTGGTAATTGAGTTACAGGGAGTTTGCATTTGTTTCTAAGTGGCAATCAGAGTGGAAGGCATGCACTGAATCTCAAAAATCTAAGGTAACCTGTTTTATGCCTTAAAAAGGGTTATCAACAAGCGCTGAATTGTAGAACTTCAGTGCTTTTCAAATGGACATGACCTAATTTATAATCTTTGATTGCTCCTCTTGTTTGAATGGGTTTGTTGAGGTGTTTCAGTTTGGTTTTTCTTTTTTAATTACCTTTTTTTTAAAGCAAGTGACTATAGTCTTCATTTTATATTTCTTTCTTAATATTTGGGGTTCTGGATATGCATAGTTTCTCATTTAATGAGTACAATTCAATTCTAGTTGAATTATGAATCACTGGCAATTTACATAATGATAAAAAATAATTTGAGATTAGAGATTTTTTCTGCTTATAGCTATTTATTCAGAATAGCTTAGAGACAGAGACATGAAAAAATCTGCAGGAACATAACTAAATATTCAGATTGTTCATGCAGTTTCCTATGTAATTATTCTTTTCCACATGATCAGCTGCTTTGATTATTCTTTTAAAATAAATCAAACAAAGAGTATTTCCCTGATCAGCTGAATCCTCAGATACTTTCCATGCCATGTTTTAAATAAATAATTGTTATGGCTGTAATCAAAATTGTAAATATTTTTGAATTTTCAAATCAGTTTTAAATCCTGCATTTGAATAATTTATTTGGCACCTCACTGGAAGCCACAATCATTCTCCTTGACTTATAAAAATTGGTTTTCTACTTAAGTTAGTATTCAGTCTTTCTAAGACTGCATGAGAACATTGTGAAAAAGCAACACACGGTTCAGTTCATCCAAACACTTCAACTGCCATCAAGATGAGAAAATTCACAGTCTAAAAATACTTATTTCTCTTCACCAAAAGTATGGGATTCTAGGCAAAATTACAACAAAGATTCAAGGACAGGTTATCAAATAAAACACAAACAATAGAGATAAATTTCTCTTTAATAAGAATGCAGTAATAGTTACATACGTATCAGTGCAGTAATGATGTCAAAGTTATCATTTCTGCATACCTGATTCTGAAGCATGGCACAAGCACAACCTTATGGTGTTCGTTGTAGCTTTGTATACACCATCTGGAGGCAACTCCACTTATATTGTGAAATATGGTAAGCTTTGATACCTTTACATAAGCTTATAAATTCATATTGTATTTCTGTTTTCACAATCTGGAATAGATAGTTTCAAATCACATGGCTTTCATCAGCAAAAAAACCCTCTGTCATAGTAGTGGTCATCATATGTTAGTAAGTGCAGATATTTATAACTTCATAACAACATGCCATGAAAATTATTATTTATACTAGCTTTTTCATTATATACTTATACTAGTAATTTCTTGAATTGATGCAGATTCTTGAAACTGTTTCTAAGAATAACGTACAGAAATAATTAGAGAAATAGTGTTTCTAGTAATTATATTTGTATTTAAGTATATATTGACAATCATATCAAATCAGGTCAATATCTATCTAACCTGCATTCTGGTTAATGTATAACTACATTATATAGATAGCTTGTTTATGACTGTGGACAACAGAGGTAATTCTTTTCTTTGCTATGTTCCTACCTGTCTGCATCCCCCATATAGGTTTAGATTACATTACACATATCCAAATACTAATATTGATAATTAACTTTCTTACTTGTGAGCATTGTATTATTTGTAGTAGTAGTAAAGTGACAAGACATGTCTACCACCCTCCTTGACTGACACAATTGTTTGTAATGTTACCTATCAAAAAAAGATTAATGATGAAAGGAAAATCAAGCAAATTTATTTTACTCTAGATGAGAAATGGGAATAAGTTGACATGGTGCGTCACCAACAGAGCATTGTATCCTCAAAAATATAAGCAGATTGTTTTTTATTTATATATGCTTGCAATTATTTAATTTTTATTTATGTCTCTCTATCTTGCACGTTAGGCATAGGTATCTTTGATATTTCCCCAAGTAACTCATTTTGCTGGTACTTTGACAGTCTGCCTGAACGTAATGAAAGCAACTTTACAAGTGGTGTTTACGATGTTTTATTTCTTACATTATCTACTTTTTAATGCAAAGTTTATTTCCACATATCATGAAGTAAGTTGCAAACTCTAAAAAGGCTTGTATTTTCTTTTGTTTCTTGTTTTTCCTCTTGTAGTGAAATACCAGGTCTCTCTAGTCCTTTGTATCAAAAAACCGTTTCTCTTTAAGTAGCAGCAGAAAGATTTTTTAGGTCTAGGAATAGACATGGTTATGCAGCAGTTAAGAAATTGACCATTAGATTGGACATTTAGATATTTACTCATTTTTTATTCTGTCTGAAGAGTGAGCATGTGGCTGTGATCTGCAGTACTTAATCAAAAATTTTTTTTCACTGCACTGCAGTAGTAAGACCGTAGAATAAATGGCTCTGAGACAGGTATTTCCTATACTCATTTCTGTCTTTACTATATATACACACATACTTATATATGTAAGCCCCAAAATCCAAAGGAGCCCAGGCTGTTGGGTTAGTAGTAATCCTTGCTGTGTTTCCTATGGGCAAATAATACAAAAAGAAATCTACCTTTGAAAAGCGTGCTAAAGACATCTAAACAAACTATACTGTGCAATGTAAATTGAGGAATGTATCACACTCATCTGCATGGGATGATTCCCATTAACTTCAATCAGTATTAGATAAAAAAAGAAATTCAGAATTTGAATGCACAGATAGCTTTTATTTACCATTCCTTTTATAATTTTAAGAAACTAACACGAATTATTGTGGAAAAAATGTTGGTTTTTCTTAGTTTTAGAAATCATGAACAATATTATTTTATTCAAACTGATTTTGGAACATCAGAGTGTAGGTTTTTCTTTACACATCAGAGCTGATAAGTATCTTAAACTGAGTTATGGTGAAACCTGCAAATCAACTTAAAGGAGATAGTATTTTCAGTATGTATAAGGAGGGCAATAACATTATAATATTTATCTATAGACATTAATTGCCACACCATTTTTTTACCAGTAAAACAGTATTCAAGATTTTGGGAAACCTCCCAAGGTGAATAGTATGTAAAGACATTCCTGGAGTTACAGCAAGGACTTCAGAGCCAGGTAGGTGATGTGTTCAGAGACTTGTTTTAGTAGTGGATAGGTATCACTGTTCATGATGATCTCAAAGGTCTTTTCCAACCAAATGATTCTATGATTTAAAGACAAATATGCACAGGCTATTATGCATATGCACATTATAACTATTATAAGGAAGAGAAAGATGCTTTGCTGTTCATAATTTACTATGAGTGAAGAAGTTTTGCTTCTTGACACAAGGTCGTTTGTCTACACTTCTGAGAGATTTTCCATAAAAGAATGAGTAAATTTTTCAAATCAGATTATTATCATATAAAACAAAAGAGAGAAATTTATTGTTAAAAAGGAAAAAAATCAAACTGGATATAAGAATAAAGCAGATATTTGCAAGTATAAAGCATAAAATATAAAAATAAAAACTATGAAGAAACTGAAAGAGAAAAGCATTCTGAAAACAGAAACAAAAGTAAGCACTTAAGACTTTGAAGGAAGATTAAAGTACAAACATTACAAAATACTAAACACATTGGATGAAATCTTGTACAAAATTGAGAAGAGTTATTAATGGGGGAATGTTTTCTGATTTTTGTATCCTTGCCTGTTTTTATCTTATTTTTGCATTTAAAATGCATTGGAGCAATTCTGTTTTTATATATGCTTTGAAACAGCCCACTATCATTCAGTGGGAATAATAGAATTAGACCTACTTCCCTTATGTATAATCCCTCTGAAATGTTATTATGTACTAGCTATGTAATGTAACTATTCAGGAGAAAGTTTATGTACTTTGAAATCATTAAAATTAAGCAAGAATAAGCAGCACAAACAACTAGCCAGAATCTGATAACGACACAAAAGTTAACAATCCGTCAAAACCAAGTCCAGAGTCATCCATATTCTTTGAAAGAGAACCCTTTTAGTATCTCTGCAGAATAATTACCAGTTGACACAACAGTTTTCTGAGAGGGAAGATCACAGCTCACAAAACCATTAATAACATGCTTTCCATTTCATGAGATTTCCCTAGAGGTCTCATGTCAAAGTTATGAGCAAGTTTAATGCTGTATAGTTTAAAAATTGATGAAATCATAGTTTCAGCTGTTCCAGCTTCATCTTGTATCAGAAAGAATACAACTGAATAGATATTGCTTGTGCACAATATTCTTAGAATCATAGAACCATAGAACGGTTTGGGTTGGAAAGGACCTTAAAGATCACCCAGTTTCAGGGCTCCTGCATGCACAGGGACACCTTCCACTAGATCAGGTTCATCAAAGTCTCATCTGAGCTGGCCTTGAACACTTCCAGGGAGGGGGTACCAACAACCTCCATGACCAATCTGTTCCAGTCTCTCACTACCCACATTTCTTCCTCATATCTAATCTAAATCTATCCTCTTTCAGCTTAAAACAATTACTCCTCATCCTCTCACTGCACTCCCTGATAAAGAAATCACTTAGCTAAATGTTTTAATAGACCTTACTAAGGATTTCATGTTTAATGAAAAATAAAATAAATATGTTAAATATGAACACGAAACTTGGCAAGAAAAAATTCTAACAAGAAATGCTGGTGTTTTTTCAGTCACAGGGAAGTTTGGGGTTATTATATTGTTAAAGATATTTCTTTTGAAAGGGAGGGGACATTTAGGATTCTGCTGTTATTGGATTAGATTTTCAATGAATTTATGCTTCTTTCACCAAATTTTTGTGTGTTCCATATATAATCTGCATGCTAGTTTGGTTTAAATTGTAAAACGAATACTAATTGAGGCTGTGTGGTTAACATAAGTGTCTATGTATTTAGAAGAACACTTAGCTAGTTTTCTGAGGCAGTTATATATTACACAGAAAAAATCATTATGTAGTCTTTCCGAAACTGAGATACACTGGTACCATAAGGCTTCAGACTGGCTCAGAGAAAGGGAAGAATAAGGATACGCCTAGACCTTGTACACATAACTTTACCTGTATATGATAGATGAGACACAGTTAGTATTTTGAGAACAGTTAGCTTGAAGTATAGCAGTTAATAACTTTGAGAAGGATTCATGTTGCCTAACTTTTGTCATCTAAAATATAGATGTTGAGTCAAAGCCCATTATTTAGACTTTCAGTATAATCAATATGATGGTAAAACATAAATGCAACATTCAAATTTTAAGAAAGGTTCATTCCACTGTTGAGACAGCTTGTGGTGAGGAAAACATGCTACGCTAAGTATATTAACTCACAAAACTCCCCAGAGGCTGAAGGAGTCAGTCTATTGCATATTTTGTCAACTGCAGTCTCCACTGATAATGCTAGGAAATCATTCAGAGATGATGTACAGGAGATCTATGGATGATCCAAATGGAATGGAAAACTGTAAGTTGAGGAAAAATTCCATCCAGAAAAAAAGTCTGCTATTCAATGTCAAAAAAGAAAAGCAATAACATTCTGCAGATACGATGACATCCCCCATTTATATCATGGTTGCACAAACTCCTTTTCCTTCTTTTTCTCCTCTGGTTCACTGTACCTGAGAACGGTTGCGTTTATGGAATTTGTGTTCATGAATTACGTATCACTTCATACAGATGGTGTGAAATGTATTTGTCTTCTAAGTAAAAAAACAGTAGAGATATTTAAAAATTTTTCAACTTGAAGTATTTTAGAAATGGGAAATTAGCAGTCAGAATTTTGAGAAAAGTCAACAATGCACATACCTAAAAAAAATGCTTGAATTTTATTTCCAAAATACAGAGCGATGTGCTTACATGAGACTTTTATCTCTGCAAGCTCTCAGCTAAATATGCAAGTTGAGTACCTTAAATTGTGTTGATATACAGTTATATGTATTTTTAGGAACAAAACTTTCTTTGGGGCATTAAAATCTTGCCTGTGAAGGCAAATGCACCCTTATTTGATGTTGATAAAGACATACAAGTGCTTTTAATTTCCTAATGCATGGAGAAGGATTCCTGGTTCACCCACAGTTCTATTACCCTGGAGGACATAGCCAGAAGCATGCTGAACTCCTACAGCTGCACTGGGCTACAACTTTTACCACTTACAATGCATAGTGAAGGCTAGTCCCTGTTCCTTCTTTAAAGATATTAAAGATATATCTAACCTTTCAACATGAAAGTAATGTGTTTTTTCTAAAAAACAAAAAATAAAATGCTTAAAACGTCAACAAAAGAAGTCAGTTTCAGAGTATTTTGTTTGAAAAACATTGTAAATCTAATTTGTAGTACAATGTTTAACTGATATTTTTGGACAAGTCATAAACAGACCTCATTTACTCCTCAAACAGAAAAACGAAATTATAATGACATTTTAATTAACTGATATTTGGAAGATATTGTACTTGCTACTTCATTTATTTTAGGCTTTATTTATATATAAGACTTTCCTTCCATGAAATATAAAGATGTGTTAGAATGCAATAATAATTTAAATTTAAATTTTATGGTCACTCTAGGATGTCTATATCAGATAATACTGGATGGAATGTACAGATTACTATCCCCAACCTCCCATTTTAAGAGATTTTTTCCCACGTAATTTAGACACATATTTTAACATGACATACATTTCTGGAGATATCTTTTTCTTTGTTAAATGAAACTAGTTGACAAATTTAGACTAAAGGCTTGATTCAGTCCAGCACTGGACACCTTAGTATAGATTTCTACCTACTTTCTAAAGTGTAACAACTGTCCTCAATAAGAAATTACTTCACCTTGATGTCAAGGTCATTAAGATCTGTTAGTATACTTAGTGCTCTGATACCTAATGACAGACAGAAGCTTTTACAAGTTGTTTATAGGTTCCAAGAATGAGGAATTCTCTAGTCTTGCTGATCTCAATGAAATACAGAGGATATTTTGAATCAGACAACTGCAAGCAAGTTAAAGCATGATTGTTTCTGATAGCAATAGTATTATGCTAGCTTTAGATGCTGAGTGAAAGTTTTCCATTCAACTGATTCTAAAATTCATCTGCAGGTTACAAAATCAAGGCCTTGTCAATGCATTTACAGTAAATTGAACCACCAGCTGCTCCAGAAGTACACATATGTTAGCTGATTTTCCTTCTGAACGGCAAGACAACTTAAAATCTTCTCTAACATATACAGAATAGAGGCTCACATCTGAAGTTAAATAATATCATATTACTTGTCATGCAATGTCTTCAAATTTATAATTACAATTGTCATTGTAATGACAATTGCAAGAAAATATTTCCTCCCCTGCCTTATGTTACTCTTTTTTTTTTTCTGTGTCCTGTTCATGAGACAATCAATCCCTTCAAGACTCTCTTGATACAGTGAAAAACATACTGGGAAATGAAATATTTGTTAGAGTTTCTGAGGATTTACAGATTTGTCAGGAAGATAAGAAATACTACGGTTGGTTTTATCTCTTTATCTTGAATTCCACTTGGCTGATGCCAGAATAAGATTTAAATGCATGCAAAAACATTTACTTATAATGTGAAAAATCAACAACACAGTAATTTAAACAAACAACCCCACCCCCAAAAAAATAAAATCCAAACCAAAATCCCTAAATCAACACACTTAAAGGATAAATATGCATAGTTTGTTAAAGTTAAGATTACTTCAGGAAAATATTATTCATCTTATCTCCTTGATTTATCATCATTCTCCCGTTAAGATAATCCTAAGATTTTCAGAATTTTCTGTATATCTTATGAACAGGTTGGATCTGATCAGCGTGTTCCAGATTTGACTTTGCCTGTAAGAGTAACAGAACTCCAACAAGAAACACTTAATGGAATAGTTGCTGCAAAAAGACATGCACAAGATACGCTTTAAAATAGATAATTTTATCAGTTTTCTAGATCTCAGAAGTTTGAAGTGTCCATAAAGCTTTATCCTCTCATAAGAACTCATCTTATTTCTTCTTAATCCAGGAGATAACTTATGTATGTGTACACACACATATTTATATTATATGTAATAAATCTACATAAAATGGGTAGAGACATGAGAGACAGACAGAGGTGATACAGATACAGATATGTATACAAATAATGATACACTTTCTGTGCATATACGTTTTATGAGAAGCATTGCACCTCATATACTGATAATTAATTTAATCTGGAAAATACATATGAGCAAACAAATTCAGAGTAACAGTTAAAAAAAGAAAGGAAAATAAAATAAAAGGGAAAAAAAAGAATTCATAGGCTTATCAGAAAATAAGAGAAATAATTGTGCCTTCCCTTGTTGGCTTTTTTACTGTTTCAAAGACAATTTTACGTATAAATCTACAGCTAGCATTTTGTCTCCATATCTATTATTTCATATGCACTACAGGACTGAAGCAGCAAATCTGACACCTAGACAGCATAGTATTAAAATGTGAAACAATTTCTAGAAAGCTGTGTATGGTACATCAAAGCACAGTCAACATGCATTAGCTCAGTAAATCTGTACCGCATCAGTGAGCATTAGCTCTATTTCATCCATTATGGTGCAGAGATTGCTTATTGTGTTCCCAGGGCTCTCTTCTGTGGAAGAGCAATAGTACTGTCTGCCAAAACAGGCTTGCCCTGTCAGAGTAGTTTTAATTGAGCTGGGCCATAGGACCCTGCCCAGTGCTATTACAGGAGTAGAGAACCATTTGGTGAGCAACGCTCTATGAGATTATAGCTGTTAAGAGTACAATGGACAGTTACTTTAATATCCTATCCAAGTAGCAGACTATAAACATGTCCATAGGTAGTCATTTTACCTAGTTATCCTGTTTCCTAAAACAGTGTGGGTCTGATGCTTTGTGTCTACGTTTTATGTGAAAATTACTGCTTGTATTGGCAACAAGTGTTTTATGCTTTCTGTGGTCATGGCAGGGAGATGTATAAGGTCATCTCTAGAAAGGAAACATTTACCGCTTAAATTCCTTCTACTTCTTTAAAGCAACTATATTCCCAGGTAGAATGTACACTAATGAGATTTAAGCAATGGAAATATGTTAGTGACTCAATGAATAAACTCATTGTAAAGACTGACTTTACTGTTTTGTCTGCCTTAAACATTTGTATTGTCTGAGGGCCTCTTCTGTGGCACTGGGTTCAATAGGTGAGAAGGTGCAGGAGTAAGCACCGCTCCCCTTGACTGGCTGAGCTCGCAGCCCTGAACTGACTGCTATGGAGGGAAGGAGGTGCATGCACTGCCCCCCAACTTCACCCCCCCGCCCCTGATCCTCACACCCATCTGACTGCCCTGGCTGGACCCCTCCCAAAGGAGTTTCTGCATCCATGTAGCAAAACCACCCCCCATGTGCTAATGGGGCACAGACTGACCTTATAAAAGAGCTTGCAGGGAGCCACATGGTGCACGAGCCCATCACTCTGATTGGAGCAGCTTGGACCACGCAGCCTGGAAGAAGATGCTGCTGCAACAACCATGAGTTCCCCCATATCTTGGCTGTGCACCTGAGTATTTTGGTCTGTTTATTTTAGTCGAGGTCAGAACAAATTTTGCTTTTGACAGTGACCTCGAGAGTGACCTTGTCAGCCTCCAGATCACCTCACAGAAAAATGAACCATTTCCTTTTGACTGTGCAGGTCCAAAGTAGGCCTGGATATGAGTGTGTAGCTAGTGGTTCCAGGGCATGGCACTAGTTGATAATGAAAATATTTTATTTTCAGGCCTCTGATAGCTGATTGTACATGACAAATATAAACAGGTACAAATAAACACCTGGAAATTTACTTTTTCAGTAGTTCTATTTGAGTAGAAAAGATATTTGAACATATATCACTTAATTTGAGTGATTCTTTTTTAGCTTCAAATTCATTTACACAGCAACAGTTCAGCAGAGCAGTGTCTGGAAAGAAATGAAACAATAACTAATTGCTTCCCATCAAGCTTATGTAGTTTTGTGTACAAAAATCAAATAAAACTTTAAGTCATCGAAGTTAATTTCTTTCCCTGGCTGTTGAGCACAGGGTGTAAATTTCCCCTTTATTTCACATCTCTGACAGACCAAAGTTCAAATGAATAGATGTGATGATTTTTTCTGATGATGATGATTTGTGCAATCCCATTAATTCAGTTTAATAAATTTATCTTTGTCAGACAGCACGCTGCTATAAATGTGGAACTCAATGTACTTCCATTCTGCATAGACAGTGTAATGTGTTCACCCAGCACTGAGACATAGTGGAGAATCATCAGTTTGCAAGACAATAGCATTGTGAATAGCAGAACACGGAGTTCTGTTTTCAGAGACAAAACAAATTAACAAACCAAACAAAAAGACAGCCTGAGACAAAATGGGATGGCCTTTAGGAATTAGGGTTAAACAATCCCCACAAATTCTTTATAGTCAATAGAGAGAAAAAGAGACTTAAAAAATAAAATCTGTCTATTGCTGATTTTTTTTTTTTAATTTCCTCTAAGGATAACATGAATCATTGTCCAGAAATGCCCAATTTGGAAAAATATTTCGAACTGTGTCCATAAAGTATTCTCAAATGATGAAGAAACATAAGCAACAAGCCAAAGAGAGACACGATTTTAATCTTCTTCAGGTATTTTTGTACAAGCTAAAACAAAGTGTGTTTGCAGGAGTCCTTTTATGAAATTTGTACCACTCCATTTATTTAAAGTGCAAATTCCAGTATTTACAGTGTATAAGTATTGTGAGAAAAGCACTTATACCTATGCATGGCATCTTTATTTCTTCCTATATGAAGGCCTAATAGGCATAGGCTGATTTCTGGAAAGTGCTGTTGTGGCAGCCTTGTTAGACTTGGAAAAAAATGGGAAATTCACACTGCCTGCAATGAAGGCAAACATAGCTACTAAATGAGTGTTCATCCAAAGAGCTTGTACTACAACAATGACACTTTATCTGATAAACCAAAATGACAAGCACTTCTTCATAAGCAAAAGGACTAATACCAGAAATCTGCCAGGTACATGTTATAGATTAAATAAAAGTTAACAACTCATAGAAGGGCAAACCTACAGCGAAATCTAAGCCTCTAATTAATCGATAATTTTCACTTCTACAGTGCTTTTCTTTTCTAAGGCACAAATCTTTTCACCCTCAAAGAATAACAGAAACTGGCATAGGTCTGTTGGTTTTACGTACATCATAAAGTTAGGGGAAATGACAGTAGCATTACACTTTTAAAATAATACACAAATATTTATATTTTAAATCTACTTTTGCAAAGTCACAGAATTAAAAATAAAAAAAAAAATTGGGGATTTCTGTTTGTGCAATTGTGTGAAGGTCTGGAAGATCTTGTCTCTGGCAGCCTACATCTTCATATGTTGAAGTGGCACAAAGCAAACAGTTTTCCCTAGTGCTCCAAGCTCCTGGATAAGACAATCCCATGCTAATGCCCTCCCCTACTCTACTATCACTCTTCTCATCTCATTTTGTCTATGTGTTGTGTATCATGTTCTTCTAATCCTCAGGGAATCAATTCAGCCAACTACATTGTTAAAAGAATAACTTCCTTCCCTTTATCTGCTCATTTTCCTACCTTGTGTTTGTCTTCCCTTTCTTTGTCTCTTACACCTTCCTTTTTTGATTTCCTTCTTTCTTCACTTTCTCTCTCTCTCTAGTTATTTTTCTCAGGGCTAACAAGGGATCAGCTGCATGTCAGAGCTATTGCAAAGGATTATATAGGAATCTCTCCCACAGAATAGCAGTGTTGCCACTGCATCAAAAGATAAAAAATTCAGTGGCAGCAGGATATTCGACTAACCTCTTGATCTCAAGGACTATTGTCCTGACTGGTCTAGCCCTGACTCATGCAGCTACAGCTACAGGGGTTGTGATTGTAGGCTGTACACATCTACAAGCTGGACCTGGAATGACCGGCAAGAGCACTTGTCATCCCTGTAGAAAACTCGTAAGATGAAAGCAAGCAATGTTAAGTCACTGTCAGAAGGAGTATGTGAAATGTATTTTTAATCACTTTTACATCACCAGGGAACCCGTAGATTCTGGCTGAACATCTCTGTGGGGTAAGAAGGAATATAAATCTAGGTCAAAAGTGAAATGCCAGCTGGATGATGGAAATTATTTAAAACATTGTGTACCAGCTATTTTGTCTGCCTCTTTTTATCCAAGCTCCATCGATCTCTTGCAGCTACCTAAAACCACTAAAAACAGATCCCTAGAATCTTAATTACTGCAGGACTATACTTACAAGTCTTACTCAAAAGTAAATTTGGCTGATGTAGGACAGTTGTTGTTAAATAGTGTATTATGAGTTAATTCATCATCAATGGAGAATTTGAAATCTGTTCCAAATAGCAGTTCAAACACCCAAGATAAAGAAATTCCCTCCCTTTTTTTTTTTTGGTCTTTCTTAGCTAAATCATATATTGGACAAGCCAACATTCCTAGGGGAAAGGGCTGTGTTTGCCTCACAAATTGACTCTGTAAATTGACTTAGATAGCAACGTTTGAACTGCTGATAACACGCTTTTTTGGGGGTTTGTCTTCTATCAGTAAAAACAAGAAACAATGCATTTGACATTCTATAGTGATGCTTTGTAAGGTTCTTTTTTATATCTTTGACACTAACGAATTAAAATAATTTTCTCCTAGATTTCACTGAATGACAGCAGTTGGAAGATACAAATAAAACTACATGGAAGGCCATTTCTTTGTAACAGAAAAAAATGACTGAAATGTAAAAAGAATCTTGGAAATGTTTACCACTAGTTGCTTCCATACATCATAACAATGAGTAGAACTATATAATACAAGAATACTAGAATGTTTAATTCCAGGAAATTAACTTTGAGTGAATTAAGAAATTCAATAAGTTAAATGCAATGGACTAAAATAAACAAACTTGAAGGAATCTGGAAAATATTCAAAAAGGCACCTTGAAGGATGAAGTCTATAGAAAGCTCATGAGTCAATAGGAAAATATAAAAGATTCCATGAATTATTAAGGATGAAAATTTATTATGAACAATGAATAATATATCAAGAGGGACAATAGTCAGGAAAATTATTTTTATTTCAGGCAAATTTAAAGAAAAAGAACAACTTCAAAGCAACATCTGAACTTGTTACAGAATTAAGGCATTGTTTCGGTAGAAGTGCCATATAAATGTATTTCTAATTTTGCTTCTGTTTTTCTTATCTACACCTCTTTCCACACAGATTTAATATATTTGATAAATATTTGCATTCAATGTTTATCAGATTCATTACAGTTAATCTACTGCTAAAGACTTCTCATTCTGTTTTTGACATAATCCTTGAGCCTTTGTTTCATCACAGGTGAATAAATTTGCCAGAATTTCTAGTAGGTATGGACAGAATCCAGCCACAGGGCTGATCAAAATACATCTACAAATGGATATGAACAGCCCAACCTTTGCTGCTAGAGAATAACCACATTATTCTTTATATATGAAATATCCTTGCCAAAAAAAAAAAACAAAAAACCCCCAAAATCAAAAAAAACCCCAAAACAAAACCCCCCATATCTTTGTAAAAGAAAAAGGTTGAGGAGGTGTTATTTTTTAACACAAAAGAGGGTAAACATATTTTGACTACATAAGCCTATGCATTGAAGTTGAGATCGCAGCTGGAACTGATTGTTCTGACCCTTCTCAGGGAAGGGGTCTCAGTGGATCATTTTCTCTCTTCATTGTTTCACCTGTGTGAAGCAGCATTGACTCTACACCCAGCAGAAACTGCTCTGTCATACAGCATCCAAGAAGATAAAGCCACTTTGTTAACTCTTTTTTCCAGGTAACAAAATACTTCATAGGGTGTAATAAGACATCAGCAAAGCAGATACAAATTTGCCTTTGCTATGCATCTGACAGCAATTTTTCCTGCAAGATTTTCACAGTACAATTTATGAAACAATCTGCTAAATGTACAATGTATGTTCTGCTAAGGAACAGACAATGGAAGCTCTGAAACCATAAAAGGATCGAATTTATTTCACGTCTATTTTGTGCTCTCAGTGAATATTTGTCATGAAATAATGCTCGTAGAGTTGACTGGAAAATGGTGCCTACAGCTGATGTTCCTGTAAGATTGCTTTGTGAATTGGGAGATTCTTTAATTATCTCTGAAGAAGGCAGCTTTACTGTCCACAGCAAAATTTGTGTTGATATCTGTATTCAAGGTAGGTCTAATTAACATTATGCAGTAAACCTTGATGTAAATAATATTGCCAAAGCGTGAGTTTTACTTTCACTAAATAGTTGTATTGATACACCTATGCCAATTGAGTGGTTAAATTTGCATTGTGGGCCAATCCGTAAGCATCACAAAACCTCGTAAAGCCTCTGCAGAAAGCTCAACATGTTAAACTGACTTTACCTAATCTGAATTCCCATTCATTTTCAACTTATGTATTTTCACTTGCTACATTAATTAAATGAAAAAGTATTTCCCTATTGTAATATATGGTCATCTATCTTTCTCGACTTACTAAATGGTTTCTCTGGTTGCTATTTAAATTATTCTTTTAATTGTTTTTTTTTACCCTGAAACATCTCAGTGTCTTAACATATGGTCTAGTTAAAGAGGAAGAATGTTCTTACCTACGTGACAGTAATAACTAAACATTTCAGTTTATATCTTTTCCTAACACAGATCCCCTTTAGACCCTGCATTTCTTAACATTGGAATGCTTCAGTTTGCCATTTAAAAAACATACGTTCAAAATATATTTTAACATGATATTCTTGATTTTTGGCTACTGCTTATGTAGAGGTTTTAAAAATTCATGAAAAAAAAAGATGCATCCTATCACTCATAGTAAAACTCATTAACAGGTTCTGGATTCTGGAAGTTCAGTAGAAGGAGACAAATATTTAGAAGCTGATTTGATCAGGTAGATATGTTAGCTAAATATTTCCTCAACTGGAACTTGTTCTGGAGAAGAGAAAAATACTTTCTGCAATACCTCTCAGGCACTGAAATAAGATTTGTTTTCAAACATCTGATTTAGATACCTTCAATGTTTTTCTATGTGAAGTAGCATATGCTTAGGCTGCAATGATAGTGAAATAATCTTATGTTCAGCTATTATTGCAGCATAGTGAATGCATTTTTTGTGATGGGAAAAAAGGGAATAAACTGTTTCCACAAGACTAGGAGAATTTATTTTCGTACGCTTTTGAGGGCCTTCTCCCCCACAAGTTGAAAATATTAAAAGACCATTTTTTAAGAGGAGTTATGAGGCTAATATGCAAGACAAGTCTTATTCTTGTAAAAATGTATAACAAGACTATTTCTTACTTCTGTGTAACAGAGAGGAGAGATTTCAGAGAACTACATAAATAAAACTCAGTGCAGATGTGCTTCTTCAGTATTTATGAGGTATATATTTCATATGTTATGTGAAAGATTTTGCCTTGCTGTAACAGTGAACCAGGACATTAGCAGTGTTTGATCTGTCGCTGTTTTCTGTGAACAAGTTAGAGTTAAAGCATACCTTGTAAAATTTCACTTTGTTGTGAGTGGAAAACGATTTTTGGTTCATGCTATCGGGCCCTCTGTACTAAATAGCTTTTCCTCATAGTATCTATGACTACAGGGTGCCAGGGTCAAATCATGTGTCCCTGCAGATTATATTTTACTAGGATCGTGCAATTACTATCCACAGTTTTTAGTTCATTTTACCCAATAAATGACAGAAAAATATTAATATCAAGTACTCGAAAAGAGATTAAATGGCTACTGTTAAAGACTGTGTTTGATGTGATATGTCATTCAAACATAACATACTTGTGACACAGCATGCTGAGATTCATGTGTTTAAACCACAATGACTTACGTTCCATTTTAATTCACCTCAGTTAACATTCCTTTGTCTGTGAAAGAATACTAGCAAAGTTAATCTACTGAATGGTTACCACGCTTGACTGACTATCTGGATCCATTATATCTGCATAACTTAACATATTTCCGATGGTAACTGAAACTTCTAATCACTTGCAAGGAAGAGAAAAACGAGAGTTTAAAATGGATTGCTCATGCAAAATGTAAGAGGACTTGACAGGTAGAGCAAAGTGAAAAAGATGAGTATTTTGCTGGTTTGTTCCCTCTCTCTTTTATATCACTCAGTTTTAAATTAGGGCAGTGCAATGACAGAAGGGAAAAAAAAGAAGCAATTTTGACTGCTCTTTCAAAGCTTAGGAGATTGTGCTAAGGGTTCTTGTAATTTTGTAATGGGATAAGTCACAATACAAAAACAATTGCAATAATGACACTGCATTGCATATTGATTTTCCTTACAGTGTTGTTTCCACGCAAAATGGAGGTTTTACAATTGTGCTTCAAAATTTTCACATATAGTCAAGAAAATATTAATTTATCTTTATGAACTACATAGTGATGTGCCTCTGATTCTGTTTTCTATACTTTATTCTGTAAAATGATGATTTCCCTTTGGTCTATTTAGAAAATTCTTTACCTCTATCAACTATTTTACTTACCTTGATCAGAAAGTGGACAACGAAACAAAAGCTTCACTATTTTTGTGTTGTGACCTTCTGTCTATCAAAAGGAAAAAGAAAAAGAGAAAGGAGTTTATTTCCTTCACCCTCTAGGAAATTTTAGCATTTTGATATTTGCTTCTGCTCTTAATTGGATTGTCTATATAACATATGCAAGTAGGACATTCCCCAGGAAGATCCTGAATTTAGCTTTAGTCCAAAAAAATATTTAACTACTTTTGTCACACAGTAAATTGATTTCAGAATGATAAACTGAGAAGCAGTGGTCTCAGAACATTGTCTAGAACAATGATTACAATCTTTTCATAAGAATCAGTGTGTGCTTGTGCTAGGTTGCCAGATACCCTTTTTAGCCAATGAAGTCCCCTGTAAAGACTAGTACATAGACATACAAGTGGACAAAAACTCTGTAATGCATTTCATCAGCAGCAGAACAATAAGTTGTAAGAAGGAATCATACAAGTTGTTGTATGCAATATGTTGTTACATGTTGCCTCCATTTTATTAAGATCTAATAGGGATGGATCTCGCATCACAAAAGTAAGAGTTGCCTTGGTTACCTCTATTACCTGGTTACTTCTGCTTCTTCTAAGAAAAACCTGAATTTGCTCTGGTTTCTAAGATGTTCTGGGAGAATGATATATTGACTCCTAACTGGTGAGTCAGGTACAAATGTTTTTTTATTTCAGCCATGTTTCTTCTTAAAATACCTGGAACAGAAGAAAATCTTTTACTAAGAATTCCTTCAGACTGCATTTGAGTTCCTTTCTTGTTTCTTTCTTCAGCTCATATCTTCTGAGAAATCCAATTAATGAACTAGTCTTTCACACTCTACTGCACAGATTTAAATTTAAAATCAGAAACCTTGACAGCTTCAGGTCTTGAATAAAGTGAAATCTGTTCTGCTAAATTCCAGACTCTGTCCTCTGCTATACTCCTTTCTCACTCCCCTCAGGATCTTAGAGCCCATCATCTCACAGTGACTACAGCCAGGGCTGCCTGCTGATTACCACATTGCCAAACAGTCCTTCCTTTCCAGTGAATAGCACATCCAGCTGTGCTCCATTCCTGGTACGTGGTTGGCCCATCACCTTGCTTTGTCTTTCTGAGGAGTCTCTTCTTATTGTCAGTCTGCAAGCTTTGCTTTCCACTCCTGTGCCCTGACTATGGTTTATCCTCTCCCACTTCCATCTCATTCCTGGATCAGTGCTCTTATTCTCAGGCTGGTCAGGTCTTCCTCATTCTGGTGGATCCTGTCTCTCCTTAGGAGATCCTCAGAGAGGTTCCTGTTGTGAAAAAAAGCTAAATTCCTGTTAATGACCTCAGCTACGCAAGCAGATGCTCAACTGCACAATAATTCTACACCTCCTCCACAACTATGTGATAACATATTTAAGAAAATGTAAAAAAATACCACACAAGAGCTGTGAGAGAAAGGAGTGAGAAAATGTGACAGGAACAGTCCTATACATGCCAAGGTCAGAGAATAAGGAGGGGAATTAGCCGCCCGCCCCCCACCCCATGCACCGTAACAGAGGCAGCCCAGGGAGACTCCATGGTGAGGCAGGCTCATGGCAGGAGTTGCAACTAATAGACAGGAGCACGGAGGAGTAGGTTTCCTGGCAGGAAATATGACCCTGTGGGAGGCCCACTCTGGAGCACTATTCCTGAAGGACTCTACCCAGAGTAAAGGACTGCAGTTCATGAAGAATTGCAGCCCATAGGAAAAACCCACATCGGAACAGCTTGTGAAAGACTATCCCATAGGAGGGACCCCGTGCTGGAATAAGTGAAGAGTATGAGGAGGAAGGAACAGCAGAGGTGAAGTGTTATGAATCGCCTGCAACCTCCATTCCTTATCCCTTTGTGATCGTCAGGGTAGGTAGAGGTAGAAGAGTTAGGAATGAATGAGCAAAGTTGGACCTGGGAATAAGAGGATACATAGGGTAGATGAGTTTAATTACAGCTTTCTTTCTTGCTATCCTACTTTATTTTAATCAGCAATGAATTAAATTAATTTTCCCAACATTGGGTCTGTTCTGCCTGTGACCAATCTCCCTGTTCTCTGTTCTTATCTTTTCGTCTTATTTTCTTCCTCTGTCCTGTTGAGCAGGCGAACTGAGGGAATGGGTTTTATGTATGCCTGCCAAACAACCTATGTTACCCTCCCAGTGCCCATGCAGAAAGTAGCAGGGACAATAGCCTATAGTTTTTAAAAGCAGCCTCCCAGAACCAAGTCCCCAGCAAGCAGCAAATCTCAGACCTCCCCAGCAGTGGGTCAGGTCAGCAGTTGGAGTCCTCCACACATCAGGGATTCACCCACTACCACAAGTTACTGATTTTTCTTAACGCTGCCACTGGGCTCATAGCACAGCCAGTTCAGGTTCCTTCCCAAACACTGCTTTCTGTCCTTCATCAGGTCCGAGGGCCTATTCTGTAGTGAGAAAGAGGGTTGGTTTTGTGTCATGATCTTCCAGTCTTTGCCACCACAGGAGTCTTCATTTGCTACTCAGTGAACACAATCTTTATTTTTTATTAATTTATGAATCCAAGATTTTTTTCCTCCTACTTCTGTTTGTACCTGTAAGGATGTAAAGTATGAATGATTAAAATTTATTGAATCGGGTCCAGGCTTTCCGGGAGCAATACATCCCCATTTATTAAAATCCATTTGGTTCAGTTTGTTGTGTATCTATTGTCAGTGCCTTCTTTCTATACAATGTCACCTGCTGTAGAAATCTCTGTCTCAAGCCATTATAACTCACTCACATAAGAATTTTTTATCTGATTTGTACAAGTTCTTAAACAAATCTGAGAAAAAAAGCCAATATAAAACAATTTTACTTTTGGGGAAATAAAATAAAAATAATATTATTATTATAACATGATAAATACTATAACTGGCTTTTTATTATTTACATTATCATTCCTTTATCATTCTTTCTGCTTTTGCTTCTTTTGATTATACAGCGAATGAAGGGAAAATGAAGCAGAATGGCTTATAATATAAATTTGACATAATCTTGATATTTGTACACAATTCATAAGAATGTCCTCAGCTCTATGTTAATATCTCATGTATTTTTTCTCCATTAAATATATTTAGTGAAATTATTACACGCGTATTCAGTCATTTTTCTTAACTGGTAAGTAAAGCTGACAGAAATTTTCTCCTTTCTTCTGTAGCACTCCACTAAATCCATATATTTTAAATATTTCATGGGAAAGTAGTCATTGCATAAACATTTTCTAAGATAATGTGTCAAAATAGTTTGTTTTAATATAGCATAAACTAATATTGTGTAAGGGTAAAGCAGGAAATTTTGAATTACTTTTGTCTCCTTAGGTTCTCAAATCTCTAATTTTTGTTTGTATTTAAGCAGTATTTTAAAATTCTGAAACTTCAGAGGAAAATATTCTGTTTCCAGCAGTTTTATCTTTTTAAAAAATACTTAACACATTTAATTTTTTTCAAATGAAATTTTTTTTCTTATTTCCAGATTAATTGTAAGATGCTCTGAAGAGTAAGAATTCTCTACACAATCAAGCACATAAAAGCACTGTAGTCTAAATGGGAGGAATTGATTTATCGTGCTACATGAGCCTATTGATCCCCATTCTGACAACAAAAAAGCCTCAATGACTAAAATCAACAGGAAATTAAGTCTCTTCTCTGAAGTTAAACATATACTTCAGCGATCTGACAAACACATAATCTCTTCAGCAAGCAGATACCATCACCTAAACTTCAGGAAAAAAAACCCACTAAATCCTAAGTTTATTGTGTAAAATATAGTCAATGATTAACTGTGTGTAGATTTTGTTAGTTCCGTCAGGTAATGAGCCTGTCTAAAAGTCTTTAACACAGGTTTTGAAACTTATAAATCACATTTGACAAATTGAAGAGCGGTGTAAGATGGCTAACATCTGCAAAAACTAAAGTAGTTGCAAAAGGAAAGTCAACTTTGCAATGTTTAACTTTTAAATGACCTAGGAAAAGTAATAAAATCTTACACTGTCTTATTGTTATGTTAGTGTTGGTATGTACCATCCAAAATGTATGGTTTAAGTAAGTTCTGTCATTCGCAGACATTTGAGATGATGTTGCTTCTTTTACCCTTTTTCTTGATAGGGCACTTATTACAGCACGAGTATTGGCTTGGCACTTCCTCAGCTGTATTTGTATTCGAATGAAGTTTCACTACCTCAGAAAAAAAAAAAGCAATGGCAAATAAATTTTACAAACATTTTTTAGTCTCCTCTGGTGCAGATGCTTCCTTTTGCCTAAATATTTTGCTATTCTATTAATGAAAAACCTAAGATGGCAGTTAGAGTCTAAAATGTTCCTTGTAAAACCACTGCACTGCCACCTTAAAAATCTTTCCTTATAGCATTTCTTTTCTTGAAATATCTACAAAACATATAAACTTCCTGTTAGATTGCTAATTATGAACTTAATAGCAGTCTTCTTCATGAATCATAGAATCATAGAATAACCAGGTTGGAAGAGACCCACCGGATCATCGAGTCCAACCATTCCTATCAAACACTAAACCATGCCCCCCAGTATCTCGTCCACCTGTGCCTTAAATACCTCCAGGGAAGGTGAATCAACCACCTCCCTGGGCAGCCTCTGCCAGTGCCCAATGACCCTTTCTGTGAAAAATTTTTTCCTAATGTCCAGCCTAAACCTCCCCTGGCGGAGCTTGAGGCCATTCCCTCTTGTCCTGTCCCCTGTCACTTGGGAGAAGAGGCCAGCACCCTCCTCTCTACAACCTCCTTTCAGGTAGTTGTAGAGAGCAATGAGGTCTTCCCTCAGCCTCCTCTTCTCCAGGCTAAACAACCCCAGCTCTCTCAGCTGCTCCTCGTAAGACTTGTTCTCCAGCCCCCTCACCAGCTTTGTTGCTCTTCTCTGGACATCCTCCAGAGCCTCAACATCCTTCTTGTGGTGAGGGGCCGAGAACGGAATACAGTATTCGAGGAGCGGTCTCACCAGTGCCGAGTACAGAGGGAGAATAACCTCCCTGGACCTGCTGGTCACGCCGTTTCTGATACAAGCCAAGATGCCATTGGCCTTCTTGGCCACCTGGGCACACTGCTGGCTCATGTTCAGTCGCTGTCAACCAACACACCCAGGTCCCTCTCCTCCAGGCAGCTTTCTAGACAGACTTCTCCTAGTCTGTAGCACTGCATAGGGTTGTTGTGCCCCAAGTGCAGGACCCGGCATTTGGCCTTATTAAACTTCATGCGATTGGACTCTGCCCAGCGGTCCAGCCTGTTCAGATCCCTTTGCAGAGCCTCCCGACCCTCCAGCAGATCAACACTTCCACCCAGCTTAGTGTCGTCTGCAAACTTGCTAAGGGTGCACTCGATGCCTTCATCCAGGTCATTGATAAAGACATTGAACAGGGCTGGACCCAGCACTGAGCCCTGGGGAACCCCACTAGTCACTGGCCTCCAGCTGGATCTCGCACCATTTCCCACCACACTCTGGGCCCGGCCATCCAACCAGTTTTCCACCCAGGAGAGTGTGCGCCTGTCCAGCCCAGAGGCTGACAGTTTCTCAAGCAGAATGCTGTGAGAGACTGTGTCAAAGGCTTTACTGAAGTCCAGGAAGACCACATCCACAGCCTTTCCCTCATCCAGCAGCCGAGTCACTTTGTCATAGAAGGCGATCAGGTTAGTCTGGCAAGACCTGCCTTTTGTGAACCCATGTTGACTGGGCCTGATCACCCTGTTCTCTTGCACGTGCTTCATGATAGCACTCAAGATCACCTGCTCCATGACTTTCCCTGGCAATGAGGTCAGACTCTCAGGCCCGTAGTTTCCTGGGTCCTCCCTGCGACCCTTCTTGTAGATGGGCACAACATCAGCCAGCCTCCAGTCCAGTGGAACTTCCCCAGTCTTCCAGGACTGTTGGAAGATGATGGAAGACAATGAGTAAACAAGAAAATCTTTTAAGACATACCTTAGCTGTCTTTATTAGGCTTAGTGTATTAAAAAAACCACTAAGAAAACAAACACCACCTCCCAAAAAAAGAATGCAGCACCAGATACTGTATGATTAATTTATCAAAAATATATATAATTTCCATGTCTACTAAGTAAGATGGAAAACATATTTGTTATTACAACTTAGGGTATTCTAAGTGCACCCACAGGAGATTTTTAGGGGTCTTTTTGTGTCGTTCAGGTTAATGACCAATATATATCCTGTTAAATTTAAATATGGGTTACATTTTACTTAGTCACAAGGTTTTATTACACTGGATATTTTTGGAAGGTCTGTCATTTAGATTTTTTTTTTAATGTAGACATGTGACCTTTCACATGCATGAAATTGCAGTTAAATAACATGTTGACACATCAAAATCTCCGGTTTCTTCTGTATGTTGAGCATAATACAGAAGAAACGTCAAACAAGTTTCCATTTCTACATTTCAAAGTTTAAACCGAAGTCTGGGGTCTTAATGACTGGATAAATAAGGATGTCCCAGTCCCAAAAGAGCATATGTATATACATACATACATATATATATTTTTAGCCTGTAGATGAAGTAGCTACAAGAGTATTGTAGCTGGGGATGCAGAGAAGTAACACTTGACTGAATAAGATTAACACAGGACCTTTAAGCACATCAGTATAATTTTTTCAGCCTTTTGTTATTCAATCAGGAGTCTTAGAAGAAGTCTTAGACTAAAACCTAAATTTTTTATGGTTATTTAATAAATAGCTGTACTTAAAACCAAAACCATCAAAACACTCTCCACTTCCCCTGTTAGTGTTTTTTTCCACATTGAAGTCATCCATTGAAGTCAGTGGTTTCTTCAAAAGCTGACCCAAAGATATAGTGAGGTTTCTCATGTCCATTATACTATTTTGAGTCCATTCCACAAATATTCCCTGTTTAATTTCACATAAATTATTTAACAGTTTCTCTAATAGCATTTCCTTTTATTTTAATTTCTTATAATTTTAATCTCAAGATATCCTCAAATAGGTAATGGGTTGCCATTAGAGAAATAGTCGTCTGCTGCATATTTTATGAATGAAGGATTACTTTTCCTAGTCTGTGATCATTAAAGGAATATGCACACAGTTTTAGTTGTGAACTTTCAATATCCATTTAAAAAGTAACAGAACTATAACAGTAATAATGTGATATCAATTTCATTATAACTTTTAAATTATTATCGGATCACAATTATCACTAATAGATCTAGACTGTCTACTACCAGACTTGAGCCCAAAGATGAGGTGCTGCACAATGTATCTAAAATAAGTGCCATTCAGTGCCAAAATAAAAATATAAAATAAAAATTAAATCAATCAAAACAGACACATGATTTTGTTGGCATTTGTAAGAAAATTTTGTCTGTCTCAATAGTTGCTGGGGACCTAGATTCATATTTCTTCATGGAGCTGTACAGTTATGTCCTAATGGATCTGCTAGCTATAGAATAGCTCAGTCATATCCATTATGTTACGATCAACTATGGCATATGTATTCCCCCAGGATTTGACCCAATTTATTTGCAGTCAGACAAACTGGTCAACCTATTAGCTCCTAGCACATCCTCAGAAAACAATCTAGATTTCAGATGTGACTGTGGCTGACCTTTCACACAGCAGGAAGGTGAATTATTGTTGCTGCAGTCTCCACTCTAAGATCAGCTACAACCAACGTGACTTACAGTGTCTTACATTGTCTTAATTTTTCATGGATATTCAAGACTTTTTTCTCACTTGGAGATTCAGTTTTATCCTTCCTTTTAATTCCCTTGAATTTGTTGCCTTAAATTAAAATTGATCTATTTCTTTTCCAAAAAAGTATTTGTTACAAGTGTCTTAAAGGACTCTGGATCATAGACTTAATCCTAAGTGTGGACTTGGCTTCAATGGAAATATTTTATCTGAAGTTCTTTTCTGAGAACTTCATCTTGATTTCTTACATGGATACTGATCTGATATTCATGATTAGTTTCAAGACAGGGCTTCTTCAGGATCAGAGGGAAACAGAGGGAGGAATGGGGGAAAAAAAGTTTAAATTTAGAACATACAGAGCTTTGAAGGGTCTCTAAAAGATTCATGCTAAGTGGACATACTTAAGTGTTCAAACTGTACAGAGGAACTAAACAGCCTGGTTTGCTTCCATTGAACCCAAGTCCACATTAAGAAAAAAAGTATTAAAATTAATTTCAATTTAAACTATTGCCCTTGTTCAACTTCATTTAAAATCAATTAGTATTTCCCAGCCACACAAATTTAACTAACTGTCCAAATTTTGGATTTCAGTAATTCATTAAAATGAAATTACCATGAGTTCATAGTACATTTATCACATCCAGATATGGCAGGTACCAAGAGTACACGTATCAAAATTTCTTAGTTTCAAATAATTATTCAACTATAAAACTGATATGATATCTACTAGCTTGTATCATTTAACTCATAGTTATATGTCTGTCTAAGAGATCCCTCTGAGACAAAATATTAAATCTACCTAATAAAATTCTCATTATTCTGTATAATATATAGACTATCCACTTTCCTAGGGTGACAAATTCTTAGGGGGTTGTGGTTTTTTGTTTGCTTCTTTGTGCTTTTTCTTTCCTGGATACCTTCTACAAAAGAGATAAAACCAATAGTTTATCCATACAATACATTTCTGCATTTGCATAAGATTATATATATATATAGTTCTAAATTCATGCATAAAAAGGTGAATTTGACCTTAATCATTACACTATATCATCTGATTAACATGCTAGTATATACTGTAAAGAAAACACTACAAATGAAATAGAAAATTTAAAGGTACAGATCTGTGATGCTGGAACTAGTGTTATGCAACATCTCATCTGAAAACTTTAAATTCCTTTTCCAAAGTCACTTAGAGTTCTCCATAATAACTGAGATATGAAAACTTGTGCTATGTGGAATCCTTATGCTAGATTTTCTTTGCTCTTTGTAGCCAAATTTGTAATAAACATATCATTCACAAAGAATTCAAGGCATCAGAGTAGTTCCTGTTAATTCAAAAATGGCTCCAGTTTTTCTTTACACAGTTTTCATAATAAGAAAACAACAAGTATGCAAAAAATATAAGTTATAAGAACAAAACAGCCACTTCTTAACTTAAAAAAATCCCGCAAACCAACAATCTAAAACATTAGGCTTATCTTTCCCACAACATGGGAAACCAGGCTACCCAGGGAGGTAACAGGCTACCCAGGGAGGTGGTTGAGTTACCTTCCCTGGAGGTGTTTAAGGCACGGGTGGACGAGGTGCTAAGGGGCCTGGTTTAGTGTTTGATAGGAATGGTTGGACTCGATGATCTGGTGGGTCTCTTCCAACCTGGTTATTCTATGATTCTATGATTCTATGATTCTATGATTCTATGATTCTATGAAATAACCATAATTAAATGACAGAGAAATTGTTTCAGTAGCAAGCTATTGATCTGACATGTCTATTACTTTGATTTAGTAGAAAGAGAGTTCTCTAATACAAAATACTAAAATAGCAATGAGAGTGGGCAAAGAGAGAAAAGGGGATAATTAGAAGTCTAGATATATGGGAAGAAAAGAGGCATACTGTAACTATTCCTTATGAAGTGAAATTTATTCACTAAAAATATATATTGTAGAGCTTAAATAAGTGCATTAAGGAAACATATGTGCATGTGATTTCTGTAGACTTGAACCCTGAATGTAAACTCCAATGAAAAACTTTAATTGTTCATCTGATTCTGACTGTATCTTTTCAGTTTTGAGGAACTGAAAGTGATCAGCCTTCTGTCAAATAACTTGGTTGTAGGGCAATGCTCAAAGATGATTAAATGTTTGGGGAATGACAGGATCTGCGAGCTACAATAAAGTCTACCATTTCCTCCTCTGAGACACAGGTCAAGGAGTGTTTTGTGGAAAAAAAATGAGACATGGGTTTAGAAAAGCTGAAATATTAGGCATCATTTTATGTGGCATATATTAGAGAAATGCACAGAGCTAGCACACTGCTAGCATTTCCAATATATTCTGTGGCAGTGTGCATTGAGATAAATTAGTTTTAGTGAATTAAATCTCAAAAATGGTTTGATTTGTTTTACCAAAAGAATTTGGTTGTGAAATGAAAGGAGACAAGATGAAGTGTACAAAAGATATAAGGCTTTTTATAACATATTTAGTATTTTATGTAGTGTAGTCTTTATTCAAATTAAGACGGTTTTATTTTTTACCTATAAAGAATGTATTTTATGTAGGGATATTCTTAACAGACTCCTTATGTATGTATCATGTGACTTCAAGTACTACTATAACATTGTTAGAATTTACCTCCAGTTAGTTATCAAATATAGATTGAACGACCTCTTGTTCCTTTTACTTGTCATATGCATAGTTCACCTGAGTTAAATAGGACTATTGATAAGAATAAAACAGCATGTTTATAGGTATTTGAAACAGTGATCAATTGCAGATTGCTAGTTAAAATAACCTATTTAGCAGTTCTTTGCCCAGGAAGTAATTACAGCCCATATGTTATCATGTTACTTTTGGCCTATAAAACACTCTTACAATATTTAAAAAGGAGTTAGATGAGGCGTTGCTGTTGTTGGGGGCTTATGTTTTGGTTTGGTTTGTTTTTTCACAGTTTTCTCTGGAAATATAGATCTTAAATTACATCTTATTTCTTAACAGTAACATCATGACCCATAATCTGATATGACTTCAAATACCAAATAATATGCTCAACTCCACTTAGAGGAATTCCATTAAGTGGAAAGGTTAGGGCAATTAAATCACAGGCTAAAAATTTCCTTTCTGTAATGTCAAAGCTTATTACAACCAAAATATCAGCCTCAATCAAAAAATTCTTCAGGAAAACCACATAGCAATATATCTAATATGTATTATGGCATGAGAATAATCAAAAAAAGTATAAATACGGACATCTTATTACTACCTTTTAAAAAGCAGATTGAGTCGGAAAGTGATTTCCTTTTTTTCTTTTTTTTTCCATTTTAAGGTAATTTTTAAGCAGCTGAATTGAGAGTATGCGTGACATTGATTGTTTAGCATGCTAGCCACAAATAATTACCTATATATGGGTTAGAGATGAAAGAAAGATGTTTGTGCAACTGAATCCACATCATGTTGTACACTGCTAGCATCAGCCTCCATTAGTCTTCTCACTGCCAAGCATAATTCTTTCTTTTTCTTTCTTTCTTTTATCTTTTTTTTCACTTTAAGGAAATGTGAAGTACAAACTATAATGTCTCTACAGGTACTGAGCAAACTGCCTCTAAAATGTTCTTTTAATAACTTCTTCAGGGAGAGTAGCATGGCCTTTCAGTCAAGGATATCTCTAATTGTGTTGGATTTACTTGACATTTTCCTAGGATCTTAGGAAGTGATAAGGAAACTGAATTTGACAATAAAGTGAAGTTTTTGACATTCACTTGGTCTCTAGTGAAGTTAGAATAGTGCTATTAAAGAACTACTACACCTCACAGGATGCAGCAATTACTTAGTATTTTTTATTTGCCAAATGAGATGCAGATATTCTTCTCTTACAAAGATAATAGCAACCAAATTGTTCTTTTTTACTAGAGAGTGGAATCATAAGTGATAGAGCCCAGACAAAAGGAAAATTACTCACTGATGAATTGCCAAAGCAAATTAATAAAATTAATCTTGAAATTATGATCTGAAGAGAACAATCTGGTAACATTTGCACAAGCATCTGTTGCACAGCATGTAGTTTCCAGTAAAAATATGTAATTTATATCCAGTAAAAACAGAGTTCCAAATTGTTTGTTCAATCTACTTTGAAGTTTGGGGTTGCAAGACTAATAATATACAAGGAAAAAATCATGTTAATCCATGGCTTCTGACTCATTCTATGACACTCGTAAAATCACACGTAATGAGTGTTCACTTTGATCTAAATTCCTCAAGCACTTGTGCACATTAGCCGCACTGGGAAGATCTATGTGGTAGATTTATTCATATATGCCTAATAAATTAATAAATTAATTTTTACTCAGTGGCAACTGCTTCATACTACAGTAAGTGTAGCATGTAAAGTTTTGTTATAGCCTTCAAGAATACTATATTCTATGATAAACAACTGGCAAAATCAGAATATCAGGTTTCTATTCAAAGTACGCTATACATGATGTTGACAAAACCATTTATAACGACCTCCACAATGTAAACTTGATGTGACAAAGCTCAGTATGGGCTCATTCAACTTTTTGGTAGTTATCTTCTGATGAACTAACCACCACCCTGAAGGAAGAGCTCATGGTAATAAATTGCTAGGTAGAGACACAACAGTAATGATGCTTCTGAGAATCAACATAATGTCAGTCTGGGAAAGAAATGAACTCTTCTATATCACTGTGAACACTTGCTGGAGCCAATATTTTTTTTTGCTTTTTTAATTCAGAAATGTATCTATCACACAAGGAAGTATACACATAACATGGAAAAAAAAACTTCAGAAAAAAATGAAAATAAGTAATGCAGAAATTTACATTTGTTTTCAATATGGGCTAAAGCAGGATCCCCCGTATATTTTATTTCTCCAATTACATCCATTCCTACTGTTTTTTTCCCATTATTCCTCGTTTTCTCTGGCATATGAAAGGGTCATTCATTTAAATATATTATAGAACTATTATAGTCAAAACTACTATTACCATGTAACTGTTTGAGGAATTTCCTAAAAAGTGAGTTTATGCACAAAACCCATATCACAGTAGTTACCTTTGTAGCGTTAGACCCCACTGTGCAGGTTGTGATGGCCATGTGAGAAGCATTTCCCGGAGAACACTTTCACATAGTCCTTATGCAGGAACAGTTTGGTGTCTACATGTGCCAACAGAGATGGTTTTCCTAAGGAAATGTCTTGCCTCAGAGTAGTCACATTAATAATTTATACATCTTTGAGTAGTGAAGTTTTCTACATGTTGAAATACTCTTGTATATCTGCATTTCATAAGCACAGACATTTATATCTGGCATTGTTGTTAACATGTCTTAGCAAATAATGTAGACACTGAGGGACACTTTAAGGGTGTAAATCAGCATTCCCTACAGTAGATATCTTAGATCAAATCAAGATGTTCCACTTCTAAATTTTTAAAATATTTGATTGGTAAGTAAGAAATCTGTCTATTTTCAAAACCAAAAACCATTCTTAAATGATTAAGAATGGTGGAGAGGACATTTTTTCTTCTTTAGAATACAGTAGGCTAAATTACTCTTTATGATAAGCAAATCCAACCCCAGACAAGGAAACATGGCTTTTTATGTTTACTTTTTCTACTGACAACTCATGCACCCCTGTCACTAATATCAGTGGAAATAAATCTGAAGATTAGAAAAACTTATTCTTATATTCTTGTTCACAGGACTTTCTTTTAATGGTATTTAAAACACGTATATTCACTTTGGAAAATAAAATTGCATAATCCATGAACAATCAAACTTCCAAATAGATTAAAAAATAGCTTTTATCAGTACATTTCATCACCAGCAGCATCCTATTCCTCTTCTGATATAGACAAAATGTTCCCAGTGATGCAAACAGTTCTGATAATTAGAACTATTGTAGTGAAGATGTCAGGAGAACGTTAAGGTAGGAATAGTTTTTAGATTTTAAGAAGTATGTTCTGACGATGTGAAGAGTTACACATAGAAGAAGCTTGTTGGGGCATTGTGAAACTTCTGTCAAGAATGACATGGTATTTCTTTGGGATAGAGAGCTAGAGTAGATGCCATGGAAAGGTCCCTAGATCGCAACTTATTTACTTTAACACTTGACTCATACCTGTGAGTGTGTCACATTACCTGGCTTAAATATTATAACATAGCTACTAGAAGAGTCTTTGCAAATAAATGTTAACTATTTATAAGTAGTTAGATAGTCTTCAGCTTGCCAATGCATGTAGTCAATATGGCATAATTTAATCTTTATAAACCAGATATTGTTAGTCTTATTTCCTTAAAATAGTAATATACGCCAGAAATGGTTCCAGTATAATCAAAGCAAGTACAAAACTAAAAAGGTAGTTGGATATGACCTTGTGAAATTAATATCACTTTTCTAATCTACATAGTATACTTAATGTGTACCTGAAAATAATTGTAAATGTAAATTTAGAAGCCATTTCTCTTTTCAGATTATAAATAATTGAATCATTTTTAGCTACTTTCTAAATAATTTAATGAAGTTAGATGACTCAAGATCAAACTGGCACAGAAATCTTATGGGAAACTAGTGAAAATGCTCTTGGATTTATGATATAATCTTTGTTTCAAAATGAAAATCTTAAATCAAGACAAATGAAACAGCATGTTGTGCTTTTGAAGGACAGAATTTAATATGAAAATAAATACGAAACTCACGTAGTTTTAAATAGTTTATCATTTTTCTTTTAAAATCCAAGATTAAAAAGGAAATTTTGTGTGGGTTTTTAGAGCTAGAATAATGGGGAAATTTTACCATCTAGTGAGTAAGTAAAGATATACTCATAGTACACTGCATCTATCTTAAATGTGCATACACTCAAACTAGGTAATAATTTGACACAATGATATAAATAAAAATGAGTTCTCATGTTCAGTTTCTAAATCTTCAATTTTCAATCTGACGTCGGACATTGGCCTACTGCTCTATTTTAGTTTACATGAGGATGACTAGGTCATGCTTCATAAGGTATGCTTATTAAAAATGAAGCAAGATAACTTATCTTTTGTTTACAAAGTTCTTGTGGATATTTATTCCTGTTTGTAGATGATTAATTGCCTTAAGAATATTAAATGCAATAATGTTATGTGAATAAATCCTGGCCCTATTAAGAAAAGATTATCTTTCCAAGAACATTTATATGTGCCTGAGTTATCAATATATTAAAACAGTAATAAAAATATTGTACCTTGACAAATTTGATGGCGAGCCTAGAAGCTTCCATTTTCATGGCAGGGATTTTCTGGTTTGTTTCTGGTAGAACTATCGATCAATTAAGTCTGTTTGAAACTAAAGATTATGAGTCGCTTTCTAAGCACTGATAAATTCTGGAATTGCCTAAACTTTTGTTGAATTAATGTCATAAATTCAATGTGCCTTTGTAGCTTCTAGAAGTGGCGGGGGGAGGGGGAAGGGGGGAGGGGAGGAATAAGCAAAACGTTCAAAGTCCAAGATAGTAATCTATGTTGACCACTTTCCAGAAAAGACTTACCCTGTAAGTAATCAATTTAACGAAGTGATCTCAGTTCTTATCCCATAGACTTGCTTAGAAATAACTCTTTTGGGAAGGTGAACACTCAATAGGAAGGTAGCTTGTGTGGACAGCCATCTGTTTCTCTTCCCTCATAGTTGGTATTATAAGTAATTCTGTTCACAGTAGTCAAGTAGCCTGAGTAGCAACCATAGAATTTTAGCAATAAGATTTGTCTTGGCGGTAGGCCAAAACTCTGACTCCTTAGTAGAGAGATATGAACCCATACCTCCAGTGCCTACTGAGATGCTGTGCTGGAGTATTTTGGAGAAGAACACTGTCCAGATTCCTGCTGAAGGTATTTTGTAGCCAGAAATACGAGGACACCTGGGTCAGAGGATGAATGAATGATATAATTTTAATTCAGACTTTAACTCAATCGTTTGGTAAGAATCACAGAATCACAGAATCACAGAATAACCAGGTTGGAAGAGACCCACCGGATCACCGAGTCCAACCGTTCCTACCAAAGAAAGTACATAACGTTCTGGTTGGTCCTTATTTCTAGAACCGCTTATGTGAATGCATGAGGATTAGGCGAGGGAGAAACAAGATGTATGGTTGCTGCTGTCACCATTTTTTCAGATGCCTGCACTGAGTACCTAACTGCAACTTATTGAGGGAATGCTAATGTTATGCATTAGATATTACTCTAAGGTTTGATGTTCCATGCAGCTGGAGTTTTATCCATCACTACCTTCAAAACTTAAGGTCAAGAAGTTTCATAAACAGGATGAAAACCATGAACTACATCTCCATAATTCCCTTATAGAGTAAAGGGTCCCCAAAATATTTTCCATGCACAACCTTTAATCTTTATACCCTCTTGTAAAGCTCAAATAATTTGTTTGTATTGCTTAAACAGATTTGCTTCATGTGCTTGAGGCTTTTGGTAGCTTAACGTCTTGCTGCCCCAGTGGCTGGAATGTGTAGCTAAAGAAGGAAGGGATTTGGCTTAGCACCTTGTGAGCAGACAAAAAAACTGCTGAATCACTCTGTCTGGGCTGAAAAGCCTTACTGCAGCTGTGTGCCCGAAGGGTTTAAGCAGCAGCCACCATGGAGACAAGGTCTTTTGAACTGTATGTGATCCAAAAGCCTGATTGAACTTGCATAGACAGCAGGTTCAAGCAGCAGTTATCCTGGACAAAGGTCTTCTATGCCACTTCCAGACTGCCTGAGTAGAGTAACTGCACAAGACCCGGGAGACCCCTCCTCTGTGTGATAAGGGATGGAATTCTTCTATAAATAAAGTGTGCCAAATAGCGCACATCTGTGTGCCCACCACTCTTTATGGACCATGACAGAGTTTTAAAGAGCATAATCCAAAACCAATATTGCATTCAAGGGTGTGAATTATTATTTGTTTGTTTGCTTGATTGTTTTATTTTTTCCTATTATTTTCTTTTTCCTCTCTCTCTGTTGTTACCTTCTCTTCAAAAAAATACCTCATCTTGGCACTTTTGCGTGACTTTAACTGTATTTGTAAAAATCTTGTGCCAAGTATTTTTTGTACATTTTTATAACTTCAGCTGCATTCAAAGTAAAGATTGATATTTTGAGATAACCACTAAAGTGATTATGTTCACTTTTTTATGCTGCCTCACAAAGATTCAAGGGGATTACCCCCTAAGAACTCCTTACAGGAAATGTCAGTTGAGGACAGGCCTTCCACCTCTACCATTCCACTTTTGTCCATCAGACTGGAGAATAACATTGTGAATATCACTTCGGCACAATGTGCCAAAAAAGAAATATGTGTGACATGTTGTTTTTTTAAAAAATAATACAATTTGGCCTTAATGGTGTGTTGTTGGTTGTTCCTTTTGTATTTTTTCAAATAGTAAGCTAGTAAGAAAAATATCACTGTTGTTTTGTCTGACTTTTTTATGTAATTGTCATAATTTAGAGAGTCTGCATGCTATATTCTCATGTCAGAACTGCGAAAGAGAGAAAGCTTCGGGCTTAGGAGGAAAATTATTGTTTTCACCAAGACAAAGAAATTATTATTTCATTCAAATCTTTCACAATAGAAGCAACTACAGATTTTCTTTTTTGCAAAATATGGGCTCATTGTCAATGTAAAATTGACATGCGTAAACAAACTTCACAACTCGGGAGAGTTATAAAGTAGGTATGTTTATTGCCAGTACTGGGGTGCAAGGGGGAATTTCTCCTCCTAGCTTGCACATTGTATTTTCTAACAAGCAGCTACTTATAGTGTATATATTCATTAACGTGGGCTAGGCTATGACAGTTAGTTCGCTAAAAGGGCCGTACTATTACAATTATTTTCATTACTCCATTATCATAAGTCCACTCCTCGCCTTAGCTGAGTTGGCTGAGTTTCAAACCACAGAAACAGTTAGCCTTGGACAGTCTCCTTTCTCACTGAAGCACAGCTGCACAGCTCTGGCTTGAGCACTCGGCGTTCCTGATAACACATTCTTGTTTTGAAGAATACCTTGTTTCAAACTCCTGTAACCGGCTGTAAGTCTTTAAAAAAGAGTCTGAATATGAAAAAAATATGAGGAGAAATAAAAAACACAATACAGATTACTTTTGCTGACAACGTATTGTTTAAGAAAGTTTGGCCTTTATGAAATGTAAAATCAACTGTTCTATAAAACCATATTGTATCTTGTTAGCATCTACTACTTTAAAGAAATTCTATTTGTGCATTTATAATTAAGGTTATAGTGCATTTCCATTTGACACCTTATTTTCAAGCCCATAAAACAAATTATTATCCAACTATTCCAGTTCATCTTTTTTTTTCCTTACAAAAACATAACTGATTATTTGTAGAATTTCTTGCAATGCAGAATTATTGATGTTCTAATTTACACCAGCACATGGCTTGATCACAAGGTCCTCACTGTGATTGTAATTTTACCATGATGTGACATGTGATCCTGTAATTGGCCAGCTGGATCATATGCTTTATAATTTTTGCTTGAATGACCTTACCTTCTGCAAGAGAATTTTAATTATTAAACTAAAAAAATATTAAATCCTCATTAAATCAGTCTCCACTGTAAGCCTGAATCTTGTCTTCTGAAAATTCCTTCACCAAGAAACTTCCCTTTTGAAACTTTTGGAATGCTGGTGCAGAAGTCCCTGTTGCATTAAGTCAATCTATTAGCAGCAGAAGAGTTTCTGTTATTTTAAAACTCTACTTGATTTTAAAACATTATCTCCATCAAAAAGTATATTGTCTTTTCCATGACTATTTTTGAAACGAGAATTAATTTGACATGGAAGTGATACTGATCTTTTTACAAAACTGTAATTTTCATGCCACTTTAAGAACTTATATCCTATGTTTCTATGCAGTTTTAAAAGAGAGATTAGCCTAAGTTTATTTTCTGTGTACACTATTGTAACAAAGATATGTACATACACTGCACAATATACTATATTCTCACCTCATCGTGATATTTCATTATCACCTGCATAGACAACAAGGAATCTAAAATAACTATTATTTTCAGTAGTTATGGGATTTTCAGTAACTAAAAAGCCCCTACAATGTTTCCATGTGACATGTAAGCAACAAGGCTAAATTTCTTGTCCTGTTGTAGTCAACAAGAATTTTGCTATTGATATGGTAGGAAAAGAACTCCTCCTGTATTCTTAAAATTTATTTCTAACTTTAGTTAGTCAGACCTAATTTATTTTTTCATCAGACTGAAGTAACTACTGTATTGGACTAAAACTAGCAGTCATATAATTATTAATGTTCTCATTGCACTAATGTGTAGACTAAGACTGGTCAAGAAATCAACACTGCTTCCCTGAGACATTATTCTATCTCTATCCTAATTGTCTTTGCTCATCAGAGATTATTTTCCCATTGCATTTCCCAGTAACAAAGTACTAACTTCAGTTGTTAAAAATTCTTTCTTAAGAAACTTTCACAAAGAGCTGTAAGCTTATGGAAGATGCAGCACTTCAGTCCATGGCCTTCTTACTTTATAATATAATCCTGTGTTGTAAGAAGACAGTATCAATAATGAAAGCAATGTTTTAAAGGCATAAAACTGAAGGATGTCAGTACAAAATGTGCAGTGGATAGAGGCAGTGGATAGGGACAGTTGTAGCCAACAAATACAGATTTCCCAAATCAAATACATTTGGTTCAATATATTTTCTAATATTTCAGAGAGATAACACATTTATGATAGGGTGCTCCAGAGCCTTCTGGCCATTGCTGCCTACCCCAACATAGGACAGCTGACAGAAACTGGTGGCAATTTTGTAAAAATAATGAAGAATCTCTAGACATTTCAAATTAATTCCCTGCAGCCCATACTGTTTTCTATAGTTCCACAAACCCTCAAAAGATGAATGTTATCATTTAAAATCAAATACTCAGAATGACACTTGTCCATTTTCTTATTTGCCAGGAATCACTATTGATTCTTTTTTTTCTTTCAGCAGCTAGTTTCTTCAAAAGAAAGCCATATTTAATGTCTGTGAATTCCAATTAGATCCAAGAAAGAGAATTTACCAGTGGAGATAGATGAGAAACCCCATACATCTTCATTATATACACTCATTTATATTTTCTGTAAGTCATTCCACAGATTTAAGGCAATACTCAGTGATGGTACAAATGAGTTCAAGCTCCGACTTTCACAATCTTGTCCCCTGTCTGCCTATACTTTAAATTTGCACCTACTGTATTAGTTTCTTGCACTACATGCTGATCTGTATATTGACTCTGATACAGAAAAATTAACAAAGCATCCTAAAATTTCAGATCACAAACATCTACCCACAGTATTAATCTCTTTTTTGATTATGAATACTTTGTAGATTTGTGGGGAAAAAATCAATGAACCAACCAAACAAAAAGCTGTGTTAGTTGGTTACAAAATATATAAATTTAAGGCTATCTCCCAAAGCAATAAGGTTTTTCTGATAAATAATGTAATTGCATACACACTGCTGTTTCTTCAAACCTAAACCTTTGTGAAGCTGATTCAGACTGGAAGGCAAGGAGAATTTTTCCTCAAAACAAGATTATACTTAAAAGACTTTCCACAGTCACCACATTCACTGCCAGAGAGAGGATTCTACATGTTATACGAGCATCTGAACTAGGACTGATCACCTTTTCATTAGGTATTTCTTGCAATGCAATACATGAATATTTCAAAGTGCATGCATGCATTTCAGGTGCTTTTTTTTCATTTTTCTGATTAAACTTAGTAAAAGAAATGCTAACAAAGACAGTCCTCCTTTGTTTGTTTTACTTTGATCAAGGTCTGCAAGTAGCACAGGTTATGTTTTCCAGGTAACATGGCAGTCAACAGAGCTTATCCTGGTAAAGAACATACCAACAAAGACAATTTAGGAAAATTGATATTGATCAGTTTTCATGAGATAAAAATACCAACAGGGCAATCTTATCTGAATACCATCTATAAAATAACTTCTATATTTCACCCTTCTTCAACCAACTGTGACAGCTTCCTCTCCCTGGCCTCTCTTCTCTTCCTTCACTTACGTTTTAAGTATTTCTTTTAGCAATAAAGTAAAAAAAGGCCTTCTTAGTTTCTTCTGAAGAGAAGCAATGTAATATACACAACCCACAAAATCAAACTCTATTATTGATCTTCCTTATTTCCTGCAGAAATAGGAAACTTTCTTTTGAGATACTGACAAGGTGCAATACTGGGAAGGCAGTGAACATCGTGACTTGTCAAGAGTTTGATTTTTGTTATTTCTCCTGGGGAAAAAAATACTGGAACTCAATACAACGATATAGATAAAACACTGCAATATTTCAGAAGCAGTTGCTTACTGAAGTTGAAGTCTACTTCCATTTAAGATCAGATGTCAAAGGTTCACATGTGATCTGGCATAAGTTGTATGTTTTCCTTGCCAGAATTGCCTAACCACGTTAGTTACCTAATTTCATCATATACCTCTGTTATAACTTGGAATTTCCTTCAGTACTTAATTTCAGGTGCTAATAAAAACTCTTCTGTAGCAGGAAGTAATTCTAACTCTTATCTAAAAGATTAGTGTGTCTAAAAGATTAGTGAGGGTACTCACTCATAAAACATAGTTTGAGTCCTAAAACCTACTAAAAACTAAGCACACAAAATAAGATACCAAGCATACAAGGAAAAATAAAAACCTTTCATGTAAGAAATATTCATGTGGGAGGCACAGAACATGTAAAAAAAAAACACACTTAATGTTTAGGCTTTCTAGGGCAAAGGATGAAACTGGAGATATAATTTTTCACAGAATTGTAGAATCTTTTAGATGAGAAAGATACCTTGAGATCATCTAGTTAAAATTCATTGCTCAAGCAGGGTCATCTAAATCAGGTTGTCCAGGAGCACATTCAGTGGATTTTGAACAGTTCCACAGATGGACACTCTTAAAATACCAACACATTTCAGAGATGTAATACTTTTCAAGTAAAAAGTGTTTTCTTGTCTTTAAATTGAATCTCCTGTTTATAAATTTGTGCCTATTGCCTCTTGTCCTGTCTCTGGGCACCACTGAAGAGAGGCTAACTACCATTTCTTTCCTACACTCCATTAGGTATAAACACACATGGGTAGGATCCTCCCTGAGTCTTCTTTCTCCAGGCTGAATGGTCCCAGCTCACTGAGCCTCTCTCTCACTGTATGAAAGATGCTTTTCCTAAGCCTTAATCCTTATAGTAATATTTAATCCAGTAATTCAAATGTGTTTAAAATGCACATTTTCCTCCTAAGAAAGCAGTCAAATTGCCAAACTCATATTCCACTCATATTTCCACTGCTGTGTCACTTTCCTGTTTAACCAGAAGTTCTCCTTCATGAGGACAGGACTGATGTCTAGCGTGCGTAAGAATGTCGTGAAAAGCAAGGGTTCAAGGCAGGGAGTTTCGAAGCAATGTGTCTAAAAATCCTTGATGTATCTCATATGCTTTCTGTGTACTCTGGTGACTGTGCTATTAAGAAAATGCTAACCTTCATATACTTCAATAAACATCTATCTAAAATCAGTAAAGAACATTTTACGTTTTCTGTATATTCTCTGTTTTCAGGGAACAGGCAGGCTGTTACCTAGCCTAGTGCACTGTGTTACCTCCTTGAGGTGCTTAAGTATCTTCTGCAGTTAAATAGATGGATGAAGGCTCCTTATTTAAACCTCCCTGGGTCTCTGGACATGTCCAGATTTTGTTTGCAAACTTTGTATTATCTTCGGTGATTATATGCCAAAATAAGTTAACTGATAAACAATTTCCCTGTAGCTGCCTTGAGCCATAAGCTTTTTCATTCCTGTTTTTCCTGTTTTGTGTATCTGACCTACTGAGGAGCAGAAGTTAGTGAGCTTCTGTGTGGGATTTAGTCCAATAGCCAAAGCTAATCTACCACAGCACGAAACTCCACGGAAAGAAACAATTCAGTAGCTGAATTCCCCAGTCTTGAAAAGGCACAAATTTGGGGAGACCTTTTAAAGCAATCTTTTAATAGCAATAATAATAAGATTTACAATGGATTTTACAAAGGGAAAAAATCCAGCGTGTTGATTTTGAATTTAAAACAGAATTGGTTGAGATATTTAATAGCTGGGAAAAAAAATCAATAGAAAAAGATGTATCACAAAATGCTTTCTCAAGTCTCTCCATCTGTCTTAAAATGATATTTTTTAGGAGTATGAGATGGCTTCACTATGGTTCCTGTAGGCACTTTCCCCCAACTCCCTCTGCTCCTGAATTTGATTTTCACAAAAGTTGACAAGCATGTGAAGTTACTGCATTATACTGAGAATGAGAGTTAGAGGAAGGACCCTGCAGAACTGGATCCCCATGAGGTTGTTTAACAGTCTATTCAGAGTGTAAAGAACAGTAAAACCCAAGTAACTTAATTACACTTTTCTACTGGGGTCACTGAAGGCTTCATGGTTGATCAGAATTATTATATTTGTATTTGTTAAAGGAAAAGGAAATGTTGCAGTTCAGAGTCTATGGATCAAAAAGTTACTTGCCTGGAACAAACTTTCACACCATGTGAAAGAGAACTTCAGCCTTGCTGTTGGCCATGGGGCATTGGGAGTGTGTGACTAGAAAGAACTGTGGTGCATCCATGTGCTCCTCAGCAACAACTGTGAATGGAAAAACTCAGAACAGACAAATACCAAGCCTGCAAGTTCAGTGGTCTCTGGTCTTAAACCAGGGAATTGCAGTAGCAAAATGTGAAGGTTTTAGTATGCAAACTGTATAGATATCAGATAGAAGGAGTTGAACTCTGTTCACTGCCCACTACCTGTATCTGTCTACTAAAAACATGTGAGAAAAGAAATCAGTGTTATGGATCTGATATGATAAACACAGAAAAAGAAGTAAAAACAGAAGTAGTACCCTGTCCTGCTAAAATAGTTGACATTTGGATCATTAGTAAAGTATCTAGAAATGGAAGATTTAGAAAATGGCTAGGTCTTTTCTTAGTTCCGGATGGGTTTTCTAAGCTGTTGCTGATTTCTAATACATGGGAAAAAAGGGTAAGATCAGGATGATAAAATATAAGCATTTGCCATCTTTGAAAACAAGTAGCCCAGTCCCTAAGGAGAAGAACTGGTGGTAATACATGAGGAATGGACATGGAAGCTAACCAATAATCAAAGAAGGATGGGACAGATAAATAATCAAGGAACAATATCAGCTAGAATAAGATGCAGCCCTGCCAGGAGCTGAAATAATTACTACAGATATTATCTAAAGTATTGAGAGAATAATCACTTTTCCAATTAAGGTCTTAGAAATAAAGCAGATAGTAGAAAATAAAGTATGTCAAAGCAAATATAATGTGATAAAAGATGACATGGAAATTAGAAGGGCAATCAAAATCAGCTGTAGTAGAAGGGAAAGTAGGAGTTGTTTAATCCTGTATGTACACAAACAAGGATTTCAGGGGTGGAGAAGAACTTTAAAAAGTATTCTACCTACAGAACAATGCTGAAGCATCAGAAAAGACAACTCAATGTGGTTAAGCAACTCTTTGCAAAGATTAATGAGGTTACCTGTTTTAAAAACAAATATCGTCGGTATCAAGAAAATAATTGGTCCTTAGGCAAGAACTCAAACAGACTTTATTGTTCCATTCCCTATAATCAGGGAGGGAAAAGGTATTGCTTTGATATAGTTTACCCCTCCTTAAGAACGCTTCAACAAAAAGTGTGAAAAAGAAAATCTATGAAAATTAAATTGGGTGGATCAGTATGAATTCAAGGGAGTTTTGTATGGTTACCATTGCAGTGTAGGTGGGGATCAGGGCTGTGGCTGTGTGAATATCTAATACACTCAGTCGGCCGTTCTCTGAGTGATGGAAGAACTCCACAGAGGCTCAGCCTAGATGAGTTGGCATTCTCATTTGAGCCAGAAGACTAACTGAAGAATGACTGAAGTCCTAGCCAACCCCACAACAAACCATTTGACTGATGGTTGTAGGACCTTTTCAACTGGGAATTTTAGACAATCACAAAGAATGCTCCAGGCAGCTTCTATTTTCTACAGACTGGTTGAAAGATATTATTTATATGCTCAAATGCATTGATTAATACAGTCCAAACAACTCCTTCAGACAGCTCCTGCTGCGTAATTCACGAAAACGTGCACAGGTAGTCAGTAGAAACTATTTTTGCAGATACATAAATGGTCACACAGGACAGTTTTCTGTAGTAAGCAAGATACTAAGGATAAGTTTTCTGCATAGTTTAATATAACTAACAGAATTTTTTAAGATAATGGGCAGAAATGGATGTTTTAGGACTGATCACACAGGAGCATAGGTCAAGCTAGTTATAAAAAAAGCACTGGAAAAACTGAAAAATATGGCAGCCCAAAAGCCATTGATTCAGATCAAAATTCCTGTTTTACAGCTGCATTAATCAAAGACATGTCTGAAATCTTGGGTTTTAAAAAAGATGTCATATGGTTAATCAAGCACATAGGTCTAGGTAAGCAGGAGGGCTCAATAAAATATTATGCTAAGCATACAGAAGGATGATTAGCAACCTAGAAAAAAAAAAAGGATAAAAAATTAATTGTCATCCTAGTGTCTTCATTTCTGTTCCTATTACATTTGGATTTTGTCCCCATATAGCAAAAACTGGCTGATAAATGAGAATCTCAGCAAAGGAGGATTTACTTATTTTAATCGACTACATAAGAGATGCTGAGAGAGTATATAGCAACAGAATTTTATTGGAGATGCACAGCAGAAGACTTAGAGAAAAACAAATGCAGCAAGGGAAGTTCTGTTTGCATAAAAAGAAATAAATCTTCACCATGAGACTGGCCAAATACTGGAATGGGCTACCCAGGTGGGATGTGGAAATTTTACCCTTGGAGATACTGAAAACTCAGGAGGATAAGGCACTGGAGCTGTTGCTACCTTAGCTTCCAAAGGTCTCTCCCAAACTGATTTTGCCTATGTCACCCTGAAATGAATTAAAAGAAATCAGAAACACAAAGGAAAAAATGGTGATGTTTCAAAGAAAGTATGATGAGGAACCATTAGGAACAATACATACTGAAATAAATAAAAGTAAGAAATTGAGGCAACTGAGAAAAGGTTCCAGGCTGTAAAGAATGTTTAAATTGTTTCATTTCTACACATTTCAGACTATCTCTTAATGGAGGCACTCAACCACTTACATGATAAATTTTTATGTTAAGCTAGAACATTATATTTTATTTTAATGGAGCTCAAGCAACATAAGTACTCTCCATCAATGCTTCCAAATATTGAAGGCAAGATTGTTGAGGAGGCAGAAGTACTTTAGAAATATTAATAACTATATTTTCAAGACAGCTATGTAAAGAAAGTGATGTCAAACTTTGTAAGACAAAAGACCTTCTTTCATGTACAGCACTATGGCCTATGACTTGTAACACTGCAAAACACCTCTCAATTCTCATTCATAAACTCACACCTTCTCCCTCTTTGGTTGCTGCAGTAGTGCTTTATCCCTGTATCCAAACTGTTCATGCCCTCATTTCCATGAACTTGTAGTTGATAGTAGTAACTGTTAGTAATTTAAATAGCCAATAACGTTATATAGCAAATAAACATTGTTCACATATAATTTATTTACAAATCTTAGTAGCCAGTTAGAGTATGCAACATCTGCACCTACTCAAAGCATGTTCCAGTCAGTGCCATTAGCATAATAAGCAAGAGCAGCTAGTAGGGAGACCAATAAAATTCATTAACTTTGGAGAGGATGCCCAGAAGACGCTCATTTTCTGGGAAATGAAGCAGATGTCTTCCCAGATGGAAATTGCAACACGTTTTCTTTTTTCCCTCTTATCTTTTTCACTTGAGTTGTTGGGATTTTGTTTTGGGTTTTTTTGGGTTTGGGTTTTTTTTTATTTTTTTTTCTTGATTTGGGCCTGTTGTTATTTTGGGAGATGGTGGGGGGAAGGCAGTCCCCAAAAGTAAACTAGGCTATTAGGTTCAATGTCTGTAATCAGCTATAGATATTTTTGGTCTTCTACACACCTTCGTACTCTCTGTAACAGCAAGAAATAAATCCATATTGTATTAGTAATTGCTGGATGAATTGTCTTTCCAATTTTATAATTGCTGTCTGAAAAAGAGCCTAAATACAATTAGAATAAACCTATCAGTTTAATGTCCTTACCACAGATCACTAACCAGTCTTATAATATCATAGATTCATAGAATGGTTTGGGTTGGAAGGGATCTTAGAGATCATTTATGTCCAACCCCCTTGCCATGGGCAGGGACATCTCCCACTAGACCAGGCTGCCCAAGGCCCCATCCAACCTGGCCTTGAACACTTCCAGGGAGGGGGCCTCCACAATTTCCCTGGGCATCCTGTTCCAGTGTTTCACCACCCTCATCGTGAAGAATTTCTTCGTAACATCTAGCCTAAATCTTCTAAATCTTAAGTAACTATAAACGTTCTAGAAGCTTGCTCAATAGTTTAATTTTCCTTAAAGATGCACATCTGTTATTTAACATGAAATCTAAAATTTTCCTCCTTCTTTTCTACTCTTCAGCCTGACCTCTTTCTGAGATAAATTTCAGTAATAAAGAGCAGATTTTTTACTACAAACCCCTTATGTCCGTAATAAGTACTGCAGAGTTTAATGGAGTGTAAAGCTCCATTGTCACCTTTACAGTTAAAAAAGGGATTCACCTAATAAGCATGGGGATAATAAAGGTTACATGAGCATAATTAAATACCAAATTGAGTCTTGTGAGCATCAGGCACCCCAAATGAATTGCTGATGAAAGAAACGTGAGAAACTGTGATTCTCATCTTTTATGGAAACCAACAACCAAGAGATCCAAATTTCTTTTTTCTTTTTCCTTTTTTGTTTTTTTAATTATGAAAGGGACTTTTTGTTATAAATGGCCTATAAAACTGCAAGGGAAACTAAGTCCACCATTTCAGGAAATTTAATAGAAGAGACTAATTATCCTTATTAACCAGTCACCCATTTATATTTCATCTTGCATAACGTCTTATAGTTGGAATATTTGCCTCATTTTTTAAAAGAGGTATTGCCTTCTACTTCCCTTTCAGAAAACAGGTTTTTTTTTCAAAATCCACAAAAGTTATTGCTAAAGAATCCTTAAGTTAATGAACTAGAGGGGAGGTATTTGTTTTGCCTTTTCTTGTTTTAAGACTGTAAGAAATGTTAGGAATACCTCATACTCCTAACTGATGCATTTCTAATTCTCTTTGTGCAGCAGAAATTAAAGATATCTGAAGCACATTAAACATGATGAACTGATTAGCTGGACACCTTCCACTATATCAGGTTGCTCAAAGCTTCATCCAGCCTGGCCTTGAACACCTCCAGGAATGGAGCATCCATGACTTCTCTGGCCAAAGTGCTCCAGTTCCAGTAAAAAAATTGTTCCTACTATCTAATCTAAATCAACCTTCTTTCATCTTAGAACTGTTATCCCTCATCCTATCACTGCACTCCTTGATAAAGAGCCTCACCCTGTCTTTCCTGTGTGCCTGCTTTAAGTGCTGGAAGGTTGCCCTAAGGTCTCCCTGGAGCCTTCTCTTCTCTAGGCTAAACAAGCCCAACTCTCTCAGCCATGCTCTAGGCCTCTGATGATATTCATGGACCTCCTCTGGACTTGCTTTAACAGATCCATGTCCTTCCTGTGCTGGGGACTCCAGAACTGAAGGCAGTACTCCAAGTGAGAGTAGAATAGAGGGGAAGAATTCCCTCAACCTGTACCAAATGTATTTACTTTAGAAAGATTTTTTTCAAATGCTCACATAGAAAAAAATTATGTAGACTTTATAAAAGAGAATTGCTAGGGCCCTTGCAGGTGTAGCAAGTGACCTCTACTTCCTATTACACTGCTTATCAAATAGCTTCGCAGTTCAGGGAAATACTAATGCACCAGATTTCAGGTTCGCCTTTTAGCTGCAAAAACTTCAAGAAGACTTGAATCTTGCAGCAGTCTGAAAGTGTCACAGCTTCTGGGAGCTGGACTGTTAACAGAGAGAAACCATGAAAAAGAACTTATTTTACAAATTAAATATGTCCTCATTGAATGCTCTCCTGTGTCTAAAATACCAAAGAAATTTTTTTGCACCTGGACAAACTGCTAAATATTTGACAATTACTTTTTCTTATGATCAAAAAATTAAAAGTAGCAATCAACAACTGCAACTTCAAATACTGATATTAAATGGCTTTTCAGGGAAGTATTTCCTCATTTTTGCACTAGACTGTCAAAACTGAGTTCAGCGTCTTAGCTGGAAATCTGATTTTCTTAGGTCAAAAAATGTGCCCAGTGGAATTAACTGAGAATTCACCTAAGAAATTGGTATTTTTAGTACAATGAAACTGCAAGAAAGAGAAGCCCTCCTCAAAGATCTTATTCCTTGTCTTTACCACTATCTCATTTCAAAACCACAAAAATATGCAGTTCGTCTAGTGTACATATATGTACGTGTGTGTGTTGGTACAGTATGCTCACTTTTCTTTAATAAGTACAATTATTTAGTGTCCTTCTATGACAGTTTGCTTTCTATCAAATGGTGTCTCTTACATATGAACAAACCAAGCACAATCAAAAAAATAACATTTTCAGTTTACCCTTTGCTCAACTTTGAGAGACACCACTCTGATAAGAATAACTTAGATTATTTTTAAAGCGTGTCTATTCTTGAAATGCATTGTGGGTTTTCCAGACCTGTATAAAATTATCTGAAAAAAGCTTGTTGTATCATTTTTACAGAATATGGTTCAGTGATCATCTCTTTGCCAAAAATGCTATTTGGGCCTTCAGGCTAAAGAAGATGATAAATTATTTTAACTTTACCTTTCCTTTATCTCCACCTCTGTTACATGCAACCATGCTGGATCAAGTGCTAAGTGCCCCCTTTTCATTTGTCCTCAGAGATGCTTGTCCTTTAGAGTGAGAGCTCTCCAGATGAATTTGGACTCTCTTTAAGCTCTGAGATTCATTAAAACCTAAGACCTCAGCATGAGCCACACAGAACATGAGGCACATCTGCTGAATAATCGTGTTTTGAGCTCAATTGTGTGAACTTTTCTTGGGCAATTGCAAAGCACGACACTTGATTATGATAAATGGGAATAGAACAAGTTTTCAAGATGATTGTACTGCAATTGAGGTACACAAGTACGCTTATAGATTTATTAGTGTAGACAGTCAATAGGACAGCAGAGAAAAGAGTACTAGATATAGAACAGTTCTTTCTGCCTAGCAATTCAGCCCACATAATTTTGTTTTAAGGAATCTCATTCCCACAGTCCAGCAAATCTGCTCTGAAATTTGGTTTATTAATGCAGGTCAAAATGTCAGACAGTATGAAATAAAAAATACTGTGTATTTGCAAAGCAGGCGGACTAGGGAGACCATACAGTCCCTATTGGACACAGAAGGGACAACAGTGACAGGGGATGAGGAAAAGGCCGAGGTACTTAATGCCTTCTTTGCCTCAGTCTTTAGTCGTAAGGAGGGTCGTTCCGTCTGTGTACAAACCCAGGAGCTAGAGGAGCATAATGAGGCTCCCGTGATCCAAGAGGAGGTGGTCAGAGCCTTGCTAGCCCGACTGGACAGTCACAAGTCTATGGGGCCGGACGGGATTCACCCTAGGGTACTGAAGGAGCTGGCGGATGTGCTGGCCAAACCCCTTGCCATCATCTTCCAACAGTCCTGGAAGACTGGGGAAGTCCCACTGGACTGGAGGCTGGCTGATGTTGTGCCCATCTACAAAAAGGGCCGCAGGGAGGACCCAGGAAACTACAGGCCTGTCAGTCTGACCTCAGTGCCAGGGAAAGTCATGGAACAGGTGATCTTGAGTGCTATCATGAAGCACATGCAAGAGAACCGGGTGATCAGGCCCAGTCAACATGGATTCACAAAAGGCAGGTCTTGCCAGACTAACCTGATCGCCTTCTATGACAAAGTGACCCGGCTACTGGATGAGGGAAAGGCTGTGGATGTGGTCTTCCTGGACTTCAGCAAAGCCTTTGACACAGTTTCTCACAGCATTCTGCTTCGGAAACTGTCAGCCTATGGGCTGGACAGGCACACACTCTCCTGGGTGGAAAACTGGTTGGATGGCCGGGCCCAGAGAGTGGTGGGAAATGGTGTGAAATCCAGCTGGAGGCCAGTGACAAGTGGGGTTCCCCAGGGCTCAGTGCTGGGTCCAGCCCTGTTCAATGTCTTCATCAATGATCTGGATGAAGGCATCGAGTGCACCCTGAGCAAGTTTGCGGACGACACTAAGCTGGGTGGAAGTGTCGATCTGCTGGAGGGTCGGGAGGCTCTGCAAAGGGATCTGAACAGGCTGGACCGCTGGGCAGAGTCCAACGGCATGAGGTTTAACAAGGCCAAATGCCGGGTCCTGCACTTGGGGCACAACAACCCTATGCAGTGCTACAGACTGGGAGAAGTCTGTCTAGAAAGCTGCCTGGAGGAGAGGGACCTGGGGGTGTTGGTTGACAGCCGACTGAATATGAGCCAGCAGTGTGCCCAGGTGGCCAAGAAGGCCAATGGCATCTTGGCTTGTATCAGAAACGGCGTGACCAGCAGGTCCAGGGAGGTTATCCTCCCTCTGTACTCGGCACTGGTGAGACCGCTCCTCGAATACTGTGTTCAGTTCTGGGCCCCTCACCACAAGAAGGATGTTGAGGCTCTGGAGAGAGTCCAGAGAAGAGCAACAAAGCTGGTGAAAGGGCTGGAGAACAGGCCTTATGAGGAGCGGCTGAGAGAGCTGGGGTTGTTTAGCCTGGAGAAGAGGAGGCTGAGGGGTGACCTCATTGCTCTCTACAACTACTTGAAAGGACGTTGTAGAGAGGAGGGTGCTGGCCTCTTCTCCCAAGTGACAGGGGACAGGACAAGAGGGAATGGCTTCAAGCTCCGCCAGGGGAGGTTTAGGCTAGACGTTAGGAAAAAATTCTTTACAGAAAGGGTCATTGGGCACTGGAACAGGCTGCCCAGGGAGGTGGTTGAGTCACCTTCCCTGGAGGTGTTTAAGGCACGGGTGGACGAGGTGCTGAGGGATATGGTTTAGTGTTTGGTAGGAACGGTTGGACTCGGTGATCCGGTGGGTCTCTTCCAACCTGGTTATTCTGTGTGATAACATAAGCCAATTAAGCACCAACAGCTAATTTCAGCCCTATTGGTTGTTCACACTCTGGTGGCTGATTCAACCCCTTGTTGACTCTTTATGTGGATTTTCCTCCAAAAGTACACTCCTAAATTGTGCAATCCATGAACTCCAGGCGCTTTGGAAGCTGACCCTATGGCTGTAAAACCAGTTACCATACAGATGTTTAAATGACAGGGTGAATATTTGGAAAAAAATAATGCCGCCTAGAAGCTGAGAATATCAATAAAAATGTTACAAAGTGAAATATTTTTTCAAATATATATGTCTCCACGTGTTATGAAAAAATAGCATGCAGCAATTTAAGTATTCAAATATGCATTTACTTTAACATTTTTTGTGTACACAAATATTAATAAATTTTGCAGCATTTTATTTTTAAATGTTACAGTTAAAAATTAGATGTTACAACATCTGCTGGACACTGAATCCGTTTCTGAGACATCATTTGTATTCTTGTATTGAGAAGAGTTAACAAATCTAATGTAGCCTGAAGCTATAGGGGTTTTATTCCAGTTCAGTGAAAAGTTTTAGATTTGAAAAATAAATTAGATTTTGGGAAATGTAAGGTCCAAATGCTGAACATAACAGATGAACAGCTTTCTGTCATGTACAGGTATCTGGAAAGAAGAGCCCTGAAAAAGATATCCTAAAAATTTGTCCAAGTTTTCATAAAAAATGAAATATGCCCAAGTCTGATCACTATGACTGACTCTATCTATACCAAGACCATTTGCAGTATAAATTCTGGATAATTTACTAGAGTAATTTGTAAATCATGGGTAAGTTATGGGTGTATTTATACTGTCTGCATAGGTAAGTTGTTTCTTTTCATGGGCTGAATTTTGACAGAGGTCTCAAAATCTTTTGATAGCATAGATTTTCTAGAAAAATTTACTTGAAAACATCTTTGTGGAAACTGCATTGTGAATCTAAAGTGCTTTACCAAATACAAGTATCAGCCTTTCTTCATAAGAATGCAAATCAACACTTTTCACTTGCCTCTGTTCAAGTGCGAAACATACTAGTGAAATACTGCAGACAGAATTTTAATCATTGGCTCATACTGTAATTTTCTAAGACAATTGGAACAGAAACCTTCAGATACTTCCAAAAACACTCTGAACTTCGAAACCGAAAAGGGATAATTGAAGAATTGGAATTCTTCAATTCTGCTGCTTACTACATCTCTGTACTTGGTTTGTGTGGCAAGGGAAGAGGGAAGTTATAAGGGTGACTTCTGTGATAAGGTTCTAAAAGCTTCCTCCATGTCTGACAGAGCCACTGTCAGCCGGGTCTAAGATGGACCCACTGTTGGCCAAGGCTGAGCCAATCAGTGCAGGATCCTTTTCTGAAGCAGGTTTGCTGGCTGTACCAACACTGAAGCAGTCTCTTCCTGAAGGACTGCATGCTGTAGAAGGGATCTACTCTGGAGTATTTCATGTATAACTGTAGCCTTTCGGAATGACTCATGTTGGAGAAGTTTGTGGACAACTGCCTCCTGTGGAATGACCCTTATGCTGGATCAGGGGAAGAGTTTGAGGAGTCCTCATGCTGAGGAGGATGGAGCAGCAGAAATAACATGTAATGAACTGACTACAACCTCCATTCCCAATGCCCTGTACCCCTGGTAATAAGGCAGATAAAATCAGGATTCAAGTTGAGCCCAGGGAGAAAGCAGTGGTGAAGGGAAGGTTTTTTAAGATGTAGGTTTTATTTCTCATTTTCCTACTCTGATTTGATTGGTAATAAATTAAACTAATTTTCTGAGGTTACATGCTGTAAAGATACAGGTACATTTAGGTTGGATACTTGGACACAGAATTAAGACTCAAACAAGGTAAAGTGCCACTGTTTATTTTGTATAGGGAAGGGAAAGGAAGGGAAAGGAGAAAGAAAGGTAAAGATAGCTACCAATATTGTGCTACAGTGTCCCTTTAGTCTGGTGGGAGAGCATGCTCCAAACTTCACCCTTGCTTGACCCCTTTATATGCTTGGGGACACACCTTGCTAATAGGCTCATTTCACTAGCTCCACCCCTTATTTTCCTGACAAAACCATGAACCTGTTTGGACATGTTCAGCTCCTGGCAGTTGTTTTGTCTCTCTATAGAGTCCAGTTCCTGGCAGATTTTGGCTAGTAGCTCTATCCATTACAAAGATGGGCCATGTAAACCTGCTCTGTTCAGCACTGCAGTCTACATGCAATTGTCTGGGTGATGAGATCTTCAGTTTAGATGTACTGTTGAGATAGACCAGTTCTTTCTGTGGTATACTACACCAAGTCGAGTCTAATTTGCCTGTGACAGTTATTCGTGAAAGATATCCTAGTCCTCATCTAGACCCATGAGCCTTTAATTACACTTTCTGTCTCCTGTTCGGTTGAGGAGGGGAGTGGTAGAAGTTTGGTAGGCACCTGGTGTCCAACCAGGTTCAACCTGCCACAACACCCAAGAGGGTGTTGCATGGCCTTGGATGTGAGATATATGTGAAAAGTCATCAAATAATTTGGTACTCAAAGTTTAATGTTGACTTACTGATAGCTTACTGGAAATTGTGGTAGAATGTATATTCTGTAATCTAAATAAAAACATTCAAGTGCATAACTAAGGAAGCATTAGAGGCCTCCAATTTTATATTCAGTGTAGGGGGAAAATGGAACACTGTACATAATAAACCCAAAATCTCTAATTCAAATATTAGCTAAGAATTTGGTCTGTTTCTTAGAATCATTGAATCACTAGGTTGGAAAGGAACTTTGAGATCATCAAGCCCAACCATTCCTGTCCACTAAATCATATCCCTAAGCATTTCCTTAATATGTGTTCCTTGGGTTCCCCACTCAACCACTGTAGGCCTGAGCAAAAGCATCTTCTGTTCTGCAACTGCATATCTGGAGGAAAAAAAAAAAATCTCTGTTATACAACATGAAAAGCATTAAACATTACAATGTACCCATTCCAACAGAGAGGCTCAAACCATCACACAGACTATAATTTGAAAATAATTTAAAGATTCACAGATTGTTTTCCCCTCTCTTTTTCCCCCCCAAAGAGGTTACTATATTAAATCAAATATAGGCCATTTATGTTCATATTCAGAAGAATACATATGGTTTAAAAACTTAAGATGAATACGTCATATAAAATGAGGAAGAAATCTTCTTAACAGGAGTACAGGAACAGCTTTGCATGAGCACCTCCTGACTAAAGTATAATAAAAGGATAAATAATACTGACCACTGTTCTAAATAAGTTTTGACTTTAAATAGGTTTTTAAAATGTTGATTCAGATGTTCCACTGATGATTAATGAAACAATTTGTGCATTAGTTCTTTATACTGAAGTCCCCTAAAAGCTAATCCTGCAGTTCCAGTCATTTCAGAGTTATTAAACTCAGAGAAGTGCATTCATGCTGAAAGCAGAATTTTAGAAGGTAATATCTTGCAAATGGTTTTAAGATGGAGAATTATATTTGCACAAATCAGTAATTATATGAGATAGGAAAATGTTATAAAAAATTTTAAGAGGCTTCCTCTTTTTTTATTCCTGTGGAACTGTCAGCTGTGCTTAATAGTTTTGAAATGCAGCCTATGCACTGACAACCTCACTGTAACTTTCACAGAAAGGTCATTGGGCACTGGAACAGGCTACCCAGGGAGGTGGTTGAGTCACCTTCCCTGGAGGTGGTTAAGGCACGGGTGGATGAGGTGCTAAGGGGCATGGTTTAGTGTTTGATAGGAACGGTTGGACTCGATGATCTGGTGGGTCTCTTCCAACCTGGTTATTCTATGATTCTATGATTCTACTGATTCTGTACTCTAAAAGCCTCAACATATCTCTTATTGGTAGAAAATAACAGGATACTGGAAATATTGCATGCAGTGATACAGTCCTCAGTGACTAGATAGAAGGAAATATCACATTCATCTTCTAAAAGGGTAATAAGAAGCATTCTGGGAAATACAGATCAGTTAGCCTCAACTCTGTGTCCTCTGAGAACATGAAACAGATGCAGATGGGAGATATGTTGAAATATACAGAATACAAGGAGGTGTTTAAAGGCAGACAACATAGTTTCACCAGGGGCAAATCAGGTCTTACTAATTCATGGGATGACTGCATCAGCAGACAATAGAACTACTGATGTAATCTATCTGGACTTCTGTAAGATCTTTTACAAGATACCCCAAAATATTTATTAGAGAAATAAAAGTAAAATTAGAGAAATATGGGTCTAATGGATGGATTGTTAGATGGATAAGGAACTGACTGAACGGCAACATTCAAAAAGTTCCAGTGAACAGCTTAATGATGAAGTGGATACTATCAGTGACTGGAATTCCTCAGCGGTACATACTGAGACAAATGCTATTTAATACCTTCATTAATTACATAGATAGTGTGACTGAATACACCCTCAGCAAGTGTGACGATGACACCAAGATGAATGATGTGCTTGCTTTGCTGAAAGGAAGGGATGCCCTCATGAGGGAGCTTTAAAAAACTTGAGGAATGAGCCACATGAAGTTCAGCAAGGTCGGGTGTAAAATCATGCACCTGGGTTGGAGAAATTCCCAGTATTGATACAGACTGGGAACTAATGGATTAAAAGTAGACATACAGACAAAGATTTGGGTATACTCATGAATGAAAGAATCAGGCATGAGATGGCAACGTGTGCTTGCAGCCCAGAAAGCCAATTGCACCCTTAATGCTTGAAAAAAAGGCATGAGTAACAGGTTGAGGGAAGTGATTCTTCCTCTCTACTCTCTCTTTTGAGACCATATCTGAACCATTGTGTCTATCTCTGACATATGCATTACAAGAAAGACATGGATCTGTTAGGATGGAACCAGAGGAGAACCATGAAAATGGTCAGAAGGTTGGAACATCTCTCCTATGAAGAACAGCTGAGAGAAGAGGCCCTTCAATACTTAAAGGAGACTTATGAGAAACATGAAGAAAGATGAATGGATCCTTTGGTGTATAAGGAAGTGACTGGATGGTTGTGTTCAAAGAGTTGAGGTCAACAGCTCAATTCCCAACTAGACATTTGTGACAAGTGGCATTCCACAGGGGTTGATATTGGGAGTGGTGGTGTTTAACTTCTTTGTTGCAGGCACGGACAGTGGGACTGCGGGCATCCTCAGCAATTTTACCAAGGACACCAAGCTGTGTGGTGCTGTTGACACACCGGAGGGAAGGGATGCCATCCAGAGGGACGTTGACAGGCCTTGAGAGGTGGTGCAAAACTCATGAAGTTCAATAAGGCCAAGTGCAAGGTCTGCCACATGAGTTGGGACAATCCTAACCACAATTACAGACTGGTCAAGGACTGGATTGAGAGCAGCCCTGAAGAGAAGGGCTAGTGGATAAGAAGCTCAACATGAGCCAGAAATATGCACTTGCAGCCCAGAAAGCCAAACATATCTTAGGTTGCATCAAAAGAAGTGTGACCATAGGTCAAGGAAGTTGATTCTGCCCCTCTGTTTTACTTTCATGTGACCTCACCTAGATTACTGTATTCAGTTCTGCAGCCCACAGCACAGGAAGAACACAGATATGTTAAAGACATTGAAGAGGAGGGCCACGGAGACAATCAGAGGACTGGAACATCTCCCATATGAGGACCAGCTGAGAGAGTTGGGCTCTTAGTCTAGAAAAGAGAAAGCTCTGGTAAGACCTTATAGCAGTCTTCCAGTACTTAAAAGGGGCCTACAGGGCCTGTTCAAGACCACGCTGGACAGGACCCTAAGGACCTTATCTAGTGACAGATATCCCTTTCCCAGCGCAAGGAGATAGACTAGATGATCCTTGATGGTCACTTCTCTCCCAAACTATTCTATGATTTTACTAAATATCTCAAGCATAGAAAAATTTCTAGTCTGATTCTGCCCCCTCTGCAGACATTTACCATTTTAACTGTGGAAAACAAGGGTTTATTTTTTTTTAAGATCCAAGTAATTATCATAGAGTCATAGAATGGTTTAGATTGGAAGAACCTTAAAGATTATCTAGTTCCAGTAATCCCACCATGGGCAGGGTCACCAATTAATTTGATATATTTTATTTCTTTTTCAAGTCATGACATTTTAGTAATAAATTTTATATCATTATATTTTTAAATATAATATCCGAAATTTTTAACCATAAATAGAATGAATATTTTTTCCAAAAATGTCTACAGACATGTCTAAACTTTTATATTTGGAGTATTTTCCAGGTTTTGGAGGTCAGTACTAAAGAGGCTTCTATCTGTGTTTAAGGACAGACCTTCATATTGTTGACCTGTATGTCTCCTCTTCCAATAGGAAAAAACCTGCTGTGGAAAATGGCAAAATGCAGTCTCTTGAACTATTAGACTTTGACAGAGGAGTAAAGCTTGAGATACAAAATTATGTGCACATGCCCCACAGTTAGGAAAGTTCTGGTTGACTTGTGACAGTGATTACTGTCATGCTTTCAAATTTCTTAGACTTCAAAATTTATGTTTCAGAGGAGAAAATAAACCAATCAACCAAGCAAAATCCAACTTATTTTTAAATAAAGATTTTAAAGAAAATGTCTGTTTTCCTCTATTTTGACTAAACAGACATTAGCATAGCTTCACTGTAATTGAACTTGGGCCATTGCGCTCTTATGTTGCTTAAAAGCTGGGATACAAAAGCCAATAGGTCTATTTTTGATCAAAATCATACTATTAATCTAACACATTTCTATTAACTTCAGTGGATTTATTATATTTTTGTATAATGGAGATCAGAATTTGTCTTGTGGTCTGAATGTAATTTAAAAGATTTATCCAGAAAGAAAAGGCAAGTAAAGCTGCTGTCAAAAGGTTAGAATAATCAATAGGCAGAGAAGAAAATAAAGTAGTAAAAAACTGTCATGGTTTAACCTCAGCTGGCAACTAAGCAACGTGACTCTGCTTGCTTATATCCCCACTCCCCAAGTAGAATGGCGAGGAGAATGGAAAAACAGTAAAATTCATGATTTGAGATAGCTTAGTATGACAGTAAAAGGCAGTGAAAAGAAGAAGAATTATATTCAGTATACAAATGCTCATCAACCAGTGACTGATGTTCATCCTGTCTCTGAGCAGTGATCACCCCATGGCCAACATCCCATTTTCTATACTGAGCATAATATTGTATGGTAGGGAATATCCCTTTGGCCAGCTTGGATCAGCTGTTCTGTCTGCGTGCTCTCCCAGGTTCTTGTGCACCTCCTTGTCGGAAGATCATGGGAAGCCAATTCCCTGACTTAGAATAAACATTACCTAACAGCTACTAAAACACCAGTGTGTGATTAATATTATCATATTAAATCTGAAACATAGCATAATACCAGCTATTAAGAAGAAAATTAACTCTCTCTCAGCCAAACTAGGACAAAATCCCAGAAGCTAGAATGTCATTTTGAAATGAGAAATAGGACCTCTGCTGAGAAACTGTAGTTTATAGCATAAGCTATCTAAATGAATATACAATCAGTCTTGAAGAGCAGGATGCACATGCATGTAAGATAGACCTGATATGCACCCCTGGAATAAGTCAAACCCTTCAAAGATAATTAATTCTCCTTTGATATTTAAAAATACTGGATAAAAAAGGTTCCTTTTCAAATAAAATACAAGCCTTAAGCTTTCCTTGTTTTTTCCTTTACTGGCTGTGAATATTATAATCATATCCACTTCCTTTGATGAAGTAATAGTTATTATTTATTTATTTTCTTGTCTGTTTACACCTGTTGATGCAATTTGTTTCAGTTAAAGGTGTTCCAAAGTTCTAGTGCAAAAACATTTCCTCACACTATGTCGTAGTATGTTGCATTATAAAGACTATTTAAAGATTAATAAAAATAACTATTATAATCTTTAAGTTTCAAAATTGTTTACATCTTCTGTTACGTATTTTATGATAGTGTATTTTAGATGAGGTCTTCTCCAGTATTTCCACGTGGATTTGAATTAGGTATCGGGTCTTACACGTATTCACAATAAAAATGTTATTGGAACAGTCATTTCCTTTAGTGAAAAAAATGCATGTGATCTTCATTTTCAGTTATAATTCCACTTAACCAGACTCGTCTTGATAAATATATTTTTTCTTCTATTTCTGTAAGCTTAATCTGTGTAATTATCATATGAATTCTTTATTACACGAAGATCAGGTTCTAGATGAAGTTTGAGACGTAGTTCATGTTTATCTGAGACTCACTCTTCTTAAACCTAGCAACTGGCAGAAGATTCCATAGGGTACTGTCTTAATTTAAGTGTTATTCCCCTTTTTTATTTGAAAAAGAACAGAACCCTTCCTACTGCCAGATAGCTGTAAAGCTCAGCAGAATTAATGGTAGCTGTTGTAGAACCTCCGATATAAACGTCTTAAATAATCTCTGTTTCAGATCAACTATATAATCTAATGGAAGTCTTCTACATACAAGGGCTCCACATCATCAGAAGAGGACATGAACTCCTGTCACAGAACCTCCAGAAACTCTTGAAATTAAGAAATTACCATAACATGCATTACCAGTGGAAAGGATTAATTCTAGTTTATGTGATGTCTATTAGAATAATTGCCCAGTAACAGAGGACCATGTGATATAAACCCTTTAGGGTTAACAAATAGGGAATTTGTCTGGAACTACTGAATTAAGCAAGATGTTAGGAAATAAGTTCAGATGCAGGTGAAAGGAACAACGGTAAGACTTGTCATTAAAAATAAATTAATGTATACTTCCACAGGACAAGGAATTCAGTTGTCTTCTTAAATGCTTGCCTAACTTTTAGGGCTATTTTTTTCTTTTTTTTTTTTCTCTACAGTTAAAATTGTGGCTGACATTTTCCATTAACTGGATTAAAAGTATGTTTACAGCATATATCACATAGCTGTCATGTACTATAACATTTCTGGATGGCTTATATTAAACTCAATCTCCATGAATTTTGTTCAAAATATAAGTTTGGCCTAATTGTTGACTGCACTTCTCATCAATAAGTTTGAAGATGGTTCTGTTGCTACTTCTAAACATATTCAGAACATTTAGCAGAAGGGCAAATTTCACTTTATCTGAAGTAGATGGCAGAAATGTCACTTGTAGTCTTGTGAAAACATTGTTTGAAATTTCATAATGAAAAGGTCATAACATATCATCAGACACGTTGCGGAGGGAACCAAAACAAATTAAATCCTAGTTTAAAAAAAAGCTAAATTGAATAGTAATATTACCTTATCCAAGGAAATGCAGATTTGTGATACTGATATTAAAAAGCAATCTTAATTCAAAATTAATATATAGACCACTTTGTTTTTTTCCCTCCAATCATAAAGTTTTTATTGATGTAGAATAAGAACGAAATTAGAGAATATGAAATAATGTTGGAATATAAATATATTTTGTCTGACTTTAGCAAAGAGTAATCAGAGATCCTGCAGTGGCATTTTCAAGAACAATATCCAAAACCTGACCTGAACTCACTGATTTTAAATATATTTACTCAATAGATCAAATAGCAAGGAGTTTCCTGTTTATTTGGAATACTTCAAAAAACTCATTCTGCTTTGGTGACCCCAAAATAAAAGAAAAGCTAAAGTGTATGTTCTATTTTTTTGTCTACTTTCAAAAATATTCTGAGGTAAAAGTTTAAAAAGAAATGTTTCTTATTGTTGCAAGCTGGCACCACTTCAAAAAATTAAAAATATCCACAAGGTGAGCACATACATGTGGAATCAAAATTTCTTTAATGACACTAACTACAGTCTGCTATGCCGACTTGGCATACCTAATGTTTATAAATCAGTTTTGACTAATATATATCAGGCAGGTGTATAAAGTGTTCTGTAACTACTATATTAACCAGCTTACCCGTTTTTGTATTCCATATTTTTCTTTTATCTCTGGCTCCCGGTGGAAAATTGTCCCCATGAGAGTCGTCCCTGCACAGAGCTGTCCGCAGAAAGTTATCCCTTCCCACTGTTACAGTCAAATGTCTGCAATCAGAAGAATCTATATCCACACTTATTTTCCTTTTTTTCTTCATGATCTGGTTTGGGCTAAAACAGAATATATTATCTGACTTTTCAGCTAGGCCTCCTTTGAAACTTCACCTGCTGAAGCTTACAAACATGTTTTTGAGAGAGTATCTGCCTCTAGAAGTGATAAGTGTAATAGTTATCAGCAAGGTAATGGGCTATTTGTGTTCAGAGAGGTCACAGCTCACACCTGTCCCTACGTAAATTAAGGCCATCCCAGAGCTGGTGGTGAAAGGAATCATACCTGCTGGGGCGAGTGGACAGGACAGGAGATGCAAGGCTGACCAATGAAGTATTCACTGCCTTACATGTCATACTTAGTATAAAAGCTTCAAAATTATGAGGGCCAACCCGTCTCTGCTTCTACGCCTGAAATTCAGAGAGGACCTTGTCTGTTTGTCTGCCACCCCAGCCTGTCCGTGTGTTGTTGAATCCAGCTCCTGGATCCAGTTCCTGAGTTCAGCTTCTGTCTGCTGCTGAGTCCAGTCTGGGGCTTTCCCCAAGCCTGACCTGCAGCATCAGTGGTGACTTAATGACATCAGGACAGTCTGAATTGGTTTTGTATACTTGTATACATTTTAAAATTTTCTTATTAACATATTATCTTTCATTTATCATTATTGCTGATTTAAAGCTGTTTTAGAATTAGTTTCCAACCCACGAGTCTCTCTGTCTCTCATTTCCCTTTTCCCTTTCCTGTTGGGGGTGAATTGGGACTAAAAGCTGCCTAGTTTAGCTACTGACCTGTTTAGAGGTAGATAAACTGGGACATTTTACAAATAATAATAATAAAATTTCATTAGCTGCTACACAAATTGCCTTTCTAATACATGTTTAAACGCACATATATTCAGAATAAAGCTAAAAGTGTTTTCTGCAATTGAAACTCTGAGCAGATATTTTTTCCCTTTAGGCATAGGGAAGGCTCTTTTCTGATATCAGAGCAGAGCTAGTTTTGAAATTTTTCTTGACCCTCCTTGGTATCAACATAAAATTCTTCATGTATGCGAAGATCAAAAAGCATTGATCTTATCTGTATTAGGAAGAGGTCAGCAGCCTGAGGAGTGCTCCTGGAAACGGAGAAGAAAAAATTCTAACTTTGCAGGTCCAGGGTTTCTGAAGAACAAGCACTCTCTTCCTTTCATGAGTGACCACAGAGGATTGGAACCCATTTCAAAACAGCACAGACAGCAATGTTTATGTTTAGAGAATCCAAGGATACTTTTCTACTCAAATGCCAGCCAGCAAATAATAAAATAATGAAACAACCAGTAACAGCAGAAAGTTCACATAACAAACAAAAATTAATAATAACAGGAAGCACTCAAAATTTAGATTTTTTTTAAAAAGCTTGTAAAAATCTAAACAGTATTCCTTTCTTAGAGTTTTGTTTTGTTGTTTTTGTTGGGGTTTTTGTGTTTTGGTTTTGTTTTTTTTTACAATTGCATTTCTGCTATGTTGACTAATTTTCTAACTTTTTTGGTTGATGTTATTCCACATATAGGAATCTCAGCACCTATATTTTCATGCACAAATAATATATTGCATTTTATTGCAGTAGAACATAATGATGAAATGATCAGCACCACTTATTTCATTGAAATAGAGTAACTCCTTGAGAAGGTGTTTAATGCACTATATATTGTAACAGAGATTCTGTGATTTTCCGTTATGTTCATAGAGTCTTTCAGTTCTCCTTTAAATACTGCTCCTGTTTCCAGCATAGACTGTCTATTAAAATTTACTTGACATATTTTAATTTATGAAGAGAAAGAAAACAATAATCACATCTTTATATATTACATTTCTATTTCTTTCCTGCTAGTTAAGAGCATACTTACCTACAGAATGCAATTCAGTTTTAGAGACTATGGAACTCACTTATTATAACTGTAGGATTTTTTGGCCAGAAATGGCCAAGCACATTTTGTGGTTTACTTTTTTTCTTTTTTTTTTTTTGATATATTTCAATTTAATTTTCTGAAATAACTATCAAAATTAAGATTAGCTTTCTTTGACAGTAAACTGCTAATCTGGCCATTGTTATCTGAACTGGAAGAGGAGTAAGACCTAACATTTTCCACAGATTTTGTTATGGAGCTACATCTAGATAATACATAAATTCCAGGACATTTTAGATAGCAATGCTCTGAGAAGCAAAACTTTATGATGAACTGTTTTTTTGTGTAGTTACCTTTCATTTATTCTTTCTTTATAGGCATTACTTGTATTTTTTCTGTGCTTCCAGTATTCAAAAACATGAACTGCATGGTGAAGTCTTTTCTTCTTGAGGTTTTCAAAGATGCAATGTTCTGCATTGGGGTGGGGATGTGAGATGAAAGTGACCTGGTGTAGGGGTCTTTCTGGATCTCAATAAGAAAGACACTACAATACATGGCTTAATAAAATAACAGCTTTAATAAGACAGAATAAGAGGAATACAGTTAGTGAACAATCCTTATGACTATTGTTTTCTGTGTTTGTACAGCATCACATAGAGCCCGTTTAGATTTTGCCTCATGCGCTTTTAAGAGCAGAGCCAATCCTGACTATGGAGAGATGCTTTCCCTTTTGGTCCTTTGAGCTACTCTCTGATTCTTTCACAACAAAACACCTCTATTCCTAAAGGATGTTCTTGTTACTGTATTGCTGGACAAAAGCAAGGCCACACAGATGACAACCACTGGCACTGACTGGGAGGTCCCTGCAGGCTTCTCAGGTTAGTTGCTCTGTGCATCACCAACACTTGCCTCTGCAATGATCTCTAGGTCTAGATCACAAAATTCCACTGCATAATTTTTTTACACACAATAGTTGGGAATCATTGCTTTTCAGATAGTAACAGAGGGTACAAAAAATCTATATGTGTATAATAAGGTTACAAGTGTTGAATTGATGAATAGCTGATCTTGTAATGAAGAATGAGTTACCTGAATCATAAATAAAAGACCATATAAGCTCCATTAAGAAATTTTGGAAGATTACCCACAAGCAGAAAAGGATGTAAAATAGGAGTTGACAGTGCAACATGAAAGTAATGAACCTCCACAAGTTAACAGAAAAAAAAATGCATAACACTTAGGAAAAAAAAAGACTTGACTTGATTTCATAGAATAGCAGCAGTACCAAAGGAACACTACCAGGACTCTGGAATCCTCTACAGAAATATATATAAGAACTGATAAAAATCTCACTGACCCACAGCTTGCTTATCTGTAGTGGAAAAGAATCAACTGCAGTTACAGGTAACAAATTTAGACATTTGATGATGTATTATCAACTTTCATGTCTTGGAAGACATGTCACATGCCCTAACATTGATTTATCTTCAGTGTAGGGATTCTTGCCTTCTTCCTTTATGAATAAATTGATAAATATACCAAAACTATATTTTCAGTTTTCTGACCCAGCTGAGCTAACAGTGGTCCTCATCCAGTGTGCTTATGACAATGCGCAGGAGAAAACTGAACCCTGAGAAACCATCTGCACCTCTTCATAGATTTATCTCCCAGAACATGAAGGGTTAATCTGCAATCATCAGCTACCCACTTAAAGCTGTGGGTAGCATACAATACTTACATGTTCATTAAAGCTCACACTAGACAGATAGACATTTTTTATAAACAATGACCTGGATTACAAAAGCAAATCTACACAGCAAGATATGTCAAAGTTTATGCAAAATTTTGCCAGAGTTCCTTCTGAAGTAATGAAATTTCAGTTTTTACTTTCACTAAATCTCAAGCTTATAAAAAATTCTTAATTCTATAATATCTATGGCAAGAAGAATTTAGCTGTGAAGCTGTGAAGAATCAGTGTAGGTGATGCATCCTTGTGCATACACAATGTTTTTTGTTGGAAAACAAGTAATTAATTTTAAATTTGCAACATTAATCTGCAAATTGTTTTAAAGAATTGATATGATAAAGACTAATGTTATTTATATAGTATTAATGAACATAGCGCTACACTGCACACACAGCTTGTGTTACATTATCTTTCTTTGATAGAAGTGTAGAAATCAAAACTGTTGACAAAATCTAAGAGTCTCACATCTGAAGTATGGTTTTAATTATTTCTCCGTCAGAATACAGCCTCAAGGACAACTTGGCACACTTACCCAGTACTTTTGTATTATGTGGTACTGCTCCATTATTCAGTATTATCCTTACTAGTCCTAATATTACTATCACTATACAAGTTAAAATTAGATTCTATTCTTATTTCTCATCATGAATTGCTTTGTAAGTCTGGATGTCTTTATCTATTTCTCCTGTTTTTAAGGGAGGAAATGATAATGAATAATGCCTTCCTTTGGAAGGTACTTTAAACACTGGAGGTGAAATGGCTTCATGACTTGATCGAAAGTCCAGCAAGTTCAGTAAGAAGCATTTTACTGACCTCAGTGTATTTTGGGTCAAATCACCAATATTAAAATGAATAATATTTAGCAATCCCCATTTTTGTGTGAATGCTCCTTCTTTTAGGAAATGTCACCAAATTTATCCTCAAAATTTAATTCATAAGGCTGTTTTACCCTTAGTCCCTTCCAATTACAATGCTTTAGGGTTTAGATTCTGAATTAAATGCCAAATATACAGTAGAGGAAGAAAAGAAAGCTGGCATATGTATATCTTAAAATTATATTGGTATATCAACCGAATATGTATGTACCAAACTGATAACTTTACAAAAAAACATCATCTTCTTTTTTTCATTACAGGAGCAAAATCAATTCCAAAAAGCAAAAGAATGGAACATCTTGCAGCTTTGTGTTTCAGCACAAATGGACAAGTTAACTTTTCTAAAGTGCAGGACATATAGGTTTCAAATTAAGAATTTTATGCTAGAGCTGAAAGCGTCCAGAATTGTGTTTCTTTCCTGGTTTTCTTGTATCATTGAGATCAGAATTGTCATAAATAGCCTTCTTTGGATTATAATACTCCAACTGAAAGTCTGACATGGAGAAACACTGAACATTTTCCTCAAAAACAAAAAATTGAGACAAATACTAAAAGCCAGAAAGTTCACGCTCGTGCTGTTTTCTCCTTTAGCCAAACATTTCCATTGAGCTGAAGTTTCAAACAGACTGTGTATATGTAATTTTTAAAAAAAATATCTGAGTTGCTTGTGAAATTATATGAAATGGACTGTATTTAAATTGTGTGAGTTCAGAGGAAGTTCAAAGTTTCCTAACCAATCAGAAAAAAAACCCAAACCCACAAAACAAATAAAACATATAAGCAAACAATCAAACAACAAAACCCAGAAAGGGCTGGCATGTCCTTTATCTCCTGAATAATGCCGTTTGATAAATAATATTTTAAACCAACAAGTTTCATATTTTTAGAAACAGATTTACTGAGATCTACTGAATAAACATGGTAGGAAACAGTTGCTGGAAAGAAATAGTCACTTTCTGGAGGAGATTACCTGAATTTGTTTCTATCTCTCGCCATTAACTTCAACAAAGACAACTGGACTTCTAGCAAAACAGGTGAAATTAAGTTAGTATGAATTCCCCCTCTCCATCTTCAAAATGGTTACACAGTTCTAATCTGATTCTGGTTTAGGTAGATACCCAGTTAACCTTGAATTTTCAGCTGATATCAGCAATTGAGATAAGCAATCACAATTTCAGCATCTGTTAAGAAAACTGTAAGTCATTGTATAAAATATCTGAACTCTATGAATGAAACATTCTTTTTCATAAGGGAAAATTATTTAAAATCTGTGCCTCTTTTAAGTACATTACAATAAAATGAAAGTAGGTCACTGAATGTGCAAGTCAACATTTGAAAACAAACATTTTGAAAACAACCCAAGGAAAGATTTATGGTGTCTGCAGTTGGGCTCTTCATGGATTCCAAACTGCAGTTCCCGGACAACTTCTAAAAGTGTTCCTGTGTGTGGCCAGAAAGGTAGAAGCATTGCTCACATGTTTAAAAAGCTTATTTTAATCTCTGATTGAACAGAACAAATGCAGAAGAACCCATTGGGCTCAATAGAGCTAAGAGGTAAAGGAAGGATACTTTTCGCCTCCAGGAATGTCTTTACATTAAGAACACTTCATTCTAAGATACTTAGGCAGAGGTATATCAGTGATTTTAAGACAAAAATATATGAAAAATATAATCTACTGGGATAAATTGAATAAGAATTATGTCATGGTCTAGTGCTGGAAGTATTTCAGGCCCATAAGAGACTAGAGTCAGAAATCCCAAGGGAAAATAAAGTTAAATTTTCATACTGCTTCAGTTACTAACAGAACCTTTGCTTTATAACAGATACAAGTTATAAAACACATTAGATATCCCCACTATATTCATATAACAACACAACCACTGAAGATAACAAGTAAACAAGTTTCATTAGCGTAAGGAGGAAACTAAAAAAAGAAATAACTCCTTAGTGTGTCTGGATCATTTGCACAGTACTGCCATATGGCAGATTTAACTAGTGTGCAACAGAGCTGTAATAATTTGTGATTGTTTTAGACAAATCTGTCAACTGTTTACTAAAGAAAAGAGCAACTAACCCTTCAATGAACCTAGCACTATGGTCCCATGTGTTGCAGGCTTGGAGGGTAGATCAAGGGGGTTACAGTGGTCACAGTTACTTTTTCCAAATGGCCCTGGTCACAGAATGACTGGAGTTTTCTTTCTGCTTTGATAAGAAGAAAGGGAGATAAATGTCATTTAACAGTAACCTTGTATACAAAAGAGAGGAAAGAGGAGGTCTTTAAATTGCCAAATGAAATGATGATCTGGTGGGTCTTTTCCAACCTGATGATTCTATGATTCTATGAAATCACCAAAATTTCTCCTAGGTTTGTAAGCATATAGTATACCTTAATAAATATTATTAAAAGAAAAAATAAATAAATGGTTATAACTCATCAACATTTTTGCATAACAAAGCAGCTTTGAAGTACTTACTGCTACTAAAAAACATTAATCCTGACATATGCTGCCTCATTGCTTTATCAGATCCCAGTTCTGCCTCAGTTTAAATCTAAATCTGTACTGTTGCAGTCTTGTATTCTTTCTGGTGCTAGAACTAACACTCATCTGACCCAGCAGTTGAGGTAATTTACAGAAGCAAACTGCTCAGAAAACTGAAAAAGGACAAAATGTTAAATAATTCCTGCAAACAGTGATAGTGTTTGTGCAAGAAAAGTAGGAAAAACCTTATAACAAAAACTATAATTCAGAATTATTTATTTTCTAGGGATTATAAAATAACAGAACCCTTCTAGTGCATTTCTGTGTCATTCTTCTCAAAACAGTAAAATATGGCCAAAGTTCCCAAATTTTAAGGGGTAGCAGGTCTTGTTTGCTTGATATTTGTGGTTTTCTACATTCAAGCTTTCTTGAAACTTCTATGTAGCACATGGAAAGAGCAACATTTTAGATAATTTTTATGTTTTATTTACCTTTACAATCTTAATGTGAATAAAGGCTTAATTTCTTGGAACCTTGATACCTCACCATATAATGATGCTGTTTACAAAGTTCCTATTATTTTAGTGCTTATCAGCATAATATTAAGAGGCAGGGTTAGGTCACCTAAAAAGTAGGCTTCCAATCTGAAAATATCATAACATATATCAGCTACTATTCAATGCAGCCGAGCATTTTGTATGTAAGAAGTCTGATGCATGTAGGATAAAGCTGTCCTGCACACGACCTGTTCACAGGCTGCTTCCCAGTCTTGCAGATGGACTATGAATCAAAGTCACTGAATAGAATACAGTTTTGTTAGATCAGTGGTTTTCAACCTTTTTTGCTTTGTAAACTCATAAGGTGTTTCCACTGGAGAAGCAGACATCTGAATAACAAATTTTAAGTCAGTCTAAAATAAGCTAGTTTTTCTTAGTCACCTTCACATTTCTCTTGACTTTAGGTGATTAACCCTGTAATCCAGAAAGTAAATATTTTAAACAACTGTGGTTGATGTTGTACAGAAGCTGAAGAAAAATCTACTCCTAACAAAGATATTGTAAACTCTGTGTTAAGTTGTGCAAGGTGATAAAGACTTGTGGAAAGCAGAAAATCATAAAGTCACAAGACAGTAACAGAGATCTGTTTGTGAGCCTGTGCATTCAGCATCAGGACAGAAGCTGTTCTGAAGATTGTATTTTCTTGTCAAAGAATGAATTTCAAGCAGATCAATGGTGTGGCTTTGCAGATATTTATGGGAAAATTTGCTAGCCAGAAGAAGTAACAGGAATACATTAAAATTTGTTTACTTTATGTTTACAATATAAATGCACCGACTGGCAATATAATTGCTTCGGTAAAGTATTTTCTAGTAGCAACAGCGGTGCTAGCATGTTTTATTGAATGTTTGGCATTAAAACACTAATTCAATTGCCTTTGCAGATATAGGTTTTCTCTCTTATTACAAATCCTTTTGCTTTCGGCTAAAATAATCAGTATCTGAGCTTCAGATTTAACTAAAAGAAATCACTACATATTTTTTGTTTCTTAATGTACTGAATATATTCTTTCACAGTATGTTTCAATCATTGTCTTGTCTTGAACGCCACAGCTTCTGTAACAAGACATTCATGTGAGATTAATAATTATCGGGGAACATCACAGAATCACAGAATAACCAGGTTGGAAGAGACCCACCGGATCACCGAGTCCAACCGTTCCTACCAAACACTAAACCATATCCCTCAGCACCTCGTCGACCCGTGCCTTAAACACCTCCAGGGAAGGTGACTCAACCACCTCCCTGGGCAGCCTGTTCCAGTGCCCAATGACCCTTTCTGTAAAGAATTTTTTCCTAACGTCTAGCCTAAACCTCCCCTGGCGGAGCTTGAAGCCATTCCCTCTTGTCCTGTCCCCTGTCACTTGGGAGAAGAGGCCAGCACCCTCCTCTCTACAACGTCCTTTCAAGTAGTTGTAGAGAGCAATGAGGTCACCCCTCAGCCTCCTCTTCTCCAGGCTAAACAACCCCAGCTCTCTCAGCCGCTCGTCATAAGGCCTGTTCTCCATGATGACAAGAGGTTCTCCTACTGCACATATTGGAAATAGTAGGCCTTAATACAGGTACTTTGCAGCTGTTCTGAAGTTTTCTTAAAAATAACTCCTCCCAGAATGAACCAAGGCTCTCCAATTACCTGCCCTGCTGATCCTACTTATATTTAGTGGGACACAGGAGGTCATAATAACAAAAATTGTTGTTCAGTTTCTTATTTTTACGTATGAAAGCTTGCCTCTGTATTCATCAACCATGTGATTTAGGTTCAGGAGAGAGCAATAACATGTGTCTTCTAAAAATACAACCTTCTTGACTGCAGTAAAATCAGGAAAAAGAGTACTCTTTTGTCAGTAACTTTTCACCAGCACTTATGCTTAATATTGAAGCCTAATTTCTCATTTCGATTTCTCTGCTTTCTATCCAAACACTGCATTTCATTTAGATTTTTCCTTCTTGTTTAAAATCTACCTGATCCTCTCTTTTATCCCCATTGAGAAGTATATGAATTATAATTCAGTGGGAATGCTCATAATATCATGTATCACTCTTGACAACATTATAAATGTATAATGAAATGTCTCTATGTTCATAAGTCCCTTGACTTACTTAAGCCTAGATACAGTGTCTATTGTCAAGGAGTTCTTTTTAATAGAACTGTGCCATAAACAATTACATAAACCCATTAAAAAAAAAATTGGTGAGAATTGGCAGAAGGCATGGTTAAGTTCTGCAGCTGGATACTAGATTGAGGCAGAAAACGTACTCTGTGGAGTGAGGGACACTCCTCAACATGGATCTAGGGATGGATGTCTCCATGGGTAAACAGGGGTGGGGCTCATCAGGACGGCAGGACTCAGCAGTTTGAGAAGGCAGTTAGTGCAGGGAGGGCACAGATACTCCTAGAAGCTATGCTAAAGCACATGGAGGATAGGGAGGTGATTAGAGGCAGCCAGCATGGCTTCATCAAGGGCAAGTCCTGTATGACCTACCTCGTGGCTTTCTACAATGGGGTAACCACAACAGTGGACATGGGAAAAGCAATGGATGTCATCTACCTGAACTTCTGTAAAGCCTTTGACATGGTCCCCCACAAGATCCTTCTCTCTAAATTGGAAAGATATGGATTTGATGAGTGCCCTGGATGGTGGATAAGGAGTTGATTGGATGGTCACATTCAGAGAGTAGCGGTCAATAGCTCAATGTCCAGATGGAGACCCATGACAAGTGGTGTCCCTCATGGATCCATATTAGGACCAGTGCTGTTCAATATTTTCATCAATAATATAAAGAGTGAGATAAAGTTGCCCTCAGAAAGTTTGCAGATGACAGAAAGCTGTCACACCAGAAAGACAGGATGTCATCCAGAAGGACCTGGACAAGCTAGAGAAAGGAGCCTGTGTGAACCTCATGAGGTTCAACAAGGCCAAGTGCAAGGTTCCACACCTGAGTTGGGGCAGTCTGCTGCTTCAGTATAGGATGGCATGATAGCAGCCCTGTTGAGAAGAATAGGGGTGTTCATTGATGAGAAGCTTGGCACGAGCTGGCAATACACGCTTGCAGCTCAGAAGGCCAACCGTATCCTGGGTTGCATCAAAAGAAGCATGGCCAGCAGGTCGAGGGAGGTGATTCTGCCCCTCTAGTCCTCTCTTGTGAGACCCCACCTGGATTATTGTGTCCAATTCTGGAATCCCCAACAAAAGAAGGATTTGGAACTGTTGGAACAGGTCCAGAGGGGGTCTACAAGGCTGATCAGAGGGCTGGAGCACCTCACATATGAGGAGAGGTTGAGGCAGTTGGGGTTGTTCAGCCTGGAGAAGAGAAGGCTCTGAGGAGACCTTATAGCGACCTTCCAGTACCTGAACGGGGCCTACAAGAAAGCTGAGGAGCAACATTTTACAAAGGCTTGTAGTGATAAGATGAGGGAAAATGGGTATAAACTGGAGAGGGGCAGAATTAGACTAGACATAAGGAAGAATGTCTTCATGATGAGAGTGGTGAGGCACTTGAACAGGTTGCCCCCACCATAGAAGTGTTCAAGGCCAAGTTAAATGGAGTCTTTGGCAACTTGATCTAGTGGGAGTTTGTCCCTGCCTATGGTAGGGGGGGGTTGGAACTAGATGATCTTTAAGGTCCCTTCCAACCCAAACTATTCTATGATTCTATGATTCTATGACTCTATGACTCTATGACTCTATGACTCTATGATTCTATGAAAATCACACTGGAAGCCAGTGCAATTTTTGCACCGAAACAATCTATTCAGTAACTTGTGTTCATTTGTTCTTTAATGTGATATTTTGTTTATTTTTTCTCTTAGTTCTTCCATTGCTAAGATATTTAAACCAAAAAATGATTTTGCTAATTATCTGATTGAAATCTATAAGTTCTATGTATTTTTCAGTAGTTTTAATAAACAAAAGAGTCCATTCAAATTCTTATTTATGCTCAAGAATTTCTTAAATTATTTAAGAAACTAACAAATGTCTTCTCTTGTATGTCTGAAGATGCATATTATCTTTATTATTTGTCTGTCATCATAGGGAGAAAAGTCTTGGATTTTTACATTTCCTTATGAGTTTTCTACAAACTAACAAACATAGGCAAGCTCATGAATACCCTGACAATAGTCAAGTGGATCAAATCACTTTGTTTAATTCAGAATTCAGTGCTAATTCATAATGTCTTCATTGCTTTGTGTTTGGCAAAATTAATTAATCAATCTCAAGTTAAGTCATCGGGATAAACTGAGTAAATAGGATTTAAAATTATTATAAATTTTAAAATAAAAGCTCTTTATCTGGATGGATCTTACCAGAATGTTTATGTCTATGTTTGAATTGCTAATGTACAATTAAAGAAAAGAAATAATGCAAAGTATTAGAACACTATGTGCTCTAAGAATTATTTATCACTCCCCAAGTATCTTTGCTGGTACAGTTAAAATGATGATAATTTTCCACTATTAAAGCAGGAAAAATCAGAATCTCAGTATAATATTTACATCTTTTTATTCATGAATATACAGTGCATATTCAGCTACTCCAAAGAAAATTCATAACCCATTTGAAGAATGAAAAGTGGAAAAGTTACAAACAACAGAGGAATTCATCCATTATTCTATGGGATGGGTTTTTTCCATGATTTAGCTCACAAATTCCTGATACCTGGTTTGGAGGTGGGCGAGCCGGTTTGTAAAGGCAAAGAGAAAAGTACATTCAATAGCACAAACATTCCATAGTATGGACGGTCCCATCCCATGTGACCTCAATGCCAGTTACAGGCACAATCTTTTTCTTAGTTAAGGCCTTCCCAGCCCAGTGAGGGGCTGTAACTGCACTTGACATTATAATTTTCCTGAAGTCATATTTTTTACAGGTATATAGCATACAAATAAATCAATTGTACTTCCTCCTCAAATTTCATGTTCATACAGCTTTCCTCTTTCAGAACTTTTGTTAACTTCATAGGAAAAGTCTATTTTTTGGAGTACAAGTGTTTTGACTATCAGAGTTTTTATTATATTTCTGGAGACAATTTACTGTAGATGCTATTCTTTTTCTTACCACACAAATTAAAAAAAAAAAAAGTAATAAAAAGTTGAGATACATGAATAGAAAGTATCTCCTCCAAAAATGTCTTCCCATTCCTTCTCTTAAATCATCTAAATACCTCACATGTGCACGCAGTCCTTCATGTGCATTTGGCAGAAACAGAACTTCTAAGTGCAACTCGTTTATTCAACTGCCTTGACTAGATGCGTGACACTGACATCATTAAGGAGAGACAAGTTATCCTGCAACAGTTGCAAATATTGCTACACGTTTACATTTAAAAGCAAGGAAGCAAGCAAGCAAACAAACAAACAAAAGCCCTCAGAAGTTTATATAAAGACCAAAAGCTGGGAGAATTAATGTTCTTTCTCACGTTTTAAAGGCACTAACATTATACAGTTAAATGATGTGCTCCATGAACCAGTTTAATTTGTAGTTCTTCCTTGTGGAAAACTTCTAAATGTTTTATTGCTGTTGGATGCTCTACTAAAAATATAGCCTGCAAAATTTTCTTGGTAAGTCTGTCTCTGATGATTGTCATGCCTTGAATCCACGAACTACACACTTGTGTTCGGGCCTTCTTTCAACCTGCACAGTCAAAAGAATGTGGTTTGTTTATCTGTGTGGTGATCTGGAGGGTGACAAGGTCACTCTCAGGATGAAATCAAAAGCAAAATTTATTCTGGCCTTGACCAAAATAAACAGACAGAAATACTCAGGTGTACAGGAGAGAGATGGGGCTGCAACTTCCCAAAGGTGCAGAAAATGTATTTCAATCTGTTCAGTTTAAAATCTGATCCCTGAACACAGCCAAGGTCACTTGGATTTGATCTGACACACACCCATCCCAATCAAGAAAACACAGTAAGCTAAATGAGAGAGAGAGTTCTTTTATAAGGCTAATCCATGCCTCATCAGCACATGGAGGGTGGTCTTGACACTTATGTGCAGAAGCTCCTTTAGGATGGTCTGTCTAGGGCAGTCAGGTGGGTTTGAGGAGGGGGAGCAGCACCTGCCACTGTACCTCCTCCCAGCTGGTTCATTACCAGGAGCTCAGCCAGGCAAGGGCCTTGGCCAGGGCCAGGGCAGGGGGAGCAGTGCTTACTCCTGCACCTCCCCTCACACTGAACCCCACTACAGATGAGGCCCTTAGGTGATATCCTAAGATCAGTCTTTGAGGAGTGCCTGCTGCTACACCCTTTCCACTAGTCATTGTTGGCCCCTCAAAACATGGACACAAATGGCCAGACTTCAGATGAAATATTTAAGGCAAACAAAGAAGTAAAGTCAGACTTCACAATGATCAATTTAACATGAGCTGCTAAAAAGTAATACAATGGGATGTCAATATGTGACACAGTTAAAAGATCCCACACCAGAAAAAAACACTATATTAATAGATTGAATTAAAGCTATTTCCACTTGGAAATTACTTAATTAAAATAATCTTCTTTCATCCCAAGATTTTAAAATCCAAATCACTTATGGTTCATATATTAAAAGGATGAAGGGTTGTACCTGTTGGTTAATACTTCTGCTTATTAGCATTTTGCCATGTTATTACCTTTTGCTTTTGTTTTCCCTCTCCTTCAACAGACAAACTACAGAAACATTCTATAAAAGTCTGTATGTGAACTGATGATTACTTTTCAGTTTTGCAGAGAAACACTTAGTATAATTAAATATATTCTTTTGTTTCAGTAAATAGTAGAGACAAGATATTAAACTCTACAGACCATTTATGTTCCAAATATACTTGGCCCATGAATAAAATACAATGTCCTCAAAAAGATTTTGTTTTGTGTCCTAGCATTGCTTTTAATTCCAATCTAAAATCTCTGATACCGAACTTAACTTTATAGAATTACAGATCATTGTGACTGTGACTTTAGAAACTTATTTCCAATTAATAATTAGAAGTCAATATGTAAATACTCATTTTAAGGAATACATTGCCAGCAGGTAACATGGAATCAACAATTCCAAAGGTTTCCAAATAAAAAGGAAAATCTTTTTAAAGTCAGAAGGCTTTTGGGTTTTTTTTGTATATTAATAATAACAACAACAATAATACTTATTGACACCTATGTCAATGACCTTCCATGTGCAGCCATTCTTCATTTGCTCTCAGTAACAAAGATGAAGCGATTTGATTACAAAACAAGCATTTTAGATCTGCAATATCACTGGATTTCACTTTCAAGTAAACCTCTCATTTCTAATATGTTCTTGCTTTTCCTCATTGATTTATATAACGCAGAAGGATAATTTCCTGATGTTACATTGACATCTATTATTTACATAATAGATCTGGACATCATTTTCATCAGTGCTACAGTAAAACATGGATGATACAATGCCGAAAACAAGGAAAGCTAAAAAGTAAGGATCAGCAAAAAAAAGATATTGGAGTGTGAAGTACACAGCGTTAGATGTCTTATTTCTAGTAGATGATGAGAACTGTCATTGACCTTATTCAGGTCGCTTCTCACATTTAAGGTACTTTCTCATTTAACAAAGTGGGACAATTCACAAGATTTAATATTGACTAAGATATCTGTTCTTATGGGCAGATGAAAGAGCTCTTCACTGCTGAAGTTGACAACAGAACTTCTTGTATTACTCCAATTTAAGTTTTAGGAACCTCCAATTACCATTTTTTATTACGTTTGTTAAACTGAATTGTTTCCTGTTTAAAAAAATAATTTTGTTTGAAAATGCACCTGTCTTACTTCTATTCTTAAACTGCTAAAATACTGAAGTAAATATGTAATGAAAGACAGGAAAGCAGGTAACATACAAGTATGGCCTTCATATGAAAAACTTATTTTCTTTTTTTTACCTAGTGTGACTAGTCCTCAGAAGTGAACAAAAAACCAAAACAGATTAGCGCTAAAGCACCATTTACTGACTTGTATTCTGGGAAGGTAAATTAAAAGCCTTCTGGAAAAGTGCAAATATCTATCCCTTTCCTACCTTTTCCGGTCACCCACTGTAGTCAAATGTATTTGGAGGCAAATGCATAGATGTCTACCCCACCTGTAGTACCAGAGTCTTGCAGTCCAGTATTTTTGGCATTTGCACAAAAGCATCCAAGATGAATAAACTTAAAAATTGAGTAATACGTTATTGTCTGCAATTTTTTGTTTGAAAAACAAAGTTTGTGCAAAAGAGAGAATAAGGAATATTTATGGGCCAAACGGAGTTTTCCAGAAAGCATCACTGAATAATTTTCCTGAGCTTTAAGAAAAGTTATAACTGTTGTGACTCCTTCCTAACATGGATAGTAATGTTGTAGTCAGAATAGGCAAATTGGGTCAAATTTGATGGCAAACAGTAAGCACATCTTGATGCAAAATTCAGTGCATGAGTTATTCACCTGCTGTCTGCTTTTACCATCTAACTTAAGAGCAACTCTGAGCTCTTAAAAGTAAAAGTTAATGTTCCTTATTTGGTCAATATTAAAAAAAAATCTATATATATGTCCAGAACCTGATAATAAAGGCAGGTACTTTAATTTAGACTGTAAAACCTCCCTACCATTTTACAATATCTTATCATCAAGTTTAAATTAGGTTTTTGAATTGAGTCATCTGCATAGGTACAAGAACAAACTTTACTGGGAGTTTAAGAAGCTGGAGGCAGTCTGAAGTATGTAGTCTAAAGAATTTATTCTTAAGGGAAAGGGGCTACTTCAGAAACCTTTGGCTTAACTTTCCCATCACCTATTCTTGTCAATCTGTTCCACAATGCAATGTTATTTGGTCTAGTAATTCAGAATATATATCCTTGGTGTTACAATTACATACTAATACTATCTATCTTCAGCTACAGTAATAAGAAATGCAAGACAAGATGCATGTTCTATTTATTTTTTAGACCAACTATCATTACTAAACTTTTATTTTCCTAAGTATTTTGCTATTTCAAACAGGCAGTAAGGATATTTTCTATTACATTGACCATGGTGTAATTTCTTTAAGAAAATTAAGGAAGGAAATACACGAGAGACTAGAAGTCCTAAAGAAATTAAATTTTTACTTTAGGAATCTAGTATGTTGGGCAGTACTATGTAGTAAGATGTGCTGACGCTATTAAATCTGAAGTTGTCTTGGGGCGAGATTATGATGTCATTCATAGAAAAATCTGAAGTTCAATGAATAGGAAAACTTTAAATGTTTAAACCCAAATTTCCTTTATAGGAAATTATGAAAATGAACTAGTGTGCTGAATATTTTAGGTTCTGCTTCCTGTTGTTAAGGAAACCAATTAATATTTATAAAAGAATAATGTGTTTGAAAATATTCTTTAAATTGTTTTAGTACGTGAAAGTCAGTACTGATTCACTACTATTTGTTATTTCTGTATGACTATTTTATACAGATAAGTTTGAAAGACTAACTTGATTTTCAATATTGAGATAAATAATTTAAAGTTAGTGTATTACTGTTCTGCAGCCGCCAGATGACAGCTTTCTGCAAGCAGTTTATCTTGCTAATGGATAAATCATGGCTGAGACATCCCTGAACTGCATCAGTGGGATGAAGCGCCTGACTATCATGCTTAGCCTCCTGGCAGCCAGTCCAAGTTAGAGTTCAATATTCACCATCCCTCTATGTCAACTGGTGGGTGTTTTTTGATTCAACCCACAGGTACAGAGTCTAGTACAGGAAATGGTGCCTCATATATTCTAGATGAATGGGAGACAAGGAATGGTGAGGCCATTTGTTTCAGATTGCACACAAGTCCAAAACAAAGTTGTTTGAAACCAGTTACATTTCAAGAAGATTATTATGGATACCATTAAATAAACGAGGATATTTTCATGCTTAAATAGGACAGATATTTTGTTGTGACTTGGAGATTCGTTCTCTACTTCTCTTGTACCCAGTCAATATTATTTTACCATTACTACTGAAAGGCCACAGGATTAGTGTGACATCAACCTAACAATGGAGAACTTGGCTCAGAACTTGATCTGAGCTGATTTTAGGTTGCTTTAGATCCAACACTAACTTGGTTAGGTGACAATAGTTTAAATTTGTTCTAGCTTTAGTTTAGCTTTGTGCAGCTTCATGGCTGTACTTAGCTTTTCTAAGTAAAAATGACATAGCTATTCAGTGCACAGTTAACTGTCTATGACCCTTGAATTAAAGTGTGGTGTAGATAAGTACAAATACATTATGATAGCAGAGGATCCAAACTGCAGACCATGTATCAGAAAGGTCAAATACCACTTATAAAAGCAAGGCAATCTTGTGTGATAGACAAAACTGATTTAAAAGATAATGATGCAGAAAACTTAGTAAAACATGGAATTTGGAATCAATGAAGTAAGTACATCCAAACAGAGCATTAGAAGATTTACAGAAATAAACCAAAGAACCTTAAGACTGATGAGGAAGAACCTCCCACTATCAACCTCATATGCCTTTCAGCAGAGTACAGGGTGTCAGTGACCAAAGGTAAGCTGTCAGTCACCCCACGCACTGCTTGAGGAGGACTGTTTCCACTCAACTTGCTACCCAGATGGGCACTGGAAGTGCGAGGCTGACACACAGAAATGGGTAGATGCCGGAAAATTTGTGTGTAACAATTTTAATGATATTACTACTGAGACTCTCCAGTATCAGTTAGATAAGCTGGACTATGAGAGTTAGTGTACTATCTTTGCAGCTGGATGGATGATACTAACAGCTCTTCTATCTTTGACCAGCAGGATTCTTCCAATCCATAAAGCATTCCTTGCTTTTCCTTTGACAGGGTATATACTTTTTTCTCATAAAACTGAAGCCTTGAAATTCAGCTTTTACTGTGTCTATTTTTAAAGAAGATCATTGTTTAAGAGAATTCACACTGAGTGAAATTCACTTCAGGACACAAAATACGTGTTTATTCTTTATTCACATAGTGTAAGTGTGCTTCCCAAGACATATACTATATTTGCTACAAGACTATTACTTCTGACTTTCCTATGGACCTTTAAATATTGATTTTGTTCTATCTAGATGTTTCCATTATTTTGATAAACCTAAGATAAAGATTTCGATTCTTGCTGGCACTGTTACATAAGTTAGATAGATTTTTATAAACATGTATGTTAGCAGACAAAAAAATCCAGCCAAAGTAATTTATGGTGTATTTTGATTTGGTAATAATAAAACCTATTATGTTTGTTGAAGTTTTGGGGGGGGTTGTTTTCCAAGAATGCTACTGGCTGCAAAAAATCTCTTTTTAATAGCTGTAGCAGACTCTGAAGATGATCATATATTTAACAAACTTGTACAATCAAACTATAAATCAAGTACAGTATTTGGAAGTCTAATTTCTGTAGAAGAATTTAGAAATGTAAGTGTAAATTTTTCAGAAACTAAACAATATATTGGAACTGCCTTTTGTTCAACTCATTATTGCCAGAACAAAATCATATAGAAGCATTCTATATGACAGCTGACACCAAAAATATTTTACAAGGTGGCAAACCCTCTATAATTCACTGAAGATGACAGAATGGGAAGATTGGAAGAGTTCTAATTTAACAACAACAGAAATCATAGTCTTTTTTTCCGGTCTATTCAGAATATACTGCTGAATACAAGAACAAGTGAATGATATAAAATAGAATAGTACAAATATTATGGAGTTTATTCTGTTTAAGCAGATTATTTAGGTTAGCATCTCATCATCACTCTCTAGAAAGCAACACTTTTCGGTATTTACAGTTTTGTCTGATAGTGATAACGTGTTATCAAAGAGTCATTCTTGGCTTTTATCAAGTTTTTAGCCATATCTTTTTCAGTATATTCTTACTTGGTCTGCTACTAGAAAGGAAGGAGAAAGACAAACAAAACCTGTTCTGCTGTGATGATTGGACTGTACTTTCAAGAGGCTAGAAGTGATATTAATATTTTCTTTTTTGTTTCTTTTACTTGTAACTGCTACATTATGGAATATTAGTCCTCTCACTGCCACTCCTCTCCAAAACAAAATAAAAAAAAAAATCCATACACAGATCTTTTACAACATAATTAAGCTTAAGTTCTAAATTTTTGAGAAAAAAAGGTGAATAGTAAACACATTTTCAGTGTGGCATCAATTTGCTTTAGCATTGATTTCAGTCTGTCAAACTGCTCCTCAACACTAAGCCTACTTTATTTATGAAGCATGCTGGTAACAATAGACAGCTTCACCTGTATTAGTTTTTTACCTTGCCGACAAGAAAATTTTCTGAAATACTTTTGCTGCCTGATTCTTGAAGCAGAACAAGAACTGGTGTGGAACTCCAGAACAACCAGGAGAAATGTTATGCACTTAATATATTTACAGCCTTAGTTTGGATATAGTAGTTCATTTCCTAATCCATTAAAATTCTACCTAATATCTTGCAAATAATTTGGCTAAACATACAGATAGAAGACTTTGCATTCTGACTAAAACTTTACCTTTGGCTAGTGAGCATTTCAAAGTGTAAGATTACGAAATGCTACCAAATACATGAAATTTTCTCATTATGAACTTCTTTTGTGATTTATTTTTAATATCTTAGAAAATTTGCAATATTTTTGCACTGATATTCCCTAATTTGAAGAAAAAATGTGCATACACACACTCACACACAAAAATATCTAGAAGTTCCTAGCAAATTGGGAAAACATTTTTACTAGGAAAGTAGAGAGAGCAAGCTTCCTTGAATTTTCTGGTAAGGCCTACTCAGTGTACAAACTACAGGCTTTTTCTGCTATTAATGATGTAAATAATACATTGAGGGGCACTTTTTTCCCTTTTTTTTCCTTCCCTTAATTTCCTTCTTTAGATATGTAAGAAGAAGAAACAGAGAAAAAAATCTTTGGCAGTCTTAGAGAGATGCATGCATAAGGAAAAAGGTGATAAATTGCAAAATATATAAAGGATTATGCTTCCTAATCCATTTGGTCAAATATCCTTTGGTTAACCCACAGTAGACCATCTAAAAATGTTAAACTTTGCGGTTTAAGGAGCTTGTTTTGTATCACATTATTTCAATAGATATTTTTTTTTTATGGAATGAAAATGTGATTTTTCTTAAGAATTTCTCATTCAGTAAGAGAGAATGAATATGCAGTTTATTCATAAAAAATACATCAGATTTTTATCTGAGTTATCATTTTCTTAGGTACAGCTCTATTCAAGCGGTTCTGAAAATGCTGATTCCTTTCTTTGTTAAACAAGCCACTGCTCCAATTTATATAAAATAGGCCAAATATACATTCATTACAGCTACTTGTCTGAACTACTGCATTAAAAACTCCATTAAGGAGGGAAGGGGAAAAAAAAAAGAAGTGTAGTTTGATCCTATGAGTAAAATTTATGCTTATGTGACCTATTTATGTCTATCTGAAACGGGATTTTCAAGAACCTGAAGGATACTCACAGGATTCTTTAGAAATTGAAATAGTGATATTGTGATATTGTCTTTCTGGTATCTCAACAGAGAAAATAAAATCAAAGAACAAACACCTCTCCACCCCCACCCTAGAACAGAAGGGTACAATTCAGAATGGTTATTTTTAGATCACAGATAATGATTTTGTAGAGAGATAGATAGATGTTATTCAGTATCCCTTAGTACTCATGCACTTCAACAGATACTAAGTGAAGATAGTTTAGTTGCTAATACTGTTAAATGGCTAATTTCACTATGAAAGAAGGGTCATATACAATTAAAACCTATTATGTATCATTGTACTGCTAAAACATTTCTGCTACAACAAGGGCAGAAAAAGGTAAAAGGAAAAAAGAGAGGGGAAAGGAAAATGTAAAAAAAAACAAGGCAGAAGGTAGAGATGGGGGAGGTGTAAGGAGATGTGAGAGGGAAAGAGGAGAAGAGAGAGGAGGGGAGAAAAATATATTTATGAAGCATGGCAGAAACAGTAGATGCACTAATTTCTGGCGAAGACATAGCTAAACACCATATTCCTGATTTGAACACTTCTTTTGGATTTAATCTCTTATTTGCAACTTCTGTGAGTGGTTCTGGTGAGCAGATTTAGGAAAAGCAGTGTCATATTTTGCCTTCTGTTGTTCTAGTACTCTACAGCCTGATGCTTGGTGCCAGCTGTCTGAGAAGGAAAATGGTGAGCAGTGCTCTCTGCTGTGCCACTGAGTGCACCATGGAAAATAAACTGCCTCTCTGCACAAGTCTTCACTAAACAAAATAAAAATTGTGGTGATGGTAAGAGTTCTGAAAAACATTTTCTCTGAAAAGACTTTTACAATCATATTTCAGACAGAAGCAGAGGACTCTCCTAACGTTGACACCAGGATGATGCTATCATCATAAAATGTCATGTGCAGGTAACGGGGTGCTGCTGCAGACAAATAACAGTCTGATTTGCCCTGGATAATAATCTAGGTATTTGCTTTATATTACCTAGGTGCTGTCTGACAAACTCTAGTGAGGGTCAGCATTTCCCAACTGCATGCTTGCCTGACGTAGTCAAATTGATCAACAGTTCAAGGGCAGTGCTGAAAAAGTCTCTCAATATCTTTATTGAGATAGACATGGTTTTGAAATTAATAAAGATATTCACAAGAAACTCTTAAATACTTACAGGATGAAAAGAAGAAAGCTGTAGAATAGAGGCAGTACACTTTAAAGGAAATTATCCAGACCTTAAAAGTTGTGCAGCCCTAGTCCAGTTTGTCTGTCATATACATTATTTCTATCTCCTCAGTTACGATCACAGTGCCTGACAAGGTAGAAACTGCTGCTGAACAATTTCAAGCACTTTTGAGTAAAGCAAATATCTTCAGAATACTATGGAAGTAATATATCTGCATAGGAATTTAAATGGTAACTGAATCTGTACAAGTACATATCATATTGCCTTAAAAAAAAGGGAAGGTGAAATTCTGTTATTGTTTCTAATAACATCTCCACAGTCCAGAGATATAATTGTTCATATTATAAAGACAGAGTCTGCTTCAGTAGCTTTTCTGCTTTGACCTGACTCTAGTTCTATCTCAATTGTGAAACTATTTTGGTCTCCCCTATTAGTTTATAAAAAACCCCAGATATATGAAAGTCTTAATCCTTTCAGGCAACATTGATGAATTTGGCTATATAGTACACTGGTCAGTTAAATCCTTTTTTGTGTAGGTGATGAAACTAGTGGATAGGAGGCCATTAATAAAGACACCTATCTTACTAGATGTCCATTCCTCAAATCGAAGTTTTGTTGGATCCAATATTCAAAAAGGCAGGAGGTCTTATGTCTCAAGGGGAAAAAAGTAATTTATAAAAACCTTGTTGATTTTCAAGGTTCCCTATTCGCCTTAGGTTCCCCAAACCCACAAAAACGTGAGTGCTGTCCATACAGATGTTCATGCTACTATTTACAGCAAACTAGTCACAACTATGAGAAATGAAACAAGAAGAAAAGTAGTAAATAGACAAAGGGGATGAGAAGATAAAACGAATCAATTCAAAAGTGCTGCATAGAGGCCATTTTATAACGCCTGTTCCCATAACTTGCTGAGAACACACTAGTACTCTGATTAGTTGTTGTTAAACTAGAGTATATCACCAGACTAACAAGACGAAAAATCCAGCACTGGTCTAGGCATAAGATAAGTATCAGTGAAATCTGTCAGAAAAAAATGGTATGGAATTTAGGTTAATGTAATACTGTATTAATTGCTACAAATCTTCTTACACAACACTCAATGAAAAAATAATTCATCGATATTATTTGGGTTTTTTTTTCATTATTAAAACTTCTCACTCACAAATTTCTGTTCTTCATGGCTTTCCAACTTTCACCCCATATACTTCCAGTTCAGGCTTTGAATTATAAATGGAGAGTAATTTGGGAATAACTGAAACTGGACAAAATAAACACGAAGATGCATGGATAAGTTGATGTGTAAAGTGACAGCATGTACTAGAACATACTTAATTTCTTATGTTTTTCCCTCCCTCATCATCTATGAAGAGCTCTTTTGTAGTAGCTTGAGTACCTATGAAAGCCAAGAAAAATATAGAATTAAATTTCTAGCCTCTGGAAGAGGAAGTACAAGATAGTAACATTTCAGTAGCCTGTCATTCTAGTTGTCTATCTCTTCAAAAACTATTTCGGTGATTTCATTCATTAATTGTGCATATAAAAATTTGATAAGCACAGTGAAACTGAAGGAATTCCACGTACTGCTTCATATTCTTATTCAGCTCACCAATGGCTGAATCTTACCTTGTGTTCTTCAGATTCAGAGGGGTCCAGATGTTCAGCTGAATTTTCCTCCCTTTAAAAAGAATCCACAGGAAGTTCTAAACTATAGGTTAAAGAATTTATCTCTTTTACTATTAATATAAAAAAATTCTTTTTTTTTTTCATTTTTTTTGAAGTGAGGGGAAGAGTGTGCTAGAAAGAAGAAATAGTGAAAAGCTCCTGTTACCTTCCTTTAGGGGGTATCCTGGCCTTATTTTTACCATTATACCCTGAAAGTCTGCAGCAATTATCCACAAAAGGCTTTTTAGGAAAGTAGTAGAAGGTAATCTTGGATGTTTCTGTCACATTTATGACTTCGCTTGTTATTTGATTTCTTTTTTAACCTTTTGCACTATGGCTTTTATTTCAGCTTGACAAGGGAGAGGGAAAAAGAAGAGATAAGAAGTTGAGTTGCAAGTCTTCTGAGGCTTCAATTCAATGCATGAGGGTCTTTAAGAGTATATCTGAACTGATTAATGTTTTTTCTGCCTGTAATATACTGACAGAACTCAGCAGGATATTACGCAAAATTGTTGATTTTTCACTCAGCTTTCCTGTGGGAATTAGAGCACAAGATAAAATTGGAAATGTTAATTCACCTGACCCAAACAAAAACATAGAAATCTAAACATGGATTACAAATAGAAACCACAAATTTTCACTATATATATTTATATATATCTATATTGACGTATTTTAGGTGATAACATGAAAGAATGTTAAACCCATTAATTGCTTCTCTTTGCTGTTTCCTTGATAGGAGAATTACTAGTTCTGTTCTTCATATAGATCATTTACATACATTGAAATTTGCCTTCCTATAGAGAAGACTAAATCTTAAATTCAATCTTCCTCCTCCCTTTTCAATCAAGGATGTGAAGATAAAGTTAAATTCTGATAAAAATACTGACAGTTATTATTACCAGAGATAATAGAAGGTTTATACTATAAATTATTTCATCACACTTCAAATGAATGACTAGTTATCGTGCTAAATTTCACATGATAAAATTAATTACCTCAAAATTTACGCACTTCGAACTAAAATTTAAGTTATTCACCTCTAATGATGATCATCCCATCCTAAAATATGAGTTTGACTCAGTTGCCAATATGCAGACACTTACAGTCACTGAAGATGCTGCTGAGTGCAAAATGTGAGTGGCTGACTGTCACACAGGACCTCTGTGGACCTTCTTGAATAGTCGCTGGAGGTCAGGCTGGATACTTGAAAGCATCTCAGTGCCTTATTTAGGCAGCTGAGCTACAGCTTACCTCCCTCAAAGAATCTGTATTAAGTGCCTTCAGGTAGTCCGTTTATTTTTACATTGCCTATTGCAGAACAATAGATAATTCTGTTACCTTGAATAATCTATGTTATTACTAAACTTAAATGCAACAAATTCTTGTGAATTCTAAATCTAATTACTGAATTGGATTTTGAAGTGCTGTTTATTTCTAATGTGAATAAGCCAACAGCAGTTAACAAGACAGAATGAGACATTTTTCTTTGTCTAGATTCTAAATTAGAGAATAAACAGAAAAATACCTTCTGTCAAAGATTTGAACATTATATACAGTCTTCAATGCACAGTTTTAATATATTTTAGGAATATTATTTTTAATAATCACAGATACTGAAAGAGTTGATTTGGTTAGTTCCTAATTCCAACTAAATGCACATATAAAACTATCTTATACCTTCCTGTGGTAGGTAAAATCAAATTCTGTGCAATTCTAACACAAATTGACTTCTACTATGAGTTATGCTGAATTTGTTCTTTCCAAAGTAAAGAAAATTAATTATATTGTCCTAAATTGGAAAAATGTAAGCAAACAGAAACTCTCACCAAACTTTCTTTCATCATCATGTTTGATGCAATTTTTTTGAGATGATGAGGATTTTCTTCAGAGTAAGTATAAGCTACAGGACTTACCAACAGGCAGGTCCAAAATATAATTTGAAGTGCAAAATTATCAAGAAGAAATAGAATCACACATAAAAATTTCATTTAAAACAAATTTTCCTTATATATTCTCCATATGTAGGAATGGAGATAAAAATTTATTTTGTTATACCTCACAACAGATAGAAAATATTTGGGAAATTTAAAACTGTTCTACAACTGAAAATATTTAAGTTTATAACCCAATAATTATATTTCATTGAAAGCAATATTTTTTTATAATAAAATACAAATCTTAAAATCCTTATGATCATAATTAGTTACACAATGCAAAAGTTATTTAAGTGGAATAGAAGTTAATTGTAGAATTCAAATGAATTGTATTGCAGAGCTAAGTGGAGAACAGCTGCAGAAAATCTGCAGCAAAAATGTATATAAATAAAATCTAGAATCACATATTGTTGGGAGTTAACAGCGTACACTTACAAAAAACAGCATTTGCTTAGAATGTAAAAAGCTAGAGGAATTAGATAAATTTATGGAAGAACAGTATTCTATTTTACTTGTCATTAATACTCTATACAATTTAAGGTAGAAAATAAAACACAAAATAAAATCATAAACATGCACATGCACATACATAATAATGCCAGAAAGAGTTGAGCAGAAAGACTAGAATGATAAGAGATTCAGAAAAAAAACAGCCTATCAGGAAAGAGTAAAGGACTTACATTTGGGTGCTTAGTGAAAGAGAAGAATGGGAAAGTTCTGAGGAAAATAAATACCAATCGTTTTCTTCAACCATGAAAGACAGATAAAGAGGTTATCAGAGGTAGAGGTCCCATACAATGAAACTATGTTTCTGATACTGTGAGAAACTTGCAGAAACTACCAGGAAAGTGAGAACTAGAAAGCCAATTGCAAAAATGACTCTGCATGAATAAAAACTAGATGCTGTGATAAAAAGTTGTCTTCATGTGGCATTTAATCACTATGAATTTGAGAATATAGGGTATTGGACAATTATTTGAAATTGGTAAAGAAAGAGCAGGATGTGAAGAGAGAGACATGGAAATTCCAGGAGTAATCGAGCACTTTCAAGCACCTGAAGTCTTTGCTACAGATGCTGAAATCGTGGTTTATACTTTCATTTCACATGCTTTATGCAGAGTAGAACCTGAGCAGAGGGCTGAGATTCCGTGCTGTAATTCCAGGCATCACACTGTTCCAGATGTTTGAGACTATATGGGAGAAGCAAAGTGAGCTAGATAGTTTTGTGGTATCTCTTGTACCTGGAAGGCACCTTTACTGTATTTGATAGATTACGTTCCCAGTTAATTAATCCTCTTGTGAGAAAACTTCTCCCATTTCCCATGAGAAACTGTGCAGGTAATGTAGCTTTGAGGACTTGCATCAACTGTCATGTAGGCTTCCTCTTACCAGTTGTACTTCTGACCTCCTTCAGTAGGACTGAATCTCTTAACCAAGCACAGAAATTACCATCCTTGTTCAGAGTCTGCTCTGCCTCAGTAGAGTATGAGGATATAAGCTTGCTACAAGTAATTGCTGTGAGAAAGAACAGCCAGAAGGAAGCAAAGAAGAAGAAAAGGGAAAGTTAATGAAACAATCTATTACTGAAAGCTGATTAACAAAACAAGACCAGCAAAATAAGAAAAAAACAAATCAAAAAAAAAACACATCCCATCTCCCCACTCCACTTCCCCAAAGGAAACAGAAAGCAGCTTAGGAAGCAGGGATTGCAATTCAGAAGTCATTTCTAGGCAAATGTATTAACAAAAAAAATAATAGAAGCATACTTAATATATATGTATCCATTATGCCTGGACCTATGATGCTTCAGCAGAGTAACCTATAGGATGCCTTGATTTCTGTCTGTAGACATTAGAGCTATTCTGATTCCTTAATGATACAGAGAGCACAAAATAGCCCTTTACTTTCTGCAAGTTCTATGATTATTATAATATCCTATGAAAAGTGAAAACTTAATTAAAACATAATGAATGCAGGAATTTGAATCTATTTGCAATTCTCAATAAAGTCCTCTTACTCCTTGATCCATTAGAAGCACCTGTATTTTTATTGTTCTGTTTTGGTAACTCTATCAGTCTTCTCTGTTCAACATGCAGAAATTATGGTTCATCATTGTCTGCTGTCAGAGCTCCAGTAACCTGAGACCACTCTGGTGGATCAAGAGCTAAGAGGACTTGGAGCAATGCAGTTTATTTATAGAAGCTTGTTCTGAAACACTGTTGTAGTTAATAAAATAAGTAATAAAATGTAGATTGAAACTTTGGGGTTTAGATTTTGTATGTTTTTAGGAGCTCTTCACAGAATGAAATTCCTTACTTTCACAGACTGCAAATTACGGGCAGGTATCATACAACCATGTTGAAATAAAAAGGGATAAAACTCTTTTACCAATGATCAGTAAAACAGCAACAATATGCTTTTTTTTTGATTTTTTTGTTGTTGTTGAACATTATCTAAGAACTTCATGCAGGTAAAAAAAATAGTAAAATCTCTGAATTATACACGTGAGTTAATTATGAGTTGTTAGCAAGTAGGCTGGAACAGATGTTGTTTATGCAACTCACCCCTGTAGGTACAGGTGTGAAAAGAGTAGTTGCAAGTTTCAGTTATTAATTTTCTGAAGCTAGATTAGATATGTGCCATGCTCTCTCTCTGACCTACCATGTGATCTTACTCTAGTGATTTACATTCCTGACTATATTTTTTGCTAAAAATAGCAAGTCCCACGACAGATAAGGCCTGCAGAGAGTCTTGACAAATCTATAGATCTGTTTATTATATTAAAATGTTAAAATTCAGCTCATTACCCAGTGTCTTGCCTCAATTATTTATCCCATTAACCTGAGGCTAAAGATGTTGCATATGATACCAGTTTCTCTAGAGGTTAATCTCAATGGATCTTTGTCAAGGTTAAAGGCTTATTACAGGATAGACTGCAGAAATTCCACTTTTATTAAAAACATGTCATGTTTTCTTTTTTTCCTCTTTTTTCCCCTTTATTTACAATTCAATTTAGGCTTCAGAATAGGTTATTAAACAGAAATGTCTCCATAGCATGTTCTGTAATAATTTTAAGTTTTCTAAAATGCTAAATGGTATGACATGGCCGCACAGAAAAATCTAATCAGTGAAACTGGAAAACTAGTGAGAGTGTTCTAAGGGTTTGTCATGTGTTGATTTTACCTTGATGCTATTGCGTCAAAATTTTGCTTAGCTTCTCATGTGAGAGTTGTCTCATAAAAATTTGAATGTTTTCTTGTCCATGCATTCTCACCACTGTTTAACTTAACATTCATGAATTATAGTTTGTTACTAAAATAAATACTATTTACTATTCAAGGCACGCTAAGTGCTAATACAGCAGTGAACCCTAATATTAGGAAAAAAAAGGAAGACTTCACCTAAAAGAAAAGAAAAGCTCTTCTGCTCTCAAGAATCAATACATTTAAGAAATGTGGATTATGTAAGAAACTGCCATGTGTTCAATTTGCAAATACCCTTACACCTGAATAGGTGATAATGGGATACCCAAACTTTTTGTCTTGCACCTGCCTCCTCCCAGATAAACATGCCATCCTGATGAATTTTTCCTTATTGGCCCCAGTTTCACTAGATTTGCACCTAATCTGGTATTTGAGATATTCTTAGCTGGGTAATATCATCATCGTATCATTGCTGGCAGTTACCTGATCTGTTTTGGCCATGAAATGCTCTGCTCTCCAAATCTCCTGTCTGGTTATCTGCAAACTTTGACCATTTCTCTCCTTACTTTTCCCTTCTACTTGCCTCTGCAATCTGTTTCTAATGGTGCTCCTTGTAATTTGCATCAGCTTTTCGCATCATGTTTGTCACTTTCAGTCGTTTTCCACATGTTATTTAGTTAACCTTAACACCAAGATAGGGCTTAGTTTGCTGATCCTTTCCCTGCAAAACTAGTAAAATCTGAATTAAAATTCCATTTAATAGAAGCATACAGAGCACCTTTTGTGAGTAAATGTCACTTTAATATTTAGAAAGCAATATAAAACGAATTAGATTTTACATATTGGTTTAGATGACAGGAAACCTTGAAAGTTTTTCTACACACAACTAGATCACATTCATCATTTCCTTTCAAAAGAGGAGAGAAGGAGATGCAGAAGAAGAAAAAGACATGGAAGAAGAAAGAAGAATGTTAAGACAACTTAGGAAATACAAGAATGAGAATATATTTGCTCAGAAGCTAGGAGGGATACTTCCCAGTTTGTCTCTAGTTGCATAATAAATCACATTAGTCTTCTTTTCTGCCAATTTTCTGTGCCTGCAAGCAACAAATCAAGGCTTTTGTGACTAGACACACAGTTAAGAATTTGTTCCATAGCTCTCGTCTTGCTAAATAATTTAAGTCCCTCTATTTAACAAGGCTTTTCTTGTAGTAAGTACAAAACTTGTTCCAAGAAGTGGTGACCTGATTAAATTATCCTCTGCTAATTTTTTTATAAGAGGGACAGAAAAGGTGGCTGTTAGTCTGTGGTGACAAAAGGCTGATCCCTGTACAGCCTGGCAGAGGCAGAGGGAGCCCCAGAAGCCCCCTAGGGCAGTGCAGTCCTATCTTGCCCCACTCCACACAGCCCTGGTGCCACAGGAGACCCAGGAAGGGGTTGCACCATTGGGAGAACCTCTGGGAACCAAGAACAGAAGGTGTAGATGGAGTGCGAGCAGGTGTTGGTCAGTCCCTGTGCAGAGCTGTGCCTTTGTTGGACAGTGTAGTCTGTCCTGTCTCCTCTAATTAATCTCCTTTTCAGATGGTTTTACTTGGTGAAGCACAGGAAAGGAAACAAGCAGAAGGAGAGGGGAACTATTTTTCTTCCGAGCTGGAAATAACCACTCTGTATAGATCTTCAAATATAATGGACTTACTTTCCTTCTAAAGATTCGAGGATATTTTTAACTGAAAACATTTGTCTTATAAAAACTCTACATAGAGAATATTGTTCTCTCATAATAATATATCACATGTTGCCTTCATTGTTCATGTTCTAACAGCCTAGAGATATGAAAGAGTGGATTTTGAATGTCATTGTGAAATAAAATTCACTATTAAAGAGTTATAAATAATCAATATGAATAGCTTTTAATAATGCTAGTGTTTTATATGAGAACTAATGTTAAACCATTGTAAGATTTTAAAATAATATTTACTTTCCCACTTCCATTTTAATTACTGAACAGTTGAATACATTGATCATGTATTTTCCAACCAGCATGAAGTGGTTGCTAATTACTCAAATGAAGGTTATAGAGTCCATTTTAAAAGGAAGGATAACTTCCTAAGTTTTAATATAAAATGAGATGATTTATAGTATTTACTCAAAGACAGTCAGAGCCTTATCGAAAAGCTGATGAAGGCAAATGACTGTATCAGTTGATTTCAGCAGGTTTTCAATCAAGCCACCAAGAACAAGAAATGATCATAAGTGTCTGACTGAAATATGAGTCAGGCGTCCCTGAAAGATTTATTACAGAGTCTGAATAGAGCTTGAAAACCTTATGATATTCTTAGTATGGTCTTTTTCTATGAAAAGTTAATTTGGGACTGAATTCAAAGGCATTGCAAAGTGTCTGAATCAAAAAAAGTAATTGTTAGGTCTAAGTACCAGACAATTATCTATAAGGTAAATTTTGAAAATTACAGGGTGAGATTCAGCTCTACATTCAGACATGTAAACGTGAACTTGTGTCCATGTGAGGCAGGTGACCCTGCTGTAGTTAGCAGAGAAATTATCACTGCTGTTCATAGGGTGCAATTCCCTTTCCTAAGTGTAATCACATTCATGGACTCCTTCTGTTCTGACAGAAAATCATGGGTGTTCTGTGGGCCGTGTACTACATCTGCCAATGCTCACCTGAATTACTACTCTTCTGGCACATGCACTATATTTATGCAGCAGCACTATACTCTGATTAGAGTTTAGGGGTCTAGCAAGACACCCCAATGTAGATGGCAGCTAGAAGATGAGTTGAATAGGGCTCAGACTCCATAGAAGGTATTGACTATGTCGTCATTTGAGAACTGCATGGGAGCTTCATGTAACTTTTTACAAGCTATCCTGAAAAAAAGTCAATACTGAGCAGTGTATCTGGTGTTAATCTGGATAAATGGCTTTTTCTTTAATGAGTGCCCCCCTGCAAAGTGATGTTCATGCCTGTTTATTTTGTTTTGACAACATGGATACAGCACTCCTCTCTGTGCAATGGCTAAGCATCAGACGGGAGGTGTGTATACAAAGCTCATGATTACCTCTAGGAAAGATGAGGAGAGGTTCTTTATCAGGAAAGGCAGTGCTAGGATGAGGGTAATGTTTTTAAGCTGAAAGAGAGTAGATTTGGATTAGATATGAAGAAGAAATTTTTTACTATGAGAAAAAGTCCAGAGAAGTCATGGATGCCTCATTCCTGGAGGCCAGGATGGGGATTTGAGCAACCTGATTTAATGGGAGCTGTCTCTGCCTATGGCTGGAGCTAGATGGTCCTTTAAGTTCCCTTCCAGCCCAAACTATTCTATGATTCTAAGAGTCTATAATTCTAGAAGATAAATATAGCATATTTCTATGGAACAGAAGTTTCACTTAAGTGAATGTTATAATGAGTGAAAATTCTGACTATTAATCAGGGCTTAAGTTAAGTAATCAAAAAATGATAACAGGCCATTGTTTTCTACAGTTGCACAAGATTCACTGCATTGAACATAAATGGTACAATGATCAAAATGTGACAGTCCTGATACTTGTCCAGACAATTGTACATAAAGTAGATACTAAAGTACTTAATTGAAAGTCTAAGTTTTATACGAAACATATTCAGGAAAACAATCAATTTGTTATATTCCTAAAAAGGAATATTTGACTTATGGGGATAGTCTCATGTATATAAGCTTCAAATGCAGAATTCTTTTTTTCAGATCTGTATTTATTATTCCAGATTGACACTCTACTAAAGCTGGAAAGATGCTGCAGCTGGAAGCTCATAAATATGTGATCTGAATCCAAACTGCCATTCTTAAATAAGGGATTGAGTCTGTCTGCCTACTGGTACTTCCTGAGAATAGATGCAGCTGATTAACCTAGCTTGCAATGTAGTGTTACTGTGCAATTGCACTTAATGAAGTTGGCTGGAAAACTATTATTTTTCATTCTGGGAAATCTAATACTTACAAAACAAAGATGTTCAGGCTCCAGGAGGCTTCTGCTAAAAATCTGGCAAAAGAAATGAGTTGTCTCTAAAATTTAGAGGCTGCATTGATTTGCAAGGGGTAATCTACACAGACCATCTAACTAGAAGAAACACTTTATACCTCACACTTACAAAAATTATTAGTTAGATACTGTGCTTTAAAAATGAAAAAGATTCATAAGGTTACTAAAAATCCTCAGTCATTTTTTTTAAATATATTATTTTAGTGTCTGGCAGGCAGTATATTCTATTAGGACACTACAGCAAAATGTTACACACTAACATTTTAAGTTTGACTATCAAAATCTTTAATCTTACTGTTCACAGATCAGTCAAATGTGGCTTCTCCTCTGCTTTGATTGTCTCACTTTTGGAAACTCAGTTCTGAGCAGTGAGTCCAACTTTTTGTGGCATTCTGTACATTGGTGCGGTTCCCATTGTCACAGCCACAAAACCACAGAACATCATGTCTGGAGAACGATGCGTAACTTTTCTTTCACAATTACATTGAAATTTCTTTAACTTATAATTTTCTCCTAATGTCCTGGATTCTAAAGCAAGCATTAGAATGCTTGCTTTGGGTATTAGCTAAAATTCCTGTAGTTTTTACATCTTTTACCACTAACCCTACTGCAACTTGCACTTTTTGTTTTCAATGAAGTTATACTAGGTTTCCATGTAAAAATTAAACTTTGATACAGTATATGCATTATCTAGCTTCACAAAGTCTGGAACCTCCCTCCCACTGTTGTGTGTACATGAACACAGTCTGTTTTGCAATAAGTTCTAATGAAGAATCCTTGTTAAATAAAGATGTAATCCTCTTTGCTGCACTGGTACCTAAAACACATTTTTTGTCTTTGTCAAAATTTCCATGTTCAGAGTTGTCATCTGTTTAGAATTTCCTAATATAGATTAGAGATTCCTCTGTCATCCTGAAATCTGGAGTCATTCACTCAGCTGGTAGGCCCTCAATGATTCATATTACAAATATTCCACCTTGCATAACACTAGCTCTTTTACAAAAAGAGAATATTCTTTACTGAAAAGTCAGAACAAAATCATCCATCAAACAACAGTTATTATTTCATCCTAATGTATTGAAAAGAGTATAAATATTTCCACTATTCAGTTTTTGAGATTTTAAATATAGTGACTGCTATGATATTTTTAAGCTTACTCATCTCCCTCTCCAGCATATATTTATCAAGTACTTTTACTAATTTGCATAGATTTTACCTCATTATTCTGTTTAGAATTTGTATTGTTAAAATTTGAGGGAAAATGTACTATGAAAATTCATTTAATCTAAAAATATTAAATTTCTGACATGAAGTACTCAAATAATCAAATGCAGTATTTGGTTTCCACCTAAATTATTGTTGGTGCTTTCATTTAATTCCAAGTTATTACCGTGAGGCAGCAACTGCTAAGGAACTAGCTCTAAAAATTAACCATTTGAAGAGCGCTTGTTTCACTTGCAACTTCATCGTAGTTTGACACATATCTCTTCAATGAATTTCCTGTTTCTTAGTCATCTGTAGCTTTCAATAGTTAGGAAATTATATTTGCTAGAGAGTAAAATGAAAATCCATTAACATATTCTCATTAGTTTAAATTAGTTCTAGACAAACACTTAAACAGTTTAAAAGAAAAAACATTCAAAAGTTTTGTCAGGCTCTTTTCCATCTTGTTCTTAGCTTCTAGGCTTTGTAAACAAAAGCACATGTAAGTGTCCATTTAAGATGTTCTATTTCTTATTTTATTAATTTATTTCTTTAGGTTTTCTATTAAGTATGCTATCGTTGCAGAAGAAAGCTCAATGTTTTTCACAATGTTTTACTTTAAACATTTTAATGTAGATTTCTGTATCTGGTATTAAACATTTCTCACAATTAATTACACCTAAAGTTATTGATACATTATTTTATATTAAGAAATATGATCTAATAATAAATGCACTGAATTCACTAAGGAAATTTTAAGATTAACTCTTATTTATTTTGAGAATCCATACTATCACTGTATTATGTGACGCACTATATATCAGGGATCCTCATTTAACAGCTTTCTTAAGAAAAATCTCAAATGACAGTCATCCTCATGCTAAGTGATGTGATAGCCCATTTAGAAGTTGCCCTCTGCTATAAACTGTTTATGATATAAAAACCTTTAAAGAGAGCTATATGTACATAGGCTGAGCATTCTGATGTTCCCCTTACACATTATGAGAGCTGTGGGCAGAGAGCTATAAAAGATGCTAATAAATCAGGAAACAAACACTGGGAAGGTCACAAAAGTACATTTTACAATTGTGTTTCCCTAAAATATATGAGGCATTAAAATTTGAATTCTATACTCTCATGACAATGTCTGTAATGAGAACAAAAAATACTATGAGCCTAATCTATTCTCCTGACAATTCAAATATAATTTTAACCCGGTTGTTATCTTGTACTTCTTCTCTAGTTACAAAAAAAGGGAAGGTCATAAAGATAGTGGAAATACATTACAGTATTTAAACTCCTGACATTTCCCTAAACTGGTGAACTAAGAGAATACATAACATCATATGACTTGCTTTGGAAGAAGGAGTTTAGAGTAAAAGTTAACCTCTCCAATAGTTATTTTGGTGAGTTTTTTCTTTTTCTGTTCATTTCAGATCATGTTACCAAAATATGTAGTTCATTTAGCATTTTTTTTTATTAAAAAAACCCAAACCCCATAAATTTTTCTGTGATGGCTCTCTTTACATCCTAAGGCCAGAACTCTAAGAGTCATTTTTGTTGATATTTTAATAAAGGACACCTCTTGCATACCCAGGTTTTAAAATATTTTAAAAGTAGAGGTTAAAGCTAGGCTTCTAAACCTTGAATTAACTGGGATAAGCTGCCAAAATTTGTTGATAGAGTTTTTTCTGTCTGAGCATCTATAAACTCTGAGCAACTTTTTTTAGCGATGTCTGTAATCAACATCGTGGATTCATGCATTCACACAATGACACTAAGTAAAGGGATATAAATTGCAGTCCCTACAGGTCATATACTACACATAGACCCATTTTTTTCAAATCATACAAGTTCAGCAAAAATAATTTCTCCAAGGTTTGATCTTGCCTGTTACCACTGTCTGCAGGTTTACCTCTCAATACGTACAGGCTGTTTCTGTACAAGGTTGTTGCTCTTTGCTTATGAATAATGAATATGCAGAGAGCAGTTGTTGCTATCCAGCTCTTTGCAAGACAGGATCTGACTCACAGAAGTCACTGGATTCTTATCACTGTTATCATAGAGCTAGATAATTTTAAGATAAATATAATTAGTTATAAAGCTATATATGGCCAAGCAGAGTTGTTGCTCCTCTCTAAGCCAATTTCTTTATTACTCACTGAGGTTAACACACTATCAAAACCTCCCTCTTAATGGCATTTTAGCTTACAGTCATACTCTCTGAAGCAAATGCATGGCTGAATTATCTTTTGTGACCTAAATTCTCAGCTATTCTTAACTGAGAGAGTTTTACATATTTTCTTGGATTTTTCTCTCTTTTTTACTGAATATTTTTGTTGTGGTGACTGTTTTAGATGCTTGTATAAATTTTATTTCTAAATTCATCAGAGGCAAAGTTATAGCAGTTTTGTAACAAGAGCTACTCTAAAGAAAAAAGGATGAAACTCCTCACTACTGCTCTGGTGGTATCATTTGTGTACATACACTTGTTCAAATCCAGCATTCTAAATATGTGGGAGAGAACAGGGATCACCTCAAACTGTAATGTTAACATCAATTAATTTATTCCCAGAATACCTAAAACAAAATCTGTGGTTAATTTCTTCATCTAATTATATGAGATTCTCTTCATTATATAGACTACTAGATAAAGCTGCAATTACTTCTAAATTGTAATTGTATGTTTTGGTTTTTTGACCTTTATTCCAAATTCCACAATGGCTTACAAAAAGAAAAAAGCTTAAATACATTAATTTACAGATTCCCAAATACTATTTAATTTTCTTTGTTAGAGACACAAAGTATAATTTCACATAGAACTACTGTTTATAAACCAAACATACAAAACCCCCCTAATATCCTTTCACAGTATGTTTAGCATTTATTAGCATCAATAGTTTTTTCATACTGCTTACAGAAACATGAGATTATACTTTAGACATACTTAAACTTAGGACTTTGCTGCAAAAGTTATTTTGAAAATATAGATTGATGCAGATAAATGTACTTTAAAGATGGCTGGTCTTACCCACACTTAACTCAAAACTTTGATTTTGTTCTTAAAAATTCCTTTGGGATACAATGAACAAAAGCAGTATCAATGATGTAATGGAATTTTAAGTGTAAAATAGAATCACTTGGTGTAAATGTATTCTAAACTATTATTTGAAGACAGCCTAAAGTCTGTGTTTCATTGCCCACAGGGCAAGGATAGAGCAAAATCCAGACAAATACCTGGAAAATCTGTTCTTTAAAAGATCTGAGTGGTAAAGGTTGGATTCACAGTAAATCCATCTTTGTAATAAACATCGAGGTTTGAATTCTAATTACAATGACTTTGCAATAACATTTACAAAAGTTTTCTTTTGTTTTACTTCTCTTGCTTTGTACCGTCCCTTTAAATAGGATAGGCTCTGACAGGTGGCTAAAGGATGCCTTCCCATTGAGTCACAAAGTTTAAGGGTAGACCCTCTTGCTTTCTAAGGTCCCCCTCAGACAGGAGCTTAAGTGCAACTGGACCCATCTCTAGACCCAGACTTGGTTGATAGCTTATAACTAAAGGATTATGTGATACGTGTATATGTGTTAGCCACCAGTTAGAAATTAAAAGTAGGTCAAGTATTTTAAGTGACAAATAAACAGAAGTTTGCTATTGCTGTTGATAAATTCACTTGCTGTGTTAGTGCTAGAAGTTTATCACCAGTTAATAATGATCTCATATATATATGTGTGCATATAGAGGTATATATTTATATATATATATAAAGTAACAATTGAAACTGAAATTAGTAGTTATTTTTCCAGGAAACAACTGACAGTCAAAGGCACACAATTCTCACCCAAAAGGCACCCCTGTAGGGAGGAGATCCGTGGAGAGATCAGGCCTGTTGACCTGTCCATCAGGCAAAGTGGTAGTTTTCCCTCCCCAACAAAAGGGTTTTCAGGTGCTAATTGTACACTTTTTGAAAAATCTTTGGTGCCTCTTGGCAAGGTGGGACTAAGTCAAGTATCACCTATTGACTGGCTCTTGTTAAGTCTGCTTGTGTTGACAAAAGCAGGGACTCAGTGGTTTGCCATGCCTTTGAGGTGAGGAGTTCAGTATGTGATTTTGGGAGTGTTCTTCACTGAGCAGTATCAGGCTGTGAGGCCCAGGTGACACTCAGCTGATTTGAGAGACCACCACCCCATCCATCTGTCTTGCAAGATAAAGTAGTTGATTGTTCAAGTAGAATCTCTCTCTTTTGAAAACCACTCCCTTTTTCAAAGTTTGGTATTTGCCATCCGCAATGGCTAGCAAGTCTTTCATACCCCATGCATATGGATCCATTGGTAATAGACTTTTGTATGCCTGAAGACTATTAAATTTTCCTTGCTACTAATAAACAATTCTTGCCTAAATCCTTGAAAATGTCCAAATCTTGGACCATAGTTTCAAATCAATTGCTTTGAAAATCTGAAAAGTAAAAGCAAAATGTCACTATATTTCTTAAGATCTCCCCAAAATATTCATATTTCATTTTCCTGTAAAATCTGCATCACATACAGGCACACAGTAAGTGTCTGGGATTTAGTTTCATAGTAGTTCTTTGAGCTAATGTCAATAGCATGACTGTGCAGTATTACTTGTGAATATTATGGCTATTTAGTATTTATTTCAATAAAGTCTTCCATGTAATGAATGACACCTGTAGGACACTTAGACAACAGAATTTAGACATGAGTGTTGTAATTTCTTTCATACCTCAGTGTAAGCTATTTGCTCACCTAGATTAATTTTCACAGGTATTCATCACTTTTCTGTCTGTGCAGCCATTAGAACTTCTATGCCATTTTATGAAATGTTGGTATGTCTGTAAGGCAATTGTCTTCTGAAAGCTTAGGCTGATATATTAAAAATTCAGTATATTGTCAGTTAATAAAATATTCATCAAACAATGTATTTATACTTTGTCACAAGTCCTTCAATGGCCAAGAAGCAGAAAAAGAAATAAAAAAAAAGATAATGTAAAAGTGACATTCGCTTTGGGGAAAATGTGTTTTTAATTTGTTATTCAATTACAGCAAGAAAAATGAAGAATTTTGTAACTCAAGTGAGCTTGTAAGTGACATCAAGATCAGAGGCAGCCTGGGCTACATTGATCTACACACTAGAAGAGTTCAAGGAGTAGTATGGGACAGGTGAGGAGTATAGTCAGAACACTACATTTCAGGAAAGCAAACTTCAGCTCTTTAGGGAGTTAGTCAGTAGGGATCTGGACAAGCTGGAGAAATGGGCCTGTGAGAACCTCATGAGGTTCAACAACGCCAAGTGCAAGGTCCTAAACCTGGGTTGGTGCAAGCCACAGTTTCAAGAAAGGATGGGGGATGACATGATTGATATCACCCCTGCAGATAAGGACTTGGGGGATGCTAATTGATGAGAAGCTCAACATGAGCTGGCAAGACACGCTCACAGCCCAGAAGGCCAACCGTATCCTGGGCTGCATCAAAAGAAGTGTGGCCAGCAGGTCGAGGGAGGTGATTCTGCCCCTCTGTTCCTCTCTTGTGAGACCTCACCTGGAGTATTTTGTCCAGTTCTGGAATCCTAAACATAGGAACGATATGGAACTGTTGAAACAGGTCCAGAGGAGGGCTACAAAGATGATCAGAAGGCTGGAGCACCTCTGCTGTGAGTACAGGTTGAGGGTGTTGGGTTTCTTCAGCCTGGAGAATAAAAGGCTCCGAGGAGACCTTACAAACAACCTTCGAGTACCTGAACAGGGTCTACAAGAAAGCTGTGAGGGACATTTTAAAACGTCATGTAGTAATAGGAAAAAGGGAGTGGCTATGAATTGGAGGGGGTGGAGATTTAGACTAGAGATTAGGAAGAAGGTCTTCACACAGAATGTGGTGAGATACTGGAACAGATTGTTGAGGGAAGTTGTGTATGCCCCCTCCTTGGAAGTCTTCAAAGCCAGGTTGGATGGGGCCTTGAGCAGCCTAGTGTGTGTCCCTGGTGGTGTCCCTGTCCATGGCAGGGGAATTGGAATTAGATAATCTTTAAGGCCCCTTCCAATTCAAACCATTCTACGGTTCTATGAAATTTTCAATGCATTACATATTCCTACAGCTTTCTCTCAAACTTTTCTATTTTCCTAAAAGCCCAATGGATTATAATCAGTCTACTTCTTAAGTACAGTTTTCATATACTGAAACAAATCAAACAAGTACAAAGTCTTAAGATAAGTACAGAATTTCAAATGTGCGTATGAAAGTTTAACACAGGACTCTGTTGTCTGCCCCATCTAGCTGCCTGTGATTATAATTGTGCCTTGTTTCTTAGTCAGGTAATAATATCTCTGGGAGAAAATAAATTTTCAAAATCATATGCATATGACATGAAGCAAAACAATATGTGGGCATGATGACAAACCAGAATTCATTAAATATTTCCACAGATGTTTAACTTTTTAAATTATATTTCTTCACATAACAAAGTTACACGGGTGAACCAAGCAGCAAACAAGACTATTACTTGAAATAATTTCTGTTACTTGAATCGTTTCTGTTATATTAAAGCATACTGTTGTTTCAGAAGCAAATGGTCATCAGTATTTCAGGTCTTATTACGCTACTTCATATATGGTGTATATGTTCATAATAAAGCATGGATTTGTATTTACAAAATATAGCACAAAAATATAAGACAATATGTAATAGTGCAATTTTATTTTATCCTCCTCACTGATGTAAAATTGTATATTTTGTAGTCCTTGTCAGTGTTGTTCTTTTTGTTTCAGCTGCTGTCTTTCTAGATAGAAAAGTTTATCTTTCTCTCCTTTTTTTTTTTTTGTACATTTACTTCTCAGAGCACAAAACTAATCAAAAGTAATGAGGTAGTACCTCAAAAGATGACATTTTGATTCTTTGTGAAGAGGACAGATTGTTCATCAGCTTCTTATTCAATACTATTATTCTTTTTCTTTCAAAGTGTACTCATGTTGCTCATAGCAATCAGTTCTGGAATTAAATTCCGTCTCATGATCCCAATTTGAGACAGTCTCTGCACAGAAATATATGTACTTTCCTTTTTATCTCTTGTTTTAGATCTACTAAATTATTTAAATTCTTTGAAAGAATAGTAGATGGTCTTTACACAATCTGTTATTTATGTCAGTTCCAGTTTTAGATGATGGGTAAATAAATTCTTACCAAATAAACATTATTGCATTAAAAAAGGATATTGGGCAAAACCCAAAACTTAATATTTTTATATTTTTTGTCAGAACCAGATGTCTTTACAATTAACAAGAACCTTGTTATCTTTTCTGAATTTTGGGTTCAATCATTATCAATTTTTTATTAATGAGATATATATCTGACCACTTTTCTTTTAGCACTTTGATGATTCTCATTGCTTAAATTAGTTGCTTTTACAGAATAATATATGAGCTATTTATCACCCGGTGCTTGTACAGGTGTTCTCTTATGATTATAACCTTTTTCAGAGGAGATAATGTAAATGCCATATCGAGTCACTCTTGGTTCATAATACCTCCCAAGTTTCTCTGATGTACTGCGGCCCATAAGGAGCACAAAATTTAGAATTCAGGTCAGACACAATGAAGCCCAGCTTCAAAATAATGACAGGCAATTCCTTTTACTGTGAAATTTCCAAAGTTGTATTTTTAGGAATGCAGTAGTGTTGCTGTCATGACTGTATCATATAAGATATTGCTTTCTGAAAATTTAATTTCATTTTCTGATTGAAATATACAAAATGTTTGTAGATTTGACTGAGATTAAAATATTTTGAACATCTGAAATTTAATATCTAAAATTCACCTTTTTAAGTTTAAACAGAAAAGAAGAAATTTCAAGTTTCTTGTAGGCATTTAGCCAGTTGATCTGCTCAGTTTGTCTGTCTCTAACAGTTCTCATTTAACTCTGCTAATAGTGAGACATTTAAGCAAACAAAGAACAAAATCATAGAATCAATTTTTCTAACATATAACATAGGGCTGAATCTAACATATAACATAGGGTGAAATCTTCCTTCTGCTCAGCTGCCCTCCAGAAGAAAACCCCAACAGTCATGGGAAGTGTATTCAGAAGCAAGTTTGCTGCATAACTCTAGACATTCCCTAAATAACCAAAGGTTTTTACTGTTTTATCACTGTGGAAAGATTCTGAGTAACCAATGTTATCAGTAAAAAATGTACAAAGTCCTATTGATTTGAGTGAAAGACAAAAAACTCAGTAATGGTAATCTCAAATACCTGCACTCAGAGTTGTAGGGCAGTAAGAAGCACTGTATTGAATTTGTTCTTTAATGCATCCTTCCCTTTCTCTGTTTTAGGATTGCTTTCAACAGTTTCTTACTGCTGGTCAGAATAACCTTGGAGCGAGAAACAATGCAACAGGGGAGCTGGATGACTGGATTTTGGAGTGGGAAATTCATCTCACTAAATAATGCACACTTATATCAGAGCCGCGTACACTGTGATTTTTTTCTGGATACTAAAGAAAAGAAAGTACTTTGAAAGCCCCATTCATTCTGCTCTGAAGTAGATGTCTAAAAAAGGTGAGATTAGTACCTGCTAGGTGTGTATTGAAATTAAAGGCAAAGGAATTATCTCAGATGTAGACTTCTGGATTAGAAACTGAAAGTGTTCTTAAAACAAAAATACATATGAACAATGTCTACAAAACAGATTAAGCTGAGATACTGGTATACTTTTATTCTCTTGCTAACACGAGTACTTACTTTACTGTAGCCTAATTTGATCCCTAAACATACATTTTTCCAGTACATATGATCTTGTTATTTTGAGCAAGCTTTCCCCAGAAGTCTCAGCTTTGATTTTAGTCATGTTATGCCTGTTTGGATTCTACTTACGTACCGTTTTATTTTGCTGCTTCTCCACTCCCCATTCACTGTTTTTTTTCTTTCTTAGAGAGTGAAGTCCACTAGTACTACACGTTACTAGCTGTCTATTTCCCTTTTCTTTCTTTTCCTGGGTGTGTACTACAAACAAATGTAACACATTCCCTGCGGGGGGCAGGCCTTATGAGGAGCGGCTGAGAGAGCTGGGGTTGTTTAGCCTGGAAAAGAGGAGGCTGAGGGGTGACCTCATTGCTCTCTACAACTACCTGAAAGGACGTTGTAGAGAGGAGGGTGCTGGCCTCTTCTCCCAAGTGACAGGGGACAGGACAAGAGGGAATGGCCTCAAGCTCCGCCAGGGGAGGTTTAGGCTAGACGTTAGGAAAAAATTCTTTACAGAAAGGGTCATTGGGCACTGGAACAGGCTGCCCAGGGAGGTGGTTGAGTCACCTTCCCTGGAGGTGTTTAAGGCACGGGTGGACGAGGTGCTGAGGGATATGGTTTAGTGTTTGGTAGGAACGGTTGGACTCGGTGATCCGGTGGGTCTCTTCCAACCTGGTTATTCTGTGATTCTGTGATTCTGTGATTCTCATTAACCAGCACCCCCAAGTCCTTCTCTGAAGATTATCTAGTTCCAACCCTCCTGCCATGAGCAGGGACATCCCACTAGATCAGGCCACCCAAGGCCCCATCCAACCTGGCCTTTAACACCTCCAGAGATGGGGCATCCACAGCTTCTCTTGGTAACCTGTTCCAGTGTCTCACCACTCCCATGGTGAAGAAATTCTTCCTAATGTCTGTTCTAAATCTGCCCTTCTCCAGTTTATACCCATAGATGTTGTGAAGTATTCCCTTTGGAATAGTTTGCAACTCTGAAGTCAATACATTTTATGAAGAAATAATGCTGAAAAGAAGTCCCTCCACAACTAAGCTCAGCCTTCTATCAAGTCTGAAAAAGTGGCTTTTTTTTTCCATATGAAATGCTGTATTCCTGCAGTCTTCTGAATGAAAACATTCTCTTGAGAAAAGGACCTGTGTAGGGTAACAAGGATCTATGAAGCAATATGAGATTTTCACTGCAAAACAGAAGTTCATTTTAGTTTCTTGCAGAATTAAAGTGGAAAGAAAATCATCCATTTGTCACCATTGCATTTTCAGAAAAATGGTTTACATGAAAATCACAAAAGGTTAATTAGTTAGAGTGGGAATGATTTTGACACTCATCTGATATAAATCAGCAACACTATATGGTTGAGTGGTGTTCATCCTTTGTCTAGAAATCTTAACCAGTGATGGGCCAGGCTTTTACCAGTTTTAAATCATAAAATGATCAAACCATAACGTATCATTATAACATACATGTTATTTTTGATTATTTATGTCCAAAACACAAAGAAAGATCTATCTCCCTAAAATAGCGCAAGACCTAAAGACTAGAGATCTTTCACTATCTATGAAAGGTCCAAACCCACTGAACAGGCTTTTATTAATTTATAGGAAAAAGTAGGACTCAGAGTAGGCACAATGGTCTGATCCGAATTATTGAACTGCGGGTTGTTTTTTTTTTTTTTTGGTGGTTTTAGTTTCAGCTTCTTGTGTTACAGTCAATTTCTCTAGCTAACAAATTTCAACACACTGGATAATGAAAGGTGGTCTGGAGGTTTTGTGTTGGCTTTTTGGGTGGGGGCTTTGGGGGAGGTACCACTTTGAAAGTTCCTTTTTCTTGCAAGATAGGTAATGGTAAAACCCATACTGTCTGTTTCCTAGGTCAGGATAGTTTTCCTTCTTCTGTGTACTCCCACCTGCCTTTATGAGCTCCCAGCCTACAAGAAGGACAAATATGGCTACGGTTTCATTATAATTTCAAAATACCTGTAATTTTTTTAAATACAGTAGAACTTCTACAGAGCAAAGACTATATATTGGTTATTTTTATAAAAATGTAGAACAGATCTTGAACCTTAATCAATGGCTTCTGAAAACTGAAATAATAAAAAGTAACTTAATTAAGATAAAGCTGAACTTTGATTATCTTAATAGAGTTATAATAATGTGTGTGATAACTGTTAGAGGGAATTTTGCAGAAGGAAGATTAGTGGTTTTAAAGAACACAGAGACTAAAATTATATTGGTTTAGCAGATTAATGTAAATAGACATGAATTATATGAATATATCTAAAATACTTCTATGCTCCTAACACTATAGAAAAACAATTTGTTCCGTTAGCAGCAGAGTAAACAGATGCAGATGACTTATGGTTTTTCCTGGTCTGCTACCTGTCACCCTTCCCTCATAACAAGGGTAACACTAATTTTCCCTTCTGCTCTCTGTTGTCACAAGTGATTCATTCAGCCAAGGAAAAGACAGCAGATGACAAAACTTGGGCAGAGTTATGTCAGAGCATTCGGCTGGCCAGGAAAAGAAGCTGTCCTTTAGACACTGCCAGAAAAAAAAGCCATATAAATTACATTCTCTTTCGGTTAATTTTTTAGTAAAGGATCTAATCTGGGTCTCTCCTCCAGGCTGCCATAAATTTTCATTAAGATTATACCGACTTAATTGCCTTTGAAACATCATTACATCTTATAAATACATTTTGATTTGTCTACAGTCTATCAGATGCTACAAGTGAGGATTAGCAGCCAAAATGGATAAACACACAATGGTATTGGATACGCCCACTATTCCTACAAACCTTGCAAAAACTTAATTCTAATTTTGAAATTAATACATAAGCATCTATAATTGAACTTTGTTATAAAACTGTCTTTTCAACACAGAAAGTATCATTAGTCTGGTAAAAAAAAAATTATTTGTTACTCCAATCAATTCTGACCAAAGTCAGACCATTAAACAATTTTGGCAGTGATGCAATAGAACCCTTGGCAAAGCTTCTTAAAACTTATTCAGGCTGGTTTCCAAGCCTGTGTGGGTTTTGGCCTGACCTCCCACTTTGCTCTTTTGGCATCCAAGGCTTTCAAGACTGCTCTGAGGTGTCCACACTAGAATCTGTCACTGCTGAAGTAGCACATTTGCACAATAACTATAAAACACGGTTTCCTTTCCCTTTGTTGGTTTCATTCTTTTTTCTCTTTGTTTTCATGTTCTTCCTTTCAAATTGTGAAACAGCTGTATTCTTCATACAAATTATTATTGTACTATCCCTGAAACATTTCCTGTTCCATATTAATTTGGAGATTGGCATTGGATCTGGTCCATTTTTTTGGATCTGCTCCAGTTTTTCTCTTGATGAACCAGGAGAACTGAATTGTTCATTCTTATAGGGAAAATAAAGGTCCTTATGTAACAATTGTTCTTTTACATGGGAAGAATGCCAAAAGACAAACATTACACTGATATGTCCCAAAGGATTACTCTAGAGAAAAGGACCTTGTGAAAGGAACAACAGGAGAGGTCACATTCATCCTGACAGGCCAAATTCAGTGATTAAGACCAACATGTTGTACTGTTTTTTAGCCTAAAAGTAGTATTTTTTTTTAAGAGAATAGGTTAGTTCTCACATTCTCATTTAGATGAAAGTCAAAGCAAGCATTTGAACTTCTGGCCATGCAGTGGCGTGCACACACACACGCAAATCTATGTTTGTTTAAAAGGATTAATATTTATATGTGAGAGCTGTTGAAGTCACACTGTGCAGTTTCAGCAAAATGAGTCATCTGTAGATCATTATCATAATTCAACAGGAAATGGTTTTTTGAATGAAGTATCTGGAAAAATCTGAGTACTCATAATCTTTCTGTCGGTTGGAGGGAATCATGTACATAACAACGTTGATACCAATGAACAACCACCACCAGCACCCCACCATGCCAAGGACTCCTTTCTAGATCCAAAAGCTGTATTATTAGTTTGGTTGATGTCTACACTAACCTCGGAGCAGTGTTGTCTTAAATTTAGCATTAGTTCAAAGAAGAGCCAAGAAGTGATCTAATGTGAAAGCAATGCTTGAGATTGTTCATTGTCCAATTCTCTACTTACCTTATAAGGATTCATGCAAGGAAGAAGTGGAACAATTTCTTCTGCCTGAAAACAGCAAACATTGTAACTAAATACAAGCTACTGAGTATTGAGAAACCAGGCAAGTATGCTGACAAAAATCTTCATTATCTATGAGAAACACAGCATGGCTGGAGTTATCAGAGGAACATAGGTTTGCTCAACACACCGTCTTGGTATTGTAGCCTAGTTCTCTTTCCCCAGGATAACTCTGGGGGGAAACCCTAACTTAATATGATTAGAATTGAATGAGAAGTGGTTCTCTTTTCACATCTCGTATCTCTGTGATTTCAAAATGATTTATCTGCAGGCAGAAACCATAAAAGAAGGATATATAAACACTGAAGAGAATTTTACTACTAATGAATGGAAATACTTTGGTTAGAGAGCACGGAAATATTTTTATTTTATTTTGACTTTTTATGTAATAGTTATTTTCCTGACCATCATGTAATTTATTTTATGCCAACAAAACATAATAATATTTAGCCAATTTTACATCAGGCAGTGTAACGAATCTGTCATTTCCATCCCTCTCCCATCCCCTCTTGCCCACTTGCTTTTTTTCTGATTAATTCAAACTCAAAATATATTTGCTAGACTGGAATATCTATGTTAGTCAAATTGTACAATCCAATTACAATTATGACAATATACACTAGTTGAATTATATGTCTAATTCTTATAATTATTTTTCAGTTTGCACTAGACCAAATATACAGAAGAAATATGGCATATTTGATTGATTATATGTGCTTCAGAATATGGTTTTCCTGCTGAAACTCTAGCAATGATTGAATAGGAATGGGTTGAGAAATACTGTCTGAAAAATTTTGTAAATGTGCAGAGCAGATTTAGCATACTATAAGCACTTGACACATCTAGCCAAAAGAATATCAAACTATGAAAACTGTAATGCGATTCAGGGGCTAAATTATGGTTAATAAAACTAGGGAAAAAAAGAATCCGTAAAGACAATCACTTTCAACTTCTAAGTACTGTTAAAGGAGACATACTCCATCTTAATGCCTGGAAAAGTCTTCTGCCTTACCTCCTGTTTTATTAACAAGCTTGAATTTGGCAATTCTAAGTAGTTCCAGTGAGCACATAAGAAGGCAAAAAGTAATGGATGTCATTGATTCTTATAGAAAAAACTGCTCATTGATACAAATAAATAACTTGTATGTCAACAAAACAAACAAAAAACCCATTCATTTTTAATTTTTTTACATGATCTTATTTACGGTGCAAAATACAGAAAATTATTAATTTTCTCCAAATGTTTTCTTCTTATTTTTGAAAAGATTTAACTGATATCATACATCTTTTAGCAGGATAGGCAAATGAAAGCTGAAAAATGTTCTTTCCAAGACACATGGAAATCATTTAAAGAAACCAAATAAACACAATTAATTGGACAGTAATCTTCTTCTATGAAGCTGTCCAATAGAAACCTCAGCTCTGTCAGGACATCAGCCTATTTGAAAATTGGAAACTATAAAGTCTTAGATTATATTTTGGGTATTATTATAATGTCTAAAAATTTTTTTCTTGCATTAACTGTGTTTTTTATATTAATGCATGTGTTAAATGTTTCTAATGTATTACACTTGCAAAAAGTGGTCAAATATATAGAAATCTGAATGTGTAAGAAAACACACGAAGTGTCTTGACAGTACCCTAGTCTGCAGTTTTGAAATATTGGATTGTTGTTTGGACTTACAGAAGTTAACTGAGATAAAGACAGTTGCAATAGCTTTTATAGCAAAAGATTACTGTCCATGGGACCAGCAAGAATCCTTAGAAAGAGGTTCTTTAAGTAACATCAGTAATTTGGTGTAAACCTTGCATTTTGTTTAGGTTAAATTCTAAAAATTCTAGGTGGTTTGCTACAGAAACTCATGAGTATTAATTGTGTCCTTGGTAGATAAATAAAAAATACGTTATATATATATATACCCACACATAGACATTTGCATATGTTACTTAAAAATGCAGATTTGAATTTTTTTTAAGAATTCACTCACCTATTCCCATTTTGAGATGAACTGATAAGATGTAGAAAATATATCCACTTTTATTTGACAGAAGAAATACATGGGATAGATTTAGCATAATGAATTAGACACTACTAAGAACACACACTTTCACAGATTCAGTAGATCTGCTTTTGAAATATATAAAAAATTTAAGAGCTCATAGTATTTCTCCTGTCAACTGAATGTATTGCAGTATATTTCAAATGAATTTATATTCTAATAACTAGTACTCACTCAGTTATTAATGTATTAATGTTTCTATACAGATAGCACTAAGACACACAATGATAATTACGTGTCTCTGTTCCTGGTCTGCAACTTCTTTATAAACAATATGCTCCCACAATGCAAATAAATATCTTGTGGTTGGAAGCCACTAGTCTTCCGGCTTATCAGACTCTTGCTCAGTAACAGCGTTCAAGTAATGCTCTCCCTGTCTACATGGATATTTGGGGCATCAGCTTTTATGCTATGAAGAGTGTGATTTCTGAATACACGATTTTTGGTGAAATCGAGCTTAAGCTATAGATTTCAGTGGGATAGAAGAGCATCTGCATGCCTTTGCACCTTTGCGCCATTTCCAATAAGATACAAGTGTTTTCTGTTGTTTTAAGTTGTTTAAAGAGCAAAGCGCTTGCACACAAAATCAGTGTTATTGCTTAATATACAAGGGAAGCAGAGGCTAAGATCCAATGAATCATTAATTCTTGCTTCTCTGAAGAGGTGATGTGTATGTGCCAAGGTGCTAACAGCAGTGTGACTGCAGGGTGACCTCTGCATTGGGAGGCCAGGGACTGTGCTATGCTGGACACAGGTGGTTCCAGGCAGCTCCAACAGACCCACCACAGGGCACAAATGAGATTGTCAGCCGTGTGTGGGGAACTTCTGGGAAAACATAGCTAAAGAAAAAAAAAGTGTGAAAAAAACAGCCCTTCAGACTTCAGGGTCAGAGGAGGAACAATAGGAGCTGCTCCAGATTCTAGAGTAGAAGTTTCGCTGCAGCTGGTGGAGAGACCATGGAGACCGTGGTGAAACTGGAATCCCCTGCAGCCCCTGAGGAGGACTAGAGCTAATATACATACTACAGCCCGTGGAGAGCCTCACTACAGATCAACTGGGTATTTCGTGAAGGAACTGCAGTCTGTGAAGAGTCCATGCTATTCCAAGGGAAAAGTGTGGGGAGGAACGAATAACAGAAAGAGGGGCTATTATGGACTCACAGTAACTACGTCCATTATCCATCCCTCCCTATACATTCTGGAGCAGGAGAGTGGTAAAGGAGGTGGGAATAAAGGAGTAAAATATAGGAGTATGTGGTGATGTTTGGTTTTTCTTAATTTGTCTTTTTCTTTTTTTTTCCTTACCATATAAATATATTTTTATTGGCAATAAAATAAACTGATTTTCCTCAAGACTTTTCTGTTTTACCTGTGATACTAGTTGGTGATCTCAAAGTGCTCTGAGAAAAGAGGAAGGGATTTGTGTCTTCAGAAGACTGATTTTTTTTTCCTATTTTCAGAGCTTTGGCTAAATGTTGTTTTATTCAATGCGCTTGTTCTTTTGTAAAATCTTATAAGGAGATTGTCCATTACACTGGAATACCACTATTTCAAAACAAAGTTAAGAGTTCTTTTTCATATAAAACATGTACTAAAAGACTGTGTTTGTTATTAAAAAAGAAAGCCAACATATTTTTATGAAATCTATGCCATTGTTATACAAGACTTGACTTGTATAGACTGTTCATACTGTCTGTGTTAAGAGCGTACTTAAGGTAAACACCTTGCTGAATCACACTCGAGAGCCCTTAGTACAGAAAAAAAAAAATCAATGTTAATTTGAAACTCTGAACAAATGTGAGGAGAAAAAAAAAGCTCTAAGATTGTATTAGTTACCTGTTATTTCCTATAGACATTGATACATTAATCTTGATAATATAAACAAAGCAATGAAAGACTTGCATTGAATTTCTTTCACTGCTTTTATCTCACCTTGTAATACCATTTAATTGGACACTCTTAAAACCTGAATACATTGTTTTGCTATCTCAGACTCCAATCCATTCTTCGTAGACTTGTAATGAAATCCTTTCAATACTGTAATCTCAGAAGGATAAGAAAAGGAATTCTGGGGCTTTTATGAAGATATTGCTAAAAAATTGTTTGGGATAACTGGAAAGACATCATGGAAATCTATTTTACATTAAAATGGTAAAATCGAACAAATACTGAAATTTTATTTACTAAATTTTATTTAGTAATTTGTAGTGCTGAATTAATAGCTGACTCAAAGCTTTAACTCACCTCTTGTAGCTGTGTATACTTTTTTGGAAATCAGAGTTTAAACTGCATAATGACTTCAGCAAGAAATCTGGTTTTCAGAAAATACTCAGAGTCCTGTCTAGCACTCTTTCTAGATAGAAAAAATATTCATAGAATCATAGAATGGTTTGGGTTGGAAGGGACCTCAAAGGTCATCTAGTTCCAGCTGTTATGACATGCACAGGAACACCTCCCACTAGATCAGGCTGCTCAAAGCCCCATACAACCTGGCCTTGAACATTTCCAGGGAGAGGGCATCCACAACTTCCCTGAGCAACCTGTTCCTGTGTCTCACCACCCCCAGTGTGCTGAATTTCTCCCTAATATCTAATCTAAATCTTCCCCCCTCCAATTTAAAGCCATTCCTCCTTTCCTATCATTACATATCTTTGTAACAAATCCCTCCCCTTTTTTCATGTAGGCCCCTTTCAAGTACTGGAAGCTTGCTATAAGGTATACTTTGAGCTTTCTATTCTCCAGACTGAACAACCTTAACTCTCTCAGCCTGTTCTCATAGCAGAGGTGCTCCAGCTGTCTGATCATCTTTGTAGCAATCCTCTGGACCCCATCCTGTCATCCCCCATCCTGTACTGAAACTGTGGGTTACCCCAACTTATTTTTCCTATCATTTTTAAATATGGTGTGAATGGTTTGGTGTCATGCCTGTCAAAGATTTTTCTCCTATTCCTACATCTCTTGTGTCCTATATCACATCTTTTTGAGTCAATGATCTCTTGGATAATAAGGCATTATGAAGCAGAATCATAATCTTATTTTATCTCTATTCTTATTGTGTTGTTTAGTGCAGTTTAATATTTTATGGTTCACTGTTTAATCAGTTCTGTAGCCTGGCCAAAAATCTTGTGCATAGAATCAGGAAATCATTTTTAAAACACACTTTATCTATCACTCTTTCTGAACAAGTGATTGAAATCTCTTTCATATTGAATGGCTCTCATCAGGCAGTACATATTTTGGAGAAAATAGGATCTATTTTATCACTGAGAAAGTTTTACAAAAATGCTTATCCCGTAGTTTGAGCAATAGAGTAATTAGCTTTCTGTTATAAAAACTAGTCTGAGATATCATGGATACACCTAATAGAGGAAGGAAAAAGTGGGACTCAGTTCCTTAATAGCTGAGTTACTAAAAAACAAAACAGTTCTTTTGTAACTTACCTTACTTATAGGTTCTAAAGTCACACTGATTAATGAAGAACTTTTTTTCTGCAGCTACAATATTCATACTGATATGTAGATAAAACTCCAGGTTTCCCTTAAGCAAGGTAAATTTCACTAACTACCTGGACAATCTACACATTTTATCCATTAAAACAAAACCCAAACCAACAAATCGAAACACCCCAATCTCAGAATCTAGTCCTAAACAGGTAAAATTCAGGTAAATCCAATCTACCCAAATGGCTAATGCTTCTTATCCTGAAATCTCTCAGATTACCAGAAAACTGAAGTTACTCGCTGAAGTTAGTGAAACACTAACTTCATATAATGTGTCACTCTGCCAAGCATTGGGTGCGTATTTGAACAGTGTAATTTCTGTCAATTACTGTAAAGTGTTATTCTCTAAAAAGTACAACACAAACTGTGCCAAAGATGATGAGTCCATCAATATTCCCAACAGCTGAGAACTGAACACTACACCATCTGCTTGCTGAAATAAGATGGCATGTTAAAATGCTCTAGTGGAATACAAATGAAATGCCAATTGTGATTGATCCTCCTAGGTGGGCTTTTTTTTAGGTATTTTAATACAGTTTTGTCCTAATACTACAGATCACCTTTGTAATAGAAAAGGACACCTTTATAATTGAAAAGATCCTTTGAAAGCATTACTTATCACCGTACCTGTGAGAGCAGAATAGAGATTAATTAAACCATTTAATGTATTTGATTTCCCTTTCCTTTCAGACAATAAAGTATATGAATGTAGGATATAAATGCAAATGAAAGTAAAATTTAGTGGCACAGATAACAGTTTTTAAAGTAACAAAAAGAAAGAGTTAAGACTTTTAAAAGAAATTCAGTTCACTTCTTTTGTAAACTATAAAATGCTTCTGAGTTTGATAAGTTTTCTTAAAAATGAAATAGCCAATGGCAGATAAAGTGAGAACATGTTACTGTCAGAACTGCCTTTTCTGCATATATGCATTATACATTTAAGGTTATATTGAAAAATTATGTTAAAACAATGTCAGAGTTCAAAAGTTGGAGATTTCAGAATTAAGTATGACAGCATTCTCAATCTGCCTATCCATGCAAATGCAATTTGATACAGTCTTTGCATACCCAACCAGATAATATTTTTTCCTAAAACTCCTGTCTTTTTCACTGAATATTAATTTTTATACAACCATTGTAGAACTTCTTTTCTAGCTTTTTAACACTTGACAGTCATGGGATAAAGCAGCTCATGCTTTTAATCTTCCAAATTGCAGGTCTTACGAGGAGCGGCTGAGAGAGCTGGGGTTGTTTAGCCTGGAGAAGAGGAGGCTGAGGGGAGACCTCATTGCTCTCTATAACTACCTGAAAGGAGGTTGTAGAGAGGAGGGTGCTGGCCTCTTCTCCCAAGTGACAGGGGACAGGACAAAAGGGAATGGCCTCAAGCTCTGCCAGGGGAGGTTTAGGCTGGACATTAGGAAAAAATTCTTCACAGGAAGGGTCATTGGGAACTGGAACAGGCTGCCCAGGGAGGTGGTTGAGTCACCTTCCCTGGAGGTGTTTAAGGCACGGGTGGACGAGGTGCTAAGGGGCATGGTTTAGTGTTTGATGGGAACGGTTGGACTCGATGATCCGGTGGGTCTCTTCCAACCTGGTTATTCTGTGATTCTGTGATTCTGTGAAATACGGTTGACATCCCAAATTTCTAGTAACTTAGGCATGGCCTTTTCTATGACCAGTTTATGTATTGCCATGAGAAATCAATCTTTATAGCTAGTATTACCATTTTCAAAACAGCCTCTCCATCCTCTAGGAAACTGCATTTGTACTAGATAACTTCATTTCTCCAAAGAGATTACTACATTTTATTCAGCAGATATCTTGTCCCCAAAACAGAGTGAATTGCCTATGCAAATATGTTTATTAATGGGCAAATTAATATAATAAATAGTCAAGATAAACATTAAAGTTTGGCTCACAGTCTTTCATAACAAGGTTACAAATGTAAATAAATTTGAACATTTCTTATACAACAATTATGTTAAATTAAACTCATTAGACTGAAATGCAGCATCTCTTGGCTACATCAATACTGATATAACCACAAAAATAATAATAAGGATACTGATCCTGCTGCCACTACTAACTAATACAGGAGTTTTTTCGAAAAGAGAATATTTTGTAAGAAGTCACAGGAAGGTATATCTGCAAATCGTCTATTGCTGCAACATAAATATAGGTTTGTGTGGTTTTTGGCAAACAGTGAGAAATAGAGACTATGAAACGGAAATGGCAAAAAATTACTATTATGTCTTTAATGGCATGCATTCCATACTCTACACTAAAAAAAAATCTGTACTAATTTTATAACCTATTTAATTAACATTTGTTGTCTTATAAAATATATGATTTTCTGTAAAAAAACTGGCAATTTAAAGAGCCATTGATATTATGAAATATCTTTTTTCATCCATTTTTTCATTCCAGCCTACTCTTCATGAAATGCAAATCCAAAGTACTTTTCTCAAATTATAAGTGAGCAATAAAAAGAAGAAAGAAAACAACAACAAAAAAATATACTTGTATCTTATTATCAAGAATTTTCTTGGTAAGAAAACTAAGAGAAAAACCTTTCAACTATTTAGTTTTGAAATGTACAGCATCATTTTTAAAACTGCTTAGAAAACTTCCAAGCTTGCAGCTGGTTTCTTCTTTCCTTCCATATCCACCACACATACATACTTTTTAATACCCTTCATTGTGTACAATTTTTACACAATAAAGTCTAAGATACATATGTGTTGACCCTAGGGAATATTTTAGTACAAGTGCTTCCAAGCCTTGACAGCAGAGGAGAAAGTCATGGTACTACAGTTTCTCTGGTTGTCTTGTATTCTTAGTCGTAATCTGATCACCTGAACACATCATAGGCTGACTGAGGCTTCTTACTACAGCTCTGAACATCCAGTGGGAACACTTTCATATATCATTTTGTCTAAAATTTAGAGATCTTTCTTCAGTGCCTAAAATCAGAGGTAGATTAAATTTATGTACAGATATCCAAAAGGTATGTCATAGTTGTGACTACCTGCTACACAAAATTTCTTGTAAAATCTTCATTTAGAAGACATAAATTGGAAATTTTGAATTTTGATTCAGTTGAAAAAACAACATCAACAACAATAATAATAAATTAACATAAAGGTGTTTGAAGTCAAAGAGAAGAATGAGCTGATACATATGCTCAGAAACTACATAAACTATACCAAAAATCTTGACAATATCTACAGTTAGAAGGATATTTTTAAAACCAGTGAAGGCTGACTCTCTGACCCCAGCTCACTTTAGCCTAAGGGGACTTACAAAGTGGTATAGCCATGATGTAGGTGTGTAGAATATAGGAAGAGATGGACATTCAAAAAAGCTCTGCATTTTTAATTTCCTATTGGGTAAAACTAGTCAGTTCTACATATGGCGAAGCATGTATTTGGATTATCTCTTGTTGGTGACTCCAAGGAGCTCAAGTGAAAATCTTTGGAAAAAAAATAAGCCATCAAAAGCCACGAAGCAACAAAAAAACCCTTCTCTGGACCAGATACACTTCTCTTTTACTATGTGTCCTCTAACTAACCTGGAGATATACTAGTATGCAGTCCACATCTCCTGTATCCAGGTCTCAGGGGTACAGTAGTATCACCACAGTTGACAAGCAATAAAAAGTTTGTTAGAATATGCTTTGTTAACATTTTTAGTCTGAGATATACTTGTGCTTTGCATCTTCATTGGATGATAGTTGAATTACATAGTAACACATCTGTTAAAAGTAGATAACTGAATAACCGAAATGGTTTTGCCAGTGTGCTACTTATTCTTGCCAGTAATAAGAAAAACACTAAAAAAACCCCAGAAATTTGCCTACTGTATAATTAACTGTAATTTAAATAATGAACAGTATTACATTTAGATACTAATTATGACTTAAAATGGCTTAATGTACAAAACACAGAGTATGAGTACCTTTCCCTGTTTGTATCAACAGTTTCAGCATAATGAACACCAGTTTAAGCCCTTGTTATTAAACTCTTTCATGTAAAAGAATTAATTTAATGCTGGGGGAAGTATACACATTTAGCATACTACTTCTAATGAGTTGGATATTTTAAAGCGACAGCATTTAATGAAGTGTCAATATATGACCTTCATTAAAATGTTTCAGGAAGCTAAACAATAACTTAAATAAAAAAAGGAACATATAAAAAAGGAACATATAAAAAAAGGACTTTTTTGATTTTATGTATGAGCAAAAGGTGTTTTCCCACAGATTAACAATGCTTACCAAAGACAAACATTTCTGTTGTTTCAAAAATGTGAAATACACTATTTAATCTATGAAATATTATTCTGAATTAGACTATGCTGTTCTTGTCTTCAAAGAGATTAAACATAATATTAAAACTGCATATTCTGTCAGCAAAATTCAATATATTTTCACTGAAATAAGGTTCTTCCTTAGCTATTGTTATAAAAGCATATTTCACTAAAAGAAATAGCACTGTCTAATATGTGAGTAAAACCTTTTCTGATTTAGGGTATCTTCTGTCTCTTGAGTTGGTTTTTTGTGTGTGTTGTTGTTCATTTTGTTTTGGTTTTGGGTTTTTTTTGGTTTATTCTTTTTTTTTTTTTAATACAGAAGTTTAACTATGTAATTTCAAACATTGAACTGCATATTTGCCAATAAATTAAAAAAACAGCTTTCCATCCCAATAAATAGATGGTAAGACTTCAAAAAAAACCCAAAAACAAACCCACCCTAAAATATAATACCTCTATTCACAGTATTTTTTAATTTAGTCACTTTTCAGAAGACAACTGCAATGATTCAGTAATTTGTACCTTATCACATACTATGTACCTATTTATAGAGAAGTGTGGTAGATCATAGCATTACTATTCTTCATTGCATTATAATTTCGTTGGTATCTGAAAATACAACAGTAAATAATTCTGTCAAAATAATTTCTGTTTTGAAACTGTCTAGATAAATTGTGAAAATTTTCTATAGAGTACCTCATTTGAAATAATACGACAACCAAGTGTCAAATACAAGCCATAAGTGTTTTAAATAAGTTTGTTATCACTTATCTCACAATATGACTTTAATATTACCTCACGGCAAGCTATGACTTTTAAATTATGATTTCAGGATAAGAATAAAATTTAGGTTTGTTCTATAGTTACAATTTTGGTCTAGCTAGTGGTCAGGAATTTGTCCTTGTACACAACCAGCAAACCTGGAGAAGACTTTCTTTAGTGGCTGTGGAGCTGCATAGCAGTTCTTTGTACAGATAAGGTAATGTGCTGACATGCAACAATCTGATTGATGGACGTGCTAACCATCTGTACAACAAAGTATTTCACTCCCTTACAGAATCTCCAGGTGGGAATTTCAGTAAGTTCTGGAGATCACAAGTAAAAATGTTAAGGGTAGGGGGATGGCAAATATAAAAAGTGAGGGATTTGATTGAAATATTTTCAAACTGACATTTTTAAGTGATATTTATATGAAATATAAATACATCTATAAACTGCTGGTTGTGGAAAATTTCAGAGTATTTCTGCGGGAAACCATTTGTCTCCCTGGAGACGGTTACCTGAAGAAGAGCTAATATATTTTGGGCAGACTTGAGAAAATACAATTTTTTTTTTTAAAAAAAACTTGCTAGTTATGTTTATGGCATCAGATGAAAATCAGTTGACAAGGTGCAACCAGGTGGAAAATTTGGGTTCCACATTTATAAATTGCTCTGGGCAAAACCGTTTTTGGATTTGTGTGGCTTTCCTTTAAATTAAAGATCCATCTTCTTTATTTATAAATTTCACTCAATCAAAAAAGGTCACAGTCACAATTTAAAAAAGCTGAACTTCATACTTATGTAACCTTAAAAATATTTGTATAAGATTAAATGCAGGGTTGTGGGTTTGGAAGTCTTTTTAAGACCATTTGTCAAGGTTATAAGTACTGTGTGATTTTTCTGTTTTTGTATGGGATATACGAGTATATGCCCATGTCTATGCACTCATGTAAATCAAATAAGTGACCAGTTTTTACTGTAAAAAGTAAAAATAAGCTTTTGAACATTTATGTTAATCTAAATTGTACATTATCCTTCTTAATGGCCATTAAAAGTGTTTAATATGTGAATAAATATATGGGAAGAAGGTAGAGGAGGACATAAAGATTGAATCAGAGGCAGAGAAAAAGAAGCGGATAAATGAACTCCACAAATCAACTGCACAGTTTTTAGGGTGGGGGAAACCTTATTTTTAAAAACTCTTGTTTTTTCTCTTTGTTGTTATATTTGTTACTTAAGAAGTATAGATAGAGTATTTTTTCCTGTTATTCCTTTTATTCTTTCATCATGATCCTAATTTTTTTTTTTCTGTAAATAAAACATACCTGCTACCTGTTTGTAAGTTCCTATCTGTGCCAGTTTCTGTGGCTCTGTATTAGACCTGCAAAAATTGCAGGAAACCCCATGTCATAAGTCTGAATACCATTTTAAAATACTTGATATAGTGGAACATTTGTTCCTTTTCCCCTTGAAAAAAATTTGAAAACACTTTTACACCAGCTCTTGACAAGTTGGTACACAAAACTAGGGCAGTCAAAAAGTATTTCCAAAAGAAATTACATTAATTATAAATGTTAAGAGGCAGAAGACATTGTTTTGTAAATAAATAACAGATAAAAGAGACAGTAGACCTTAAATTAAAAAAATGCATAGATAGAAATAAAATTAAAGAAGTAAAAATATCAGGCAGATGGTAAAATGGGTTTACAATTTAAGGATAGAAATGAACAAAAGACAAGGGGTCGGAGCTCAGCAGAAGTTGACAGCTGACCCAGCACTGCCTCCACATAGGCAATGAGATGAAGGAGGGAGGATGCAGAACTATACTCTAACTTTGAACCTGTGGTTATCTGGAAGAAAGTCAGAACAAATTAGTAAATAATCCCTGCAGCCCATATCCTGGAGCAAAGCTTTGTCCTTATTACTCATTGCTTTTCTTGGAGAAATACAATGGGCCCCTAAGGAGGGGAGGAGAGAAGGAAGCACGCCATGGGAATGAAATGGAGGAGGGGAAGAAAGAGAAGGAAAAATCAGGTGTTTAGACTCATCCAATATGGAAGGAAGGGAGGAAGGGAGGAAGGGAGGAAGGAAGAGGGGGGGGAGGGGAGGGGAGGGGAGGGGAGGGGAGGGGAGGGGAGGGGAGGGGAAGACTGCACCCTTCCTGCACTGCCTACCCCACCCCAAGGACTTGCTGGTTAGTTCTGCACTTGTTGATCAACACAATGCTTCTCACATCCTACAGATGAGACCTTGAAATGCAGCTTGTTTATCTGAATGTACTATGTCCTGTAAATCACAGAATCACAGGATGACTGAGTTGGAGTGGGATTTGTAGAGATTGCCTAGTCCAATCCCCATGCTTAGAGCAGGGTTGGGTAGAGCAGATTACCATATCAAGCTGGATTTTTAATATCTCCAAGGGTGAAGAGTCCACAACCTTTTTGAGAAGCCTATTCCAGCATATAATTTATGTTCATATGGAATTTTCTGTATTTCTGTTTCTGCTAATTTTTTCTCAAAATTGTACAACAACTGAGCAGAGTCTCTCTAAACCTTCTTTACTTTTCCCATTGGGTATTTATACAATTGGATAATATGCCCCCAAGCCTTCTTTTCGCCAGGCTTAACAGCTCCATCCTCTTTCTTTGTGAGAGGAGCTGCAGCATTTTCATCATATTTGTAGCAGTCCAGAAAATAGTCAAGGGGTTTTTTTCCATGTGTACACAGTGATATTCCTTTTTATTTTTACATACATGTGAAAGGATATGTTAAGTGCTGAAATTTTTAAAGCTAGCATAGTGTGTTACCTAAGATGCAAAAATGAACAGCATAAGGTAAACCTTCAGCTACATTACTGAAAACAATCCTGATTTATTTGTTTTCCTGAATACCTTTAGCTTATATTACCATTCTATCACTTGTTATTATTAAAGCACTATATTACACCTTATATTATGAAATAGACAATTAATGAAACAATTAATTTTAGGAAATGTAAATAAAAAGGTTCTGTTATCTTCCACAAAATGCACTAAGTTATGGAAGACTGAAGCAAAAGAAAATTGGGCGAAAAGTAGGGTCATATTTGGTGCAACAAAACCTGTCAAATCATGTGGAAATGTAAGCCTATTAGGATGTATTAGTAAAAACATTGACAAATTGACAAATATAGGCACAGATAAAAGTTATGTTAAGCATACATAAATAATCTTATTGACATGAAGGATTTCAGAAGCGTTCAGAATTAAGTCTATTTTTATTTATACTGAAACTATTTCAAATTCTATACAAAGAGTTGCAGACAGATTTAGTTGTCCAAGCAGTGACAGGCAGAATCCCAGAAGAGATTGGTAGGGCAAAGAAGACAAACTGTATTTGCAGAACTGAATTCTTTAAAAAGACGTTCAGTATTGTTTATAATTCAAATAATTTGATTGCTTTAATACAAAACATTGTTACCTAGACAGGACCTTTTGTGTGTATTTTTCAGGTGGGGGTGTTTGGTGTGGTGGAAAATCCCAAAGTACTTTAAATAGTGGATTTTATATATAAACAAAAGCTGAAAATTCATTAGTCCATTAGTAAGAAAATTATGAAATTCTTCAGGTAATCTCTATTTTTTCCTTCAGAATGTTGTTTGAGCTGATGCTAGAGAAAAAACATTGACTTTTAACAATAGTATTACATATAGTATGAAAAAAGTAGATTATTGTGTGTTAAATGATATTATTTAATTCCATTACAAAGAATGATTGCACTATTGTGTCCTTTAACCTGTTGAGGTGCATGTGTAAGGAGTTTTACAAGGCTGCAAAACTTTCATGCATTTTGCCAACTCCATTATAGGGAAGCCTATGTTCTTTATGCTGTTTATGTTAACCATTAAATAGTTAACATGTATATAACATTTTCAATGGGAAAAAACCCTAAATTTTCATACCCTAGTTTTCTGTCTGGTGAGTCTGATAGGGCATATAAAGGAAATTCTGACGTAGAGCAGCCTAAGCTTTGGGAGCAAGATTTTAACTGCTTTCAAATATACAAACAGTAGCTAAATGATTTACTCTGTTTTTGTGAAGTTCTTGGATGTTGTTCTGATTGAAAATGTAGACTGTGTGGGAAAGCAGTAATCAAGCCATCCGGTTATTCTATGCAGTTTGGAAAAATCTCACCATGAAGCCTCATAAAGCAATTACACTTCTTCAATTGGAGTGATTTTTTTCGTATGGAGGTCAAACTGTGGCTCTTAAGCCCCATCCAGCTCACAAGATTTTTAATTGCAACCTATTGGCTGGTAGGGGGACTTCTGGGCTATCCAAATATCCCTGCTGTGGGAAGAAGGGAAGCAGCAGTGGGTAATGCCATATAGTGTTCCAGGATTTGTAGATGCAGCTCAGTATCATAAAATGTGAGCACAGTCATGTTCTTAAAGGGTTATGGTCAGAACAAACCTAGACATCTCTCTCAGATCGCTTTACAACCTCAGCTTTCCAAGTTATGTGATGTATTTTTGTGCATCTTAGATACATCAAGTTTTTTTGCATGTGACTTACAGGGTAAAAACAGCTAATGTGTTCATGGAAAGGCAGATGCGCACTGCTGAAAAATTTCACTTCACAGCTATATCAATGCATGCTACTTTCTCATTTAATTTCCAGAAGCTAGTCCTTTCTCAGTCTGGTTTATGGCTGTATTGTGCAGAGAACTAAAGGCAGCAAAATCTGCATTAATTCAAGAAAGTGACTACACAAGAAACTTGTATTTTTAAAGAGAAATAGTAACATTTTTTTTAGAATAAGGACAAGATAGACACCACCATCTGCCTTTTTTTTATCTAACCTGGACCAAGAAATGCTTATACCTTGAGTTGTATTTACAATTCATTAAACTCCACTAGGGAAATCTACAAAGAAAGGAAGCTACAAAATCACACACACACACATATATACACATAAATATTCATCGGGAAGATGATTCAGAACAGTAAAAAAATTTAATACTGATACTCCCATTATTTTACAGTCTGTATGCTCTGTTGGGTACAGGAGGGATGAGTCTAACTCTGGATTCCTGAAACTGGCAGTTCTCACATTGCTTGACACCCAAATGATGATGTTCTTTCTTTTCCTAAATTAACGCAGATGGTTTTAGATGTCATTCTATGCACGGGTGAGGCTCTGCTTACTGATTTAGTTTTGTCTGTCTGCCAAAGTTATGTGTATATATATGTATGTGAATGATTTTGTAGCACATATATATAGGTAAATCGACTAAAATCTTCTTTCATGCATAGGAAAAAATACATGTTTTCTAATTTGGAGCTTCCATAAAATTCTAAAAAAATTAAAAATTTTTTATTTCATTATGAGAAATATTTACTTTTAAAAGAGCTGGATTGCATTATCAGTTATTTATCTCTTTCCATGCGGGCATCTATGTTCAGATCAATAGGCTGACTAAGCAAAAATGAATATAAACATCCTGTAGACATATACAAGAAAAAGACAACACATAAGCATGCCTCATGCTTGTTATGGATTAATGTATATCTAAGTTGTTAACAAGCAAAGACAGAAACAACCACTGCTAGCACTGCCCAGAAGAATAAGTACATCCGTGAGAAATATTATATAGAGCTGGGGAAAATCAGAAAAATATACTCAAAACATAAACAACCCAAACAAACTCAATTTCCTAGATTCATTAAAAGTATGCATCATCTTCAAAATGTTTGTAATAAACGTGGAAAAAAGTAGACTATGCTAATGAATCTATAGCTAAATGTAGAAGTAGAAATACCAAATACAGATTAAGCAATGCTCTACATCTGTGACAAAATTATGCAAAGTAAAACTGGATTAGCTTTTTATATTTTAAGGGAATTATGATTAATAATTATAAGGAAGAATCTTCTTTTTTTAGAGTTTTATTTTGTAAAGTCCTAAGAGATCTTTTTCATTCAACAATTAGAAAGAAAATCTGAAATGGTTTTCTGTCATCCAGTGATTTTTTTTTCACACTGTGTCAACAAGTAGTCCCACTGAAACCAGTTCAATTATGTTTGGAGTAAAGTTATAGACAGTTTACTAATACAGTTTTGCATTTTAAAATGTTACTTTAGAAGTGTACACACATACAGGCTAAAAGTGGTTCATCTTGTACCACACATGTCATTTGAGATGTCCTAGAAAATTCTGCCCAGACTCCTCTAGCCATTCCTGAAAAGCAACAGTCTTTTATACACCCCGTGGCTTATGTATTAACCCCTGTCCTAAGCCACCTTATGCAACACTGGTTGCCTGTGCTTAGGAAATAGTGTCCAAGCTGTGGGAGAAATCCGTAGATACAGGTACCTAAATGTAAGCTTCTCCAGTCAAATGTTTACATTTACAAGTAAATGCTAGTTAAAAACTCTAAATTTTTATTATTGTCACTAGAATCAAGGACAGGATTTCTCTATGTTCTTGCTTGCAATACTTTTTATCGTACCTTAACCATACATCCAAATGAAGCTGGCAGAGGATCTGGAAGGGATGTCCAACCCTCTGTACTCACCCTTTGGGACTCTTCTGAGGGGCAGCATATGATAGAGTGTTTCACATACTGCAGAACTTCCCAGTTACAACTAAATCCACCAGTCTCATTTTTAGCTATTTCTTCTGCTTTCATGATTTTTGCATTTGAATTAGAAATTTGGAATTTGGAATTTGAAGAAGTAGAGAATGGAGAGGAAAAAAAAAAAAAAAAGAAGAATCCTTGGCTTCTAACAGTTCCTGAAAGACAAAAGTTTGAAAAAAAATAAAGGAGCTTTTTAGTCAATGTGTTCTGATAATATTCTTCATAAGTCACTCTTAACTTTCACTTCCGTATATTACTTCCCTTTTTTCAGAGACCTTGGAGAGCATGAGGTCATCTTTACCACAGGTTTCTTTAGTAATATTTTTCTTTGATGCTCTGTCTTACTAGTTACAACCAGGCATAAAGTGCCAATGAGGGTTGACTAAAGGATTTAGCAAAATTTTTCTTTGTTGTAACAAACTGTTACACGGCATCACTGGTCAAGTATTGAAACAATCACAAATTGCTGTTATTTTCATGTTAAATTTACCTTCATGACATTGAAACCCTGTTATGGAATGATTTGGACAACAAAAAATAGGGAGGGGCTTTGTAGTATGAAAATATGAAAATCTGCCATGAGACTGTTACATGGCTCAAAGCAAAAGGAGAATGGGATACAGTGTAGACAACTGTCTTGCTCCTGAGATGTGGTAAACAAATACACTTCTCTATTTAAGGCTTGCAAAATACACTCCCCTCTCAGATGTTAATGGTTTAATAAAAATTTGAAGGGGAACTTACTAAAAATTGTTTCCTTATTATCATAGAATCCTTTAGGTTGGAAAAGTCCCTCAATATAATTGAGTCCAACCTTTGTACTTGCTTTAGATCAAACTTGCCAAGACTTTAGATTAGCCACTCGACACAGCAAGGGTTTGTTTTTACCACCGGCTGCAATGTCAGGTTATGATAACAATTTGTCTAAAGTAAATGATTTCACAGATTTACAGGGTATGCCTTTGAAAATACCTGTTCCTTACTATTTTCTCCGAGTAGGTCTCAACTTTTCAAGTGTGTTATTTGAAAATTTAAAATCTTGCTTTTTATAATTCTCCAAATAGTCCCTCTTCAGTTTGACAGTTTGGAGATTTCGCCCGTTATGCCCTGTATGTGGCATAGAAGAAATACTTGATATGAAAGAATTTTCAGACCACTAGCTGCTGACAGCCATAAGGAGAAATGATCTAGAAAAAGATTGAGAAAAATGTGTTTCTTGGACATTGGCTTCAAAAATTCCTGGTTCCTTTTAAAGTATCAGAAGAAAAAAAGTATCTTATTATTTTCCTTTTTTTAAAAAAGAAAACAAACAACATGTTAAAAATAAACTGAAGAGTATATATTCACTGGACAAATTACTGCAGTTAAATATAAGCTCCCCACATCTTACATTTTTTTCCAGAAAAATTTTCTTGGGAGAGAGTGACTGGCAGAGTTTTCACATGTCTCTATCCCTATTCAGACACTAAGTGTTAAAGAACAGCAGTTGTTAAATTTATCAGTACCAAACCTTATGATAATTAAAGGCTGTGGAGATGATCACAAAACCTCCCTGGGAAGGTTTGCAGAATTACAAGGTCTCTACACTGTGACAACATTCTTTTATGCTTGTTTTCAGCTTTTGTTGAAAGAGGGATAATTTCTTCTCTGCCACTGTTTCCCATTTTTGAACTCTATTTCCCTAATTGCACCATGGTTCAGATCGGTTTCCATCTGCTGAACTAAGTCTTGCAGGCATTGCAGGAAAGTTTCAATGAGCAGTCACCTGTGTTCTTCCCATCTGATTCACTACTTTTCAGGGGGCATATGAAAGGTTTGCAATGTCATTTTACCCCACAGTCCATTCATATGGCCAGTGTGAGGACAGACCTATAGGACAGAACTGGTTCCCTTGTACCTCAGGTGATTTTATTGACACTTTCTGGAAACTAAATTGTGGTAAGATTTTCCTGGGAGTTAAGATCCAGAGGAGCTGTATGGGAAGGAAAATACATAAATGTGTTGTCATGATCTTGTGACTAACTTTTTAAATGTATCTTTGTTAGCATAACGAGTTGTATTGTCTTGGCAGGGCCTTAAAGAGATTCCCAGGACAATCTGCTTAGGGGACTGTAAGGCAGTGTTATTCAGACTTAGTAAAAAGCCTGAATCTTAATGAAGAAAAGGAGCACACTGTGTACATGTGTGTACGTGTGTGTGCATGTGCGTGTGCTTCTCTGCCCATCTGTACCTCTGTATGTATATGAAATAAGAAAGACATGGGAAGATGACAAGTGAAATAAATGAAAGCCTACATGAAAGGTGAGGAGGGACTCTTCATCAAGGTATGCAGTAATAGGATAAGATGTAATTTTTATAAACTAGATTTAGATTAGATACTAGGAAGAAAATCTTTACTGGGTGGTAAGTTGCTGGAACAGGTTGCCCAGAGAAAGCTGGGGGTGTCCCCTCCCTGGGAGCATTCAAGGCCAGGTTGAACAGGGCCTTGAGCAGCCTTATCTAGTTGAAAGTGTCTCTACCCATGGCAGACCTGTGCAGGTTGAAGGAAGGCCTGAATATGAGTTTGTAGCTCATGGTCTGAAGTATAGCAATAAGCTTCCACTCATCCATCTACTGCAAGCAAATAATGGTTTCAATATTCTATAGTTGAAAACAAAGAAAAATACACAGTATCCTTTTTACTCTTTCAATACTACACTGTCTGTAAAATAAAAAAGGACAAGGAAGCTTTCTGTCTTTCAATGTTCTGGATATCATCACAGATTCAAGATGTTCATATATAAGCTTAGTTAAAATTTGCTTTAATGACTGTAATACATATAAAAACTCTTATGTCTTCACTTTAGGAGGCAAGTTTTAGTTCTGGTATATTCCTAGGGAAAGTATGGTAATCTACTTTAATCCCCCTGCTTCCCTAAATTGTCACTGTATTGACATATATTCTTCTATTGAAGAAGCGGGATAGCAGTGAAACGTACTTCCAAACTGGACTGTGTTATTTTTAGGTGATGACATTATCCTAGACTAGTAGAGGTTTACTCAGACCTTACTGTGCAAAACTTCTGGCTATAGAAGAGAACTCTTTCTGCATCATGTGCCGGAGCACCTCCTATCCAAGGACAGGCTGAGACAGTTGGGCTAGTTCAACCTGAAGAAGAGAAGGCTCCGAGGAGACTTTATGGTGACCTTTCAGTACCTGAAGGGGGCATACAAGAAAGCAGGACTGGGACTGTTTACAAGGGCTTGTAGCAATAGGACTGGGGGCAATGGGCATAAATGGGAGAAGGGCAGATTTTGACTAGACATAGGAAGAATTTCTTCACCATGAGACTGGTGAGGCACTGGAACAGGTTGCCCAGGGAAGTTGTGGATGCCCCATCCCTGGAGGTGTTCAAGGCCTGGTTCGATGAGGCCTTGGGCAGCCTGATCTAGTGGGATGTGTCCATGCCCATGGCAGGGGATTTGGAACTAAATGATCTTTAAGGATGCTTCCAATCCAAACTATTCTATGATTCTATGTATGAGAAAAGGCCTGGTAGATGTATATAAAGACTGTCTAAGGAAGAATGCAGCTAGGTACCTTGATCAGTAATTTAATAGGCTACTTGCAGTTTCTAAGAAATGAAAACTCAGTTGTATTACTCCTGAAAAAAAATCCAAAAATATCTCTGGTGAAGTAGCCACTATTCTGTGGAGGGGCAATATTTCACTTCTATGCAATACCTAACAAATATTTTTCTGGTAAAACTTCTTAGAGTTATTGCTGAAATCCTCATAACTCTTTAGCATGGCAGAATATTCATTTCCAACATACATTCCTGGTATCATCATTACCTAATCTTTGTACCTGTTCACTACGCAGAAAATCACAAAAGAAAGGCTATGATGAGGGTCATGCTTTATATAATACGTTTTCGTGACTGAATCATAGGTGAGAATCCTCAGGCAGTTTTATATTGAATTTACTGTTCTGGAAATAAAGGTAACAGCACATTTTGTATGGCTATTTGTATTCCTTGAGCCGCCCAGTTTTCATAAAACAGAAGTGTGTACAGTCCTAGTTTTATCCATTTTCATGCATCTACAGAATCTTTTATCTTGTTCCTAGGGTGATTTCCATTCAGGCTGAAATTGGAATTGACCATAAATTTCTCTCATATATGACATTATGTGTCATATTCTTCTATATGTTTTTTGTGGATTCCCAAATTATCATTATTTCTTACTTTAGGGCAGAATTTTAGTGCCCAAGCCACTCTCCATGATATTTGAAAAGTCATGGCAATCAGGAGAAGTCTGTGGTAACTGGAAGAAAGGTAACATGCTCATTTTTAAAAAGGGTAGAAAAGATGACCCTGGGAACTACTGACTTGACAGGCTCACCTCTGTGCCTGGGAAGATCATGGAACAGATCCTCCTAGAAGCTATGCTAAAGCACATGGAGGACATGGAGGTGATTAATGGCAGCCAGCACTGCTTCACTGGGGTAAATCCTATATGACCAATTTAGTGGCTTTCTATGATGGAGTAACTGCAGCAGTGAACATGGGTAAACCGATGGATGTGATCTATCTAGACTTCTGTAAAGCCTTTGACATGGTCACCCACAACATCTTTCTCTCTAAATTGGAGAGATATGGATTTGATGGGTGGACTACTTGGTGGATAAATTGGTTGGAGGGTTTTATTCAAAGAATAGTGGTCAATGGCTCAAAGTCCAGATGGAGATCAGCGACAAGTGGTGCCCTTCAGGGGTCTGTGCTGGGACCAGTGCTGTTTAATAGCTTCATCAATGATTTTGGCAGTGAGATTGAGTGCACACTCAGCAAGTTCGCAGATGACACCAAGCTGAGTGGTGCAGGTGCCACACCAGAAGGATGAAATGTCATCCTGGACAGGCTGGAGAAGTGGGCCTGTGAGAACATCATGAGGTTCAACAAGGCCAAGTGCAAGGTCCTATACACGGGTCGAGGCAACTCTGATATCAGCACAGGATGGTGGATGATGTGATTGAGACCGGCCCTGCAGAGAAGGACTCGGTGATGCTGGTTGATGAGAATCTTGACATGAGCCAGCAATGTGTGCTCACAGCACAGCAAGTCAATCATATCCTGGGCTGTATCAAATGAAGTGTGGTCAGCAGGTCGAGGAAGGTGATTCTGCCCCTCTATTCCTCTCTTGTGAGACCTCATCTGGGGTATTGTCTCCAGTTCTGGAATCCTCAACATAAGAAGGATGTGGAACCATTGGAATGGATCCAGAGGAGGGCTACAAAGCTGATCAGAGGGCTGGAACCCCTCCCATTTGATGACAGGCTAAAAGAGTTAGGCTTTTTCAGCCTAGAGAAAAGAAGGCTTCAAGGAGATCTTATAGCGACCTTTCAGTACCTGAAGGGGGCCTATAAGAAAGCAGGGCTGGGACTGCTTACAAAGGCTTGTAGTGATAGGACTAGGGGCAGTAGGTATAAACTGGAGAGGGGCAGATTTAGACTAGACATAGGGTAGAATTTCTTCACCATGAGAGTGCTGAGGCACTGGAACAGGTTGCCCAGGGAAGATGTGGATCTCCCACCCCTGGAGGTGTTCAAGGCCAAGTTGGATGGAGCCTTGGGTGGCCTGGTCTAGTGGGACTTGTCCTTGCTAGTGGCAGGGAGTTTGAAACTCGATGATCTTTAAGGTCCTTTCCAATCCAAACTGTTCTATGATTCTTTCATTCTACAGTCTGTCCCATGCAATGAAATAGTGTTCCGGTTCTACTGCTTCTAGATGACTGGCTTTTGTAAACACTAATTTTACAGTTTTATAGAATAATAAAAGCTCACTATTCTTCCAGCAGCTTTAGATTCAAAGCATTGAACAAATTCACTGTTCACCTGGACACAAAAATGGAACAAGTGGTCATTTATCTTAGAACTGGGATCAAGGAGACATTATTGTTTAGGTGTGCATCATGTCAGAAAAAAAACCTCAGCACTCTTCATGAAGTAAATCCTTAAACTGATCATTGTTATTCAGTATTAATGGCTTTGAGGCATTAATGGCTAACTAGTGGGGCTGAGCTGCAGGCACAGCTTAGGAAAGTGACGTTGTAATGACATAATAGAAGAAGCACTAATTTTTTTATCCTCGTATCACTGCTGAGACACCTGAAAGTCAGCTGCATTGTTAGCAATGTAGTTAAAGACTGAACCTGTGTTGTAATGGAGAGGTGAGAGTCCAGGTCATGAAGCAGAAGACAAAATCTTGCCTCTAATTATTTCCCTTATTATTTTTTTTTATTTAAACAAGAAAAATGTCATTGAAAGAACCATATTCTTTCTAAGGAAAAATCAATATGGTTAACTTCTATGCAAAAATACTAATAGAATTCAGGGACGTAACAGGATTATTATTCATGAGCATAACACACCCCAAAACTGAATTGAAATTAACCTTTTCCTCTTTTCCACACACCTAAGGAAAAGTATACGAAGATTATTTCCTGCGAGTGAATTGGTTCAGTAGTTTCTGTGAGGAATGGAATATAGCATTATCTCACAGGCCAATGTTGAGAGAAATATGAATAAGTTTATCTGTGAAAAAGGTGGAATGATTCAGTTGAAATGTGATAAGTTCCTCTCACACTGAGGGTTTTTTTCTAGTTTTCTAAAAAACTTCTTAGGCATATGATATGAATGAATGTGAAATGAATGTTAAATTATTGTATTTCCTCCAGCCTACAGACAAGCCTTTGTTGCACTGTATTCAACTTATTGTCTGATATTCTTTGGAAAATTAGCTTGCAAAACAATCCTATTATTACTTGAGTCAAAAATTATTAGAGGTTCTCATTAACCAGAAACATTGCTTTAAGCTTGCCAAGAAAACTGCCTAACATCAACTAAAGCACAGGAATATCTAGAGGCTCTCTTTTGAGTTTCCTGAAAAACATAAAGATATAAGACATTGAGTTTCTATAAAATTGATGCAAGGACAGGTCTAAGTTTGAATCCTAAAGTTTTGAAGGTGTATTTGTGGCTGGAGGGTGTTCTTAAGGGCATTGATTCGAGACCTTTCCTTCTAAAAGTAAGACTTATATTTTGGATTTACCAGTGATAAGATAGTGATCTTTAATAAAACACTTTTTTTTTTTTTTTGCTTTTTTTCCCCAAGGGTTAGTATTTTTAACAAGTTGCAAAAAACTTACACAGAAAACTCTAGATATCTATGAAGTAGAGAGGAAGGATAAGAAAATACGACGAGACAAAGCCAGAAAGGAAAAGATATAACTGGATCCTGTATTTTTGAGATTTACAGAATCATAGGGAGACCCTCACTTTCCTAAAAGCACTGACTGTTGTTTGTTTTCTTATCAGAAGTTTGAACATATAATCATATCCCTAAGAAAATATAAACGGCTTTTCTAATAGACAAAATAGACCCTATTGATGGCATCATATTGAGGTAAAAAATCCTAGAAGAAGAAACACCAATTAAATCTAGACTTTGGGTATGAAATGTCAAAATATATTTTCCATTACAGTGCTAATGTCTGGTTATATCTCAGTAAACCTATACATTTAAATCTACTTTATCTGATTTTTACAATGAACTTACACACTGCATCCATACTGAAAATTAGTACCTGTTATTCCAGGACATAAAAGATAAAATTTATCTGAATTTAGCTGCCTAAAATTTTGGTGTTTAATTTAAAACCATAATCTAAACTTTTCCCCTATTTGAAGCTGAGATAGAAACCCAAAGTTTGTTTGTCTGTATGCGCCATGTAAACCTCTTTAGAGAAAGACAGCTTCTGTCTGTGAGCCAAGGGAAGTGGAGGGGTTTGTACACCCAAACCAGCATAATAGAATATGTGACAGCAAAAGAGTTCATGTCAGTATAACTTACATCAAGTTTTTGGACTTGGAGCTGGTATAGGTTGTAGGCAGTAGCTGTTCTAAATTAGGAGTACAATTTTACGTTATTAGCAATTCTATCTGCCACAACTACTCTCGCAAATCTTTGAAGGATAGACATAGTCTGAACCTTGAGATTTCTAACTGATCAATAACAAATCCCCACTTATCTTTGCAGCCTTTTTTAATGTAATTTCATCAATGCTTGCTAACTAAGTAGAAGGGGTACAAGGGCAATGAAAACTTAAATGACAAATCAAATTAAAACACAGCATAAAAATAATACAAGATGAAATCAACTAAACAGCTTTCTTCAGTTGCAGCTGTAGAATTAATTATCAGAGGAGTGTGGTGGTTTTTTTGTTTGCTTTTCAGAGTGTTTTGTCCTTTGGGTTTTTTTTGTATGATAGGAGAACATACGAATTAGTAAAGAAGGAGTGGAGCAAGAAGTTGTGATGGAATGTTGGTTAAAATCGAGTTCAGTGTTAAACTGAAATAGGAAAGGTTCCCTTGGGTATGTGTGGGCCATTTCTGACCCTAATTTTTAGATGTAATATAGTTCAATACAAAAATAATATTTTTACTTGTATTTTTCCTTTTTTTCCTGATCCATTGCTTGTATATAAAGATATTTTGTGAATTTATTAATTCAAGTGGTTCAAAATTGTATTTTTCAATTTAAAATAGTATTCTCAATTAAAAATAAAGAAGAAAAAGTAAGAAAGAAGTGAACCCAAACCCTGACCTATGTTGATGAGTGTATGTTTCTTATATGATAAATGTGATGTATATATTTTATAATTTAGACCTTTATATTGTGTAAGAGGTATCATGTGGAAAATGTGATACTTTAAACACACAAAGAACTAATTATACAAATATAGAAGAAAGCTACTTGGACATACTTTTACTGAAACAATTTTAATTGTGGTAGAAATAGAATAAGAAGCACAAAGGTACAAAGTATTTTTCCTTCTTTGTATAAACTTGTCCCAGTTTAATCCCAACTCCTAGTCTGTATGGCAGGTAAATTCAGGGCAATTGTGTTCTGTTTGTCTCCTAGGGAAATGGAAGAGAGAAATGAGGGTGAGATACTTGTAGATTGAAAGCCAAAGCTGAACAGCTTCAATGAAACAATAATAATAAAAGGGATAATAACAATAATAACAAAACTAATAAAATAAAACATATACAAATACACAAGAATGAACAGCTTGATGACTATACATCACCAATGATGCCGCAGTGCATGTACAGGCAAGGTCCTAGTACAGAATCATTAGGTTGGAAAAGACCTTTGATATCATCAATTCCAACACTTCCTGTCCACTACTAAATCATATCCCTAATCACTTCATTTACCCACCTTTTAAATACTTCCAGGAATGGTGACTCAACCACCATCCTGGGCAATGTTCCAGTGCTTGATAACCCTTTCTGCGAAGAAATTTTTCCTAATGTCCAATCTGAACCTTCCCTGGTGCAGCTTAAAACCATTCCCTCTAGTCCTATTCCCTATAATTTGGGAGAAGAGACCAACAGCACCTCTCTACAACCTCCTTTTAAGTAGTTGTAGAGTGATAAGGTGTCCCCTCAGCCTTGTCTTCTCCAGGCTGAACAACCCCATTTCACCCCCACTACTCATAAGACTTGTTCTCCAGCCCTTTAACCAGCTTCCCTGCTCTTCTCTGGATACACTCCAAGACTTCAATGTCTGTCTTAGAGTGGGGGGCCCAAAAGCGAACACAGGATTCAAGGTGTGACCTCACCAGTGCCGAGTACAAGGGCAGAATCACATCCCCGGTCCTGCTGGCCACCCCATTTGTGATACAAGCCAAGATGCTATTGACTTTCTTGGCCACCTGGGCACATTGCTTGCTCATGTTCAGTTGGCTGTAGACCAACACCCCCAGGCCTTTCTCTGCCAGGCAGCTTTCCAGCCACTCTTCCCCAGTCCTGTAATGCTGCATGGGGGGTGTGTGTTCCTTGTTAAACCTCAGCCCATTAGCCTCAGCCCATTGATCCAGCCTGTTCAGATCCCTCTGTAGTGCCTCCATACACTCAAGTGGATTGACACTTCCTACCAGTTCAGTGTCATCCACTGATGTTTAGTGTCCATCTGCTGATGGACTCAGCAGCATGTGGGAGCTGGATTCAGGAGGTGGATTTAGGAACTGGATTACAGAACACACAGATAGGAATTAGGGGCAGATGGACAGGTAATGTTCTCACTGCACATCAGCTGTTGAAGAAGAGAGCTTACCCTTCATGGCCCCTTGGTTTTATACTGAGTGTGATGTATATAGGACAGAATACTCTATTGGTTAGTTTTGGTTCACTTGTCCTGTCTGCTCCTTCCCGCAGCTGTGACCCTCTTCTGCCCTTTTAAGTTAAGGCATTCTAGCAGTTTGAGAGTGGTCTTGGTTTCTATTGGAATAAGTATAAGCAATGGTGTTTCTGCATACCACTGCCCTGTTATTTTGGTGATAACTGTTAATATTAAGTGCTATCACCTCTAGAGATAGAGACTGTCTGGAAAACATATTAACTTTCAGAAAATGAAATTACTCAGAAGAGCTTTCGTTGGAAGGTTAGAACATTGACTCTTATTTAGCTCAAATTAGAACAGAGTTATTTGGATTGAACATATTTTAGGCTGGGTAAAATTATGAAATTAATCATCCCCACCTGTAAAACAGAAAGAGATCTCAGTACTGAAGTATTTACTGTCTTGCTCCAATTTTAGTCATGGATGAATACAATTTTAAATTTTGCTGATGAGAAACTGTCTGGTTTTGCATATTTCAAAATAGAATAAAATTTTAAATCTATTTTTTTCTGATTGAAATTCTTAAAAACAGAGTAATTAGATTGAATACATACTACTGGACAGAATAGATATTTATTTCATGTAATGAAATTGTGTTCTGTTTTTCATATAATAAATTTTTATTTTGTCTTTTCAAACAAAGTAAAAGATGGTAGGATTATTCTTTAGCACTCAAGTAAACAGATAGAGAAAAATTGCAAAACCCTTATTCAAAAATGAAAAGCTCCCTGTACTTTGCTACACATATCACTATGTCCAGAAGTGGTTTAGAAGCATGCCTAGTGGCCTGAAAAAAAAAAAGTATGAGACCCTAACTTAAAAATTTAACAATATGTGCAATCAAATTCCAGCTTCTAGGAATATTGCCTGACTCTATTTAATTTAATAGTAGAGATATAGCTTTTGAATTTAAAGTAGCCTATGACTAAAATATTGCATACATAATTTATTCACTAAAAAAGTGAAAGAATGTAATGCGTTTCTTCTCAGGACGGAAGTTCTCAAAGTCAGAAGCCTGATGTTTCTTTTTCACCGTTTTCCTCTCCTCATTCTCATTTTCCTTCTGTCTTTTTATTTGTTTTCTTTTTTTTTTTTCCCCCCCACCTCTCCTTGAAGTGAACATTTGAAATGGGGTAAATAATCTTCTCTCTACTGGGACCAGATTTCACCCTGAAATGTGGGGGGCTGGTAAAGCATTTTAATTTCCAGCTTGTCAATCTATAGAGGTTAAATGCCTAGGGTTAGTAAAGGCAGTATTACTCAAAGTCAGAGAGGCTGAGTCATGCCAGCATGTGAGGCTGGAATCTGGAATCTTCTAAGAATTCTGCAATATACTTACTATTTGAACTTAAAAGTCATATCTCTTTACATTGTTCCTAAATTTAAGTACCTGAACTGCTCATGGAGACATAAAATTACTTTTCAGTGTACAACTAGGTGTCTGTATTTGCACATCAACCTTACTTTTTTTTTGTCCTGAGTTTAACATGCGTAAGTCTCCAAATTTCTTAAATGAGCAATCTGAGATACTAAAATTTAGTTCTGTATTTCATCAAAAATTTGTGTAAAGCAAGGGCAACTTTACAGTGCAGTTCTTTTGATCCTGAAACTCATGACTTAATTTGAGAAAAACTTGTCATGGAATAATTATTTATTTTTTAAAAATAATATCAGACTTTTGAAAATGTGACATTTAAGGAAACAAAGTATATGAAAGTAAGCTAATAGTTGCCAGTTACAAGTTGAATATTGAAATTCTATAATCAGCTCTAGCCAGCTGGTTTTCTGGAAACTCCTTTTTCTCTGGCTGTCATGTCTGCTTTGTAGCACCTGTTTTATGTTTGCTGTTGTTGCTGCTCTGGTGGTTGACCAAATAGAAAGATAAATGAAGTATTAAAGAAGCAAAAGCAGCTGAGACACTAGCTTCATCAGAGTGTTCAGGGATCATCTTTAGCTTTTGATAAGACTGCCACAGCTTGTGATCGCATCTCATAACTGTTTCTTAGATACCACTCACAATAAAATTCAGAATAGAGGGATTGTGGGAAATCCAGATAATGACCTTGGCAAGTGTCTAAGAACAGAACTGAGAAATTATTTACAGCACTTGCCTTCAAGGGATAATTTGGCAACGGAACTACAAAGCAGGTTTTTGCAGGCAACACTGAAATTAGTTATAGACTTTTAAATATTAAAGCCCCCTAAAAATAGCTTCAGATGGAATAAGGGAGAATAACCTCTGGGACTTATTTTCCACCTCAGCTGGCAACATACCATTCCTGGTTTAATAACAAAAGACATCTTATTAAATTACATTAGGGTGAGTTGGTTGCTTAGCACAGGTGTCAGGCTGGTAGTGTTGCTAGTAACTACTGTAGCCACAGATGCTGCTATGAAAAGGCAGCCAGTATTTCAGGACAAATGACATGCATGTATTATCCCTCAGTGTTCTGAGAGCAATTAATTAAATATAATATTTGTAAAGAAATGCCTTCATATATCTTATAATAGTCACGTATACATAGGCAGGTGAACAATCAAGAATCATCCCTTCAAATCTGTATTCAGGAACGAAAAACAGCAAAGAATTGTGATGATTACACGCTTCCTCAGACTGTGGGGACTGGTGTGTGAAAAACAGATATGTCACTTTCTCATAATTTCTGATCATGTTTCTTTAATTTATAATAAATTGGTGTTTCAACTTATACAAAAGTATTTTGTAAAACTGCAATGGGGAAAACTATTAATCATCGATATCACTCATACTCTTAAACTGAAGTTCAACACAAGAGGCTCCAGTTTTATACCACACTAAATATTCCTATCCATAGTTTATCAATAAAATAAATGAAAAACTTAATATTTGAATAAGCCATGTTGGCTGTAATGTTTTTCAAATATGCTGCCATTCTCAAAAAAAAAAAAGGCTCTATTCACTTAGCGTTTTAGTACAATTATACTCTTTACCAAAACCTACATCCTGTGTCATATCAGGTGATAGAAAAATTGCAGCACTGAGCACTGAATCTCAAACTAAGAGATGAATAAATGTACCATCATGCACACGTACTGCAAAAATATGTTCTTTTTATATTTAAAATTTGTTACAGATTGTGAAGATGCTAGAAGAGCATCAGATTCACATAAGAAAATGCACTTTTAAGTATGGCTATAAGAATCAACCACTGCTGTCAGTATTAATATCTGCTCTACTGAGCATGTTCTGAAAGAGTTTGCAGGTTTTGGATGGGAGACTGGCTCAAATGAGACAAAAGATCTCTGAAAGACACTTACGTACCTTTTTCATCAGTCTTGATACTTGAACCTAATCTCTGCTCAGGTAAATATGCTAAAAGTTATAAAGAGTAACCTAGATCTGATACAGTCAACCCATGATATTTCTGTGTATAAAAACTTAGTTTTACCAGATTTTTCAAGTGAAATGGCTTGTATATTAGATTTTTTTTGTTCATTGTCATGAACAATTCCTGATATTAACTGAGACAGGTCATTCAACAAACACCTCATCTCCAAGCTGATCAACAAATAGACTTACTGTAGATGTCTCTTTCTTCTCCCAGTTCATCTTCTTTATGGAGCAGTTGTGATCTGTAATTATTTTCTCATTAGCTGTAATTGCTCAAAGCATTTCTAATATATGTAAGATAAACTGAGAGGGTTTATTATCTTATACTGAGTCACCTCATGTGTGCTGATGTTTATTCACATGGTAGGACTATTGTTCTGGATGTAACCCAACATATTACCATCCTTCGTGTCTCTAAACTGCAGGCAGACATCTTGAAGAACAGCCGTGGACAACAAATGTTGGAAAATATGGAGAGGTATGGCTATGCTATTACACAATCTTCTTATTCCCCATGTTTTTATGCATCACTACACAACACACTCCTCTTTTCTTTTCCATCTCCCAAATGTCTCCATTAGTAGTGCCACTGGGTTTAACTCCGATCAGTTTGAACTCTTGAAAGAAGTTATTTCTGCTCTTCTCTCCATAGCCCCTGACTAGGATCCAGAAGAATACTCAGCTGGTATGGTGAACGTCACAAAGTGCTGCAGTGCCAGTCCAAGGCCTTCCATTGCAGCTCTGTTACTGAGAATCATCAAAAATCAGAGCTGTTTTCCCTGAAAATCATAGTACTATTCTAAAATAAAGGATTTCTTTAAGAACCAAATATATTCTTTATTTTATTCTGCATTTTCTTTTTTTAAGTTAAATCTGTTCAAACATCAGTACTTTCCTCAATCTGAAGGGGAAAATCTTAAGATACCGTAAGTTAACATAGCTTCATTGTCTTCATTACTATTTCCAAAGTTAACACTGGGTACTCGTAAGGACAAAACTGTGACATTCTATCATGCACAGGACAAAAAAATTCACACCTAGATAAAAGAATACAAAACAACAATAAGAAAATGGACCATATGAAGCCCCAAGACTTGCTTTAATCAAAAGGACAGTCTATCCTGCACAACCTTTGTTCAACTCTACCTTCTTAAACTCCACTAGTAATTTCACGTTTATATGGTAGGATTGTAAATATGATCTTTCATGTGTGAATATCAAGGATTCCGGTGAATTAACAGCTCTCACACAAACATTCATATAACAAAACAGCTGTACAAATGTCCATGAAGAAATTCAGATTGAAAAGAGTACAAGGGTAGAGCTTAATTTCACAGCTCATTGAAGTCTTTGAGAGCCTCTAAAGTGAAACCCATGGGTTTGTTCAGAGAATGAATTATTATACAAGAGTACTCAAACGTGTTCCAGAGTCTATGGAACTTCACTCATATCAGGATGATAAGTAGATAGACATGACTTATTTTTGTAGAATCATAGAACCCATAGTTTGGGTTGGAAGGGTCCTTAAAGATCATTGAATTCCAAATACCCTGCCACGGGCAGGGACATGTCCCACTAGATTTGGCTGCCCAAGGCCCATCCAACCTGTCCATGAACACCTGCAGGGATGGGGGATCCACATCTTCCCTGGGCAACCTGTTCCAGTGCCTCACCACTCTCATGGTGAAGAAATTCTTCCATGTCTAGTTTAAATCTACCACTCTCCAGTTTATACCCATTGCCTCTCATCCTATTACTACAACGCTTTTTAAACAGTCACTCCTCAGCACTTTTGTAGGCCCCCTTCAAGTACTGGAAGGTTGCTATAAGATCTCCTCGGAGCCTTCCCTTCCTCAGGTTGAACAAGCCCAATTCTCTCAGCCTGTCCTCCTATGAGAGGTGTTCCAGCCCTCTGATCATCTTTGTAGCCCTCTGGACCAATTCCAACAGTTCCATATCCTTCTTATGTTGAGGATTCCAGAACTGGAGACAATACTCCAGATTAGGTCTCACAAGAGAGGAACAGAGGGGCAGAATCACCTTCCTCGACCTGCTGGCCACACGTCATTTGATACAGCCCAGGATACAGCTAGCCTTCTGAACTGCGAGCACACATTGCTGGCTCATGTCAAGGTTCTCATCAACCAGCACCACTGAGACCTTCTCTGCAGGGCTGGTTTCAATCACATCATCCCCCATGCTGTACTGAAATCAGGGTTGTCCCAACCCTTGTATAGGGTCTTACCCTTGGCCTTGTTGAACCTCATGAGGTTCTCACAGGCCCACTATCCAGCCTGTCCAGTTCCCACTGGATGACATCCCGTCCTTCCAGTGTGGCAACTGCACCACTCAGTTTGGAGAAGTCTGTCTAGAAAGCTGCCTGGAGGAGAGGAACCTGGGGGTGTTGGTTGACAGCCGACTGAACATGAGCTGGCAGTGTGCCCAGGTGGCCAAGAAGGCCAATGGCATCTTGGCTTGTATCGGAAATGGCATGACCAGCAGGTCCAGGGAGGTTATTCTCCCTCAGGACTCGGCACTGGTGAGACCGCTCCTCAAATCCTGTGTTCAGTTCTGGGCCCCTCACCACAAGAAGGATGTTGAGGCTCTGGAGCAAGTCCAGAGGAGAGCAACAAAGCTGATGAAGGGGCTGGAGAGCAGGTCTTACGAGGAGCGGCTGAGAGAGCTGGGGTTGTTTAGCCTGGAGAAGAGGAGGCTGAGGGGAGACGTCATTGCTCTCTATAACTACCTGAAAGGAGGTTGTAGAGAGGAGGGTGCTGACCTCTTCTCCCAAGTGACAGGGGACAGGACAAGAGGGAATGGCCTCAAGCTCCGCCAGGGGAGATTTAGGCTGGACATTAGGAAAAAATTCTTCACAGGAAGGGTCATTGGGCACTGGCACAGGCTGCCCAGGGAGGTGGTTGATTCACCTTCCCTGGAGGTGTTTAAGGCACGGGTGGACGAGGTGCTAAGGGGCATGGTTTAGTGTTTGATAGGAATGGTTGGACTCGATGATCCGGTGGGTCTCTTCCAACCTGGTGATTCTATGGTTCTATGATTCTATGATTCTAATATCATTGTTGAAGCTATTAAACAGCACTGGTCCCAGTATGGACTCCTGTGGGATACTATTTGTCACAGATCTCCATCTGGACTTCGAGCCATTGACCACTACTCTCTGACTACAACCATCCAACCAGTTTCTTATCCACTGAACAGCCCACCCATTAAATCCATATCTCTCCAATTTAGAGAGAAGGATGTTGTGGGTGACCATGTCAAAGGCTTTACAGAAGTCTAGATAGATCACATCCGTTCATTTACCTGAGTCAACTGCTGTGGTTACCACGTCATAGAAAGCCACTCAATTGTTCATACAGGATTTACCTCAGTGAAGCAGTGCTGGCTGCCATTAATCACATCCTTGTCCTCCATGTGCTTTAGCACAGCTTCTAGGAGGATCTGTTCCATGATCTTCCCAGGCACACAGGTGAGGCTGGCAAGTCAGTTGTTCTCAGGGTCATCTTTTCTACCCTTTTTAAAAATGGGAACAATGTTACCCTTCTTCCAGTCACCAGGGACTTCTGATTGCCATGACTTTTCAAATATCATGGAGAGTGGCTTGGCAACCACATCAGCCAGTTCCCTCAGGACTCTGATTCATCTTTTCAGGTCACATAGACTTATAAGTGTTCATTTTCCTCAGGCAGTCATGAAACAGATCCTTCTCTCAGTTGGGAAGGTTTACCGCCCTAGCCACTAATTTGTCTCATGACCCAGGAGGGGTGAGAAGAGTGGCTGTCAGTAAAGACTGAGGCAAAATTGTTGCTAAGTACCTCAGCCTTTTCCTCATCTCTTCATATAAGGTCACCATTTTCAGCCATCAATGGGAGCACATTCTCTTTAACCTTCCTCTTCTGATTGACATACCTGTAGAAGCCCTTATTGTTCTTCACTTCCCTTGCCAAGTTCAGGTCCAGCTGCCCCTTAGCCTCCCTGACCCCATCCCTACCCAACCGGGCAGCGTCCCTATACACTTCCCACGTTCCCTGTCCCTGCTTGCACTGCCTGTGCATTTCCCTCTTGTTCTTGAGTTTGACCAGCAGGTCTCATCTCAGCCACATTGGTCTCATCCCTTTCCTGCCTGATTTCCTACATATGGGGACTGAGTGCTCTTGTGCCTCATGGAAAACAACCTTAAGTAATTGCCAGCTCTGTTCTGCTCCTTTGTCTCTGAGGGCCATGTCCCAGGGTGTTCTACTGAGTAACTACTTGAAGAGCTGAAAGTCTGCTTTCCTGAAATTTAGGGTCCTGACTATACTCCTTGCTTGCCCCATATCCCTCAGGACCTTGAACTCCGTCAGTGCATGATCACTGTAGCCCAGGTTGCCTCCAATTCTAATGTCACTGAGTTCACTTGTATTAGTGGCCTTCAGGTCCAGTATTATTGGGTGGCAGCATACAATGAGCAGCCCAAGCACGGTGGCTGGGAGGAGTTGGGAAACCATAGCCAGAGTCCTTAAGGTTATAAAAGGTTATAACGACTCTGTTGTGTTATGCAAATTAGGAAGCTAACTGTTGAAGGTGGGCTAAAGTTAAACAAGTTTATAAAAACAGAACAAACCGTGAATAAACGGCTTCACTTGGATCACATTGATCGTTGCGTGTTGTCCCTGGGTAACATTGATCCTTGCATGTTGTCCCATTTCTTCCATCAAATGGCGCCCAATGTGGGGCCCTCAGATTGCCTGCCGAAGTTGCCTTGAACGACTGAAGACGTGGCAGAGGGTACGGAAAAGTTGACCGTAGGTGAGTGCTGTCCTCGGCACTCGGGAAAAAATTTTCCAGATCCGCGCAGCTTAAAGAATTGAGGAAACTTGCCACTGGCCAGGCGAGCGGTCGGGGAGGAGATGGGGCAGGTGCTTTCTTCCGAGGATAAGGCTCAGATAGAATCTGCGCAGAAGCTCCTCCAACATATGATCTCAGTGAGAGGAATCACTTACGAAAAAGCTGCGTTGCAGTCTATGTTAACATGGGCATATCAAAGTGGCGTTGTTACAATGACCACTGCTCTATTTGAAGAAGAAACTTGGGAGAGAATGGGACAAAGACTGTTTGATGAATGCTCGAAAGGAAATAAGATCCTTTGGCAGTATCTTACTCTTTTATTAGATTTTATATTTACGGGTCATACCCTTTGTCCTGCAGATATTCGGCAATTAGTTATGTTAATATTATCCCCATCTCAGCGCCTTGCCTGTTATCAAGCTTGGGAACATTTGTGTGATCAGGAAGCGGCCACTGATTGTTGGGATGAGAGGGTGCGGCCTCATCGTGCCCCGGAGCTCCGACCCCTGTTTGAAACAGAGGTTGCTTATGAGGGAGAGGACAGGATTAGAGTTTCTCAGCAAGAACTTGAGGGACCTTACAGTCCGTTGGATGCAGCCCCAGAGTCCGAGCAGGTGGCTCGAGCGGGTCCTGTAGGTGAAACAGAAGGCATCACATCGCCGCTTTTAAACGGCAGTGGGGGGTGTTGTCAGACGGGTTGTCTAGTTCGCAGCATGAGGCTTATTGTTTTTGGGAGGAGGGGGTGATGAAATCGGATCCTATTCCCGATTCTGATCCTGAACTCCAACCCCTGATCATTATTAATGACGGGGTGGCAGAATCTGATCTTGCTCTCGATGCAGATCCTGATTTCAAACTCCAACCCCCAACTGTTATTGATAAGGGGGAGAAGTCTGAAACCTCTCCTGTAGGGAAAGCAAATGCATGTGCCCTAAGGGAGCTGGCTGGATTGCAGGAGCTTGAGGGAGCACTGTGCTTTGTGATTCAAGCAGGATTCTGCTGGGGTAGAGGAAATAGATTGTGGGAGCAGAATAATGAGATTGAAATCCCTATTCCTGGAATATGAGAGGGTTTTCCCCGATATTTAATGCCTGGCCTGCCCCTATCTGACCTACGTTGGTCGGCAAAAAAGCGGCAGCCCCCAGACAAAAGCTGCCCCCCCATTCGAGAAAAGAAAATGCCTGCAGCCCCTTTGACAAATGGACTAATAGCCGCTGCTATAGCTCCCTTTGGAAAGAGGACCAGCCCCCCCAGGCTGAGAAAACCAGTGGAGCTATCGTTAGCCTAGCCAAAAAGCAGCCACTGGGCTTACTTTGCACTGCTCACAAAAAACAAACAAGGGAATTTATTGGCTACTTTCTCCCTCAGCAAATCAAGATACTGCCCAGGACAGCCTGTCCAGGCGAGCCTCCCAAATTTAGAGAGGCATCCCTTACTTTAAAAAAAAAAACAAACAAAAAAACCAAACCCCACTTAATCTATATGCATGGATAGCCACCGATGCCCATGAAAAGGACTACAAAATAAATACACGGTGGATTGGTAGCATTATTAGGACAAGATGTGTTGTCTCAAATGGGGACATGATTGGTATCAAAGTTTGGGGAGCGACCACTGATGGGCAGCTGGACAAAATCATAGAAATAAATTAAAAGCTAATGTAACTCGTTATGTGGCAGATAAGCCTTTGGAGCTAGTATTGGTTAACTCTGGTCAAGATCGCAAACATCCTTTGGCCTTTTGGGACAGACAGAACAAAAGTTTCAAATCATAGAATGGATATTTTTACCGTATCAACCGAAAAATATTATAACCACTAGACTCGAGCTGTTTGGTCAATTGATTATGAAAGGCAGGAAAAGATGTTTGGAATTGTCTGGGACTGAACCTTCACGAATTTACCTGCCAATTAATAAGGGATATTTGGATTGGCTTATGGAACATTCAGAACCTATTGGGATTGCATTAGCAGATTTATTGGGAGAAATTAGCAACACGTATCCGATTAGCAAATTGATTCCTTTGATACAAAACCAAACCTTTGAACAGATACCGATGTGATCTGAAACGCCAGTGAAAGGCATTACATTTTTTACAGATGCAGGAAAGAAATCTGGTAGGCCTGCTATTACCTGGAAAAAGCGAGGACAATGGAACCAGAAGTTAATATTTGCACATCCAGGTGATTCATTACAAACTATGGAGCTACGAGCAGTGGTTTGGGTATTTCAACAATATACATCACAGCCTATTAATATAGTTTCTGATTCATTATATGTTGTAGGTACTGTTTGTAAAATAGAACGGGCTATGATAAAAGAAGTTAAAAATGCAGTTTTGTATGCCTTATTGTTACAATTGCTGTACCTGTTGGAACAACAAGAGCATAAGTATTTTATTACTTATATACGAAGCCATCAACCTAATTTTGGCCTGGCAATCAAGAATAATCGTGCCGATCGCCTTGTTGCTGCAGTTTGGAATGATGCTCGAACAAATCTCTTTTTACAAGCCAAAGCCTCACATGAATTTTTTCACCAAAGTGCTAAAGTACTTAAATGACAATTTAATATTCCTCTGTCTGATGCACAAGGTATAATCAATTCTTGTCCAGATTGTCAAAAACAAGGTATAGGATTAGGATTTGGAATAAACCCCAGAGGGCTTCAAGCCTTACAATTATGGCAAATGGATGTGACCCATATTCCAGAGTTTGGGCGATTGAAATATGTGCATGTCTCAGTAGATACTTTTTCTATGGCCATATGGGCCACGGCACAGACCGGGGAATCTGCAAAACACATAATTAAACACATGTATGCTGCTATAATGGCATTAGGGATACTTCAAATGATAAAAACAGATAATGGGCCAGCTTATGTCTCTCAAAAATTTAAACATTTTTGTGTTCAATGGGGAATCCGTCATAATATGGGTATCCCACATTCTCCAACAGGTCAGGCAATCATTGAGTGTTTTCATGCAACCTTGAAGTCCCTTTTGCAAAAACAAAAAAGGGGAGGAGATATATTACCCCCTAGTGAAAGAATTGCAAAAGCGACTTATATGTTAAATTTTTTGCGCCTCACTGGAACTAGGAACAGCCCTCTAATCATAATTCATCATCGATCACTAGAATCAGGATTGAATAACCAGGACCAGCAAGGTATCAAGGTACAATACAAGGACTGGGACTCAGGTGAATGGAAAGGACCTGTTGAACTAAAAATGACAGGAAGAGGTTATGCTTGTGTCCTAACAGATACTGGACCTCGCTGGGTGCCACAAAAGTGGATCAAGCCCTGGAAAGAAAGGAAGACAACGGAGCAAGAGGACCTCACATCGGAAGAAGAAACTGGGATGATCTTTTGACAGAAAAGGGAATTTGGAATAATGGTTCCGAAAAGGCTCTTCCACCCGGATATTTTCTAATCTGTGGTGACAGAGCATGGGGCGGAATACCCAGCAAACCAGTTGGTGGACCTTGTTATTTGGGAAAGTTAACGTTGTTTACACCAAGTATACAATACGTTTTTGGAGTTTTGAGGAAAAATTTTTCCCCCGTTTATTAGCCCCAGGAGTTGCAGCTCTTGAAGCTGTGTCACAAGTCAAGAAAATGGCTTGTTAGAGTGTTAAAGCAAGGATTGTTTATCTTGATTGCCATTATTGTAGTTTTAAGTGTTTTGATGCTTTTAATGGTGCTTGGGTCACTCAAAAAGAAAACAGGGGAATTGTTGGGTGGCAGCATACAGTGAGCAGCCCAAGCACTGTGGCTGGGTGGAGTTGGGAAGCCATAGCCAGAGTCCTTAAGGTTATAAAAAGTTATAACGACTCTGTTGTGTTATGCAAATTAGGAAGCTAACTGTTGAAGGTGGGCTAAAGTTAAACAAGTTTATAAAAACAGAATGAACCCTGAATAAACAGCTTCACTTGGATCACATTGATCGATACGTGTTGTCCCATTTCTTCCGTCACAGTATTGCATCCGCTTGGGTCAGAGTCTCTGTTAGCTGAACTAAGAAATTATCTTCAATGCATTCCAGGAGTCTCTTGGATTGCCTGCAGCTTGCTGTGATATTTTTTCAGCATATGTCAGGGTGGTTGAAACCCCCAAGTAGGATGAGAAGTTGTGAGCACGAAGCCTCCTGTAGCTGGAGGGAGAAGCCTTCATTGGTTGGCTCTCCTTGTTCAGGTAGCCTGTATTATATCCGACCACAAGGTTCCTGTGTCTTTAATTCTGACCCACAAACTTTCAACTTTTTGTGGCTAATCTTCAATGACAGCTCTTCCCATTCTATCTCTTTCCTGACATAGAGGGAAATGCCTCCACCCTTCCTTCCAGGTCTGTCCCTTCTGAACAGCCTGTAGCCATCAATAGCCATACTCCAGTCATGGGATTTGTCCCACCAAGTTTCCATGATGACAACTAGAACATAGCTTTCTAGTAGCATGGTAGCTTCCAGCTTCTCCTGTTTGTTACCCAGGCTTCATTTATGTAGAGGCACTTCAGCTGGGCTGCCAATTGCACTGCCTTCTTAGTGGATCCTTTATTACCTATAAGGTGTTTTAGAGAGGTTTCGTTCCTTACACCTACTACCTCACAAGTTTCCCATTCGTTTCCACAGGACTTCAGCTGTGCTACGGCATCCCCAGCATGCCCCTGGACAGCAGGTGGAGGGCCCATACGAGCACCCCATCCCTTCAACCATTGTCCTCCCACTGCTTGTCATAGGCTAGCCTGATATTATCTTGCTCCCCCTGCACATCTAGTTTAAAGTGCTATCTACAAGTCCTGCAAGCTCCTGGGCAAAGACCCTTCTCCCCCTGTGAGAAATGTGGCTCCCACCCAATATTTGCAGTCTTGGTGCCGTGTAGGCCCTCCCATTGTCAAAAAACCCAAAGTTGTTGCAGTGACACCAGCCACAGAACCATGTATTAATAGACTTGACCTGTCTGAGCCTTACAAAGTCACCAGCCGTAACTGGAAGGAGGGAAGAAGAAATCACTTGGGCCTCAGATTCCCTCACTAGCCATCCCAAGGCCCTAAAATCTCTTTTAATACTCCTCAGGCTATGTACTGCAGCTTCATTCCCTCCCTCATGGAGCAGAAGTAACGGGTAGTGGTCTGAAGGCCTGACCAGGTTGAAAAGTTTCCTGGCAGATCAGCTAAGTGAGTTTACCGACATGAGCAAGTTACGATGGGATAACAAATAATGACTTATTTGTTATTCCACAGTAATAACCATTTTGAACATTGTCTGCCTAAAGTAAACAAAAGGCTGTATGATGTCTTATATTCCCTAAGTGAAATGAGGGTAAACTTGTTCAAGAATAAACAGAAGACAAATATGCTACTCATATATAATTGTTTCAGCTGTCCTAAATGAGAGCTCCTTGAATCTTGAAGTCTTGTTTTCAGGCTTTCGGATTCTCTAACTTTACAGTTCAGTAATGTCATATACCTAGATCAAATTTACCATTATTGAGATTGAGGATGAATAAAGCACCTGGAGAAATTATTCAATTGAAATTCAAGTTTTGTAAACCTCTGTGGCATTTTAAAATCAATCTGGACTTGTCTAACAAAGCAGATGATAGAAATGGAACAAAGTTAGCAAGCTCATTCATTTAACTGTAAATGAATGCAGTATTACAAATTAAGACAAGCAGAGTTCAACACTCCCGTTTGTTCAGACATGAAAACTGCATATTATTTGCATAGTTTTATAGAGTTAATTTCCAGTTTCATTGCATCTGTCTTGCTTCTATTCTAGAAATCTACTGAATAGGTGCCTATTGGCCATTACTGATATTTTAAATATAGATAAGAATAAAGAAAAGATGACTAAGAAATAAAAAGGAAAAAATCTCAAAGTTAAATTTACTGTCCAGTATTTGTTGAAATTTCTTATTTCTGTTGCATATTATTGGAATAAGAAGATGGCTGGTAAATTATTTTCTTGTATAGGTTTCAGTACCAATTGATAATCTCATTTTCAGACTCAAGACAAGGTGCTTTTTTATCAGAAAAAAACTTACATGGGAAATATATACATATACATACATGTACATGCACACTGTATGTGCAGAAGAGGTGTGATGCTGCTTATATTTTATATTATTTCCCTACACAGCATTTATTATGAGCAGTACATGTTTATCACATGACATTTATATCACCAGATTTGTTTGTATCCATTTTCGATTAATTATGTGGTAATACTAGTGAAAACTCCTCACAAGTAATTTGAAAAAAGCATGCTTCAAACATTCCTGCTTTCTTGTATTGATAGTTTATGTGGCAATGTTTTCAAAATCATTGTTAACATTTAAGTTCCTTCAGTGATAATTTGTCCTCTGTGAGTCAGTGGAATAAATGACAAAAATGTGACCTATTACATTACTTTCTTTGATTTTGCTGAAGAAAACAGAATTATTAATTTATTTAGTGTGCCAACAGGTTACGTGATCAGATTACGCGTTTGGTACCATTTTGTTGAATAGGGCTTTCCAGTTAAGTGTAGCTGCATGTAAGAAAATAAAAAAAATTTGAAACTTTTGATTCATTATGTTTCAAAATGTCCTGTTATCAAACCTAGGGAAACTTCAAATGATCTTAAGATTAAAGAAATGAGTATTAGTCACCAAAATAATCTCATTCCTTTCAGTGGAGTTGTAATATTCCACTAAGAACCAATATCTCCATAATAATAATAAAACACAGAGAGAAAAGAAAAAGAGAAAAGAAAAGGAAACACCTCCCCCAACCCTTCCCAAATGCTTTTACTGTTCATGGCCAATTGCTAGGCAAAAGTAGTTAAGTCTTCCTTTGCAGGGATATCCTTGTATTCAGGAAATAGGTCAAACTAGCAGGAATTCTAGAGAATAAAGTAACAGTTGTTGGTATGTTGAGTTATATGAACACTCTGGATGCATTTTTACACAAAATAATATCTTTTAGGCTAAGCTATTGTTCGTAAGATATAAGAAACTGTTTTTCTGAGACCTGAGCTCTAATCTACAGAGTCAAGAACTAGAAATGTCAATAGTGTAAAAAACTTGGATGTGTTTATTGCTAATAAGTAAATAGCCAATATGATATCTCTGTGGGAAGGACAAATATCACTATATATCAAGTCAAATATTTCCAGGAAAATGTAAGAATTTATGCTCCCAGCAGTGACAAAAGGATGAGAAAAACTGCTTTTGCCAAGTACATAAGTACATGGTGTACAGGAACCTAAAGGTTCCAGCCATAATATTACATGCTAGAAAGGCTATTTGATCAATGAAAAATAAAGCATTTAAGGAAGAATATCCTAAAAAGGAGTATTTCAAAGATGTTGTCTCACGTGGCGGAGGTAAAGCTAGAGTGCTAGCTTATGCATGCTCTAGGGACAGATAGATACTGTAAGCTTCCAAATGCCAGTCAACATATGGAAATATGAAACAGATGGAGGATCTTGGACAAAATTTAAGTGCTACATCAAGTTGCTGTGAACCTGACATTTGACTGCAGGCACATTAAATAGTAGATCTGTTGGTTTTTTTTCAAGCATATTCCCTGGATATAGTGATGGGAATGTAAGAGAAGTAATGTGTAATGTCATGTAAGCATCAAAAGAAAAACTGATCAAAATACCTTCCTTAAGAAAAAATCTTGTATGTACATTTCCTCTGTGAATTTGTATTGTTACACTCAGAATCTTCTTTCTAGGCAGAGGGGAATACCTTTCATGCGCATGTATATGTGTGTATATATATATGTGTACATTAGGTGTATGTGTCTGTATGTATATGGCATGTTCAAGCTTATATATATGCAAATATGTATATATACACAAAGCCAAAAATCTTAGCAATCTAGTTCAAGAATCCTTACTAGTAGAGACTTAATATTTACAGAAAATGAAAGAAAGAATAATAGCACAATTAGAATATTTCTATAAAGAAAATCCTCAATAATATTGATAAGATAATTAAAATTGTACCACATGCAATTCTTAGTTTCTACCCCTTTCCCTGCTTTTACGTTCATTCTTTCCATGCTGCCCTGGCTTCTATTCTGGTGGTAGAGTGGTCACATGAAATATATATGATGTCCAGAAACCTGCCAGTATCTGGAGTCCTTCACTGGGAAGAACATGATATTCATGGCAATGGTTTCTTCTTCCTCACTATAGGAGACAATTTCGGAGTCTTTTTATATGTGTTTTTTTAACACACATTTACATGCAGGGTAAAGGACTACTCTCTACAGCCCACTCTCCAAGGTCAGCTCTCAAGGGACAGCTCTACACAGGAAGCGCTAAGTGCTCGAGTCTTCCCACAGCACTGCACAGAGCCTCTCTTGAAGTTCAGGGTCTCTGCAGACCTTGGTATGCACAGATAGGGGGAGACAAGTGGTGTCTGCTGGACTGCTTGCTGCCAGGTGCTTGGGGCTCCCTGAGTCAAGATGTTGCCATGGAGAGTCACCTGTAAAGAGGTGTCCTGCAGAGAATTGTCCCATGGAAATTTGGCCACCAAGGAGTGTTGGCCGCTGAAGAGTGTTTGCCATGGAGATTTGGTCTCTTTTCCCTGTGTCTCCACTTTTTTGAAGACCTCTGCTATTGTGCCAGGCATGTTTTTGTCTACACACTAATAACTGCTTATTACTGCTATCTATATAACGCTATGGTTGTACCACATAAAAATAAGTGAAAGTAAAATAAATGGGCCACAGACACTTGGTCAAATAGAAAGATTGCTGTTACATTTATATCAAGGCTGCAGGCAGGTCAAGGAAAGTTCAGAGGAAGCCTGACAAAATTCAGTCCTAAGGCTTTGCAATTTCAGTAAAAAACCATGATACTAGCAATGTCAATGCTATATTACAGGACCCATGGCGTCTCTCTTACTTGCATTTTTATCTCTAAAGAGAAATGTTAATCACGTTGATAGGTAAATATTGAACTGTAGTAGGGACAATGAGAAAACTCTGTTCTCAATTTAAAGAGTAGTCTGGTACCAGATAACTCGTATATACTGGCAATTGCCATGTGTCATGCTGCTCTAATGTCAAGATTTTATTAGAAGCATTATCTGTATTAAGTAGTTATCCATGAGTTATCCATGCATTATCCATGGATGGAGCAGAGAAGAGCTAAAGGAGAATTCCTAAGCAGCACTAATGCCTCTGTGTGATTCGCATGGATTGTTTCATTAGTCTGGAAAAGAAAAAGAAGTGTCTTCTTGGCTCATATGGAGATATTGCCCAGAGCTAAAGAGTTTATACATAAAATTTGAGAGTGTCAAACCCTAAACTAATGTTTCCCCAGACTCAGTTACATACAGGTAGATGCACAGCCAGCAATGCTAACAAACTCCATATTCATTGCCAATCTGAAGTGACAATAAATAAAATATAATTTAAACCTGTTTAAACAATACAAAATACTTGTCATTAAATAGTTTTTGTATTTATAGGGTTTTCTTTTTTCCTTCAAAGTATTTGTAATATTTTACAACTTCTGCATTCATGATATTTCTCTGAAGACTTGAACTAGTGAGGAGCTCTTATGTGAGCAGGCAATAAAGGGTTTTTAACACGGCACTGAAAGCCAGATGGATATCTAAAGAAGAGATGAGAGGGTGGATAACTGTCAGAAAACAGAGGCTAGTATGGACTAAGGAAGAAATAACAATGGAAAAGAAGAAAATTAATCTCAGTAACATCTGTAGGATAATGAGAAGGCAAGTTGGGTCTTGAGGAAGGAAGTGGAAAAATCTTCACCCACAGGTTTTTGAACTATCACAATTTTGTCTTTGGTGCAATAAAAAAAAGGCAAAAACATTCCAGTTCTGAGAATTAAAGGATTGTAGTACTATGTGTTCTTACCCCTAACATCTGTTTGCTGTTTTAGCAAGTAAAGCAGAGATGTTTATAAATATGCATTGCACAAAATTGTACACTAATTCTTTTAAAATAAGAGTGTGTGGGGTAATACCTCTTGAACATACAAAGTAATACATGCATTTCATAAATAGGTGGTTAAATAAAGCCTTGGTAGGTAGAAAAAAAGCAAGACTTTATAATGATAATTTTACAAAATAACAGACATTCCTGCATGGCAAAACAATACACAGAAGTTTTTCTTTATTAACTAGAGATAACTATGTCTAGACACAAATACCATACACATTTAAGAAGTCAGACGGAAATCTGAAATCACTGTTTCAGAGAACTCTGGAAATAACTGACACATCTTGGTATGTTGTTGCTACAAGGGCTTTTCCCTGCTAATCTCTAAGGTCTGTGAAATAGCCTCACCTCTGTGTTAAAAACCTATCACTCTTGCTATGACATATAAATAACAAAAATGCATTACTCTTATTTCTTTTAACTGTTCGCAGTTAAAAAGGGTAATTCTCGGGGAGTGGCGGCCAGTAGTTTGGGGAGCTTTTAGCCAGCACCCTGGACATAGATTTATGCTGAGAGATCGGAACTTTGTTTCTGGCGAATATATTGAAGTTCCTGTGGTCATGCATGGTGCAGTAAGCTAGAAGGTTGTATGAATAAAGCTGTGAGCAAAATGTCACTTGCTATGTTTTATTAGAGCTTTCCCACTTTTTTCCACTAGCTCCTATTAAATTCAGAGAGAAAATATTGATTTTGATGAAAGTGATTGAGTGTGAGACTGAGTAAAAATATTTTGTGACCATATTATTTACACATTAAAATGAACCTTAAAAAGTCAAACCAGGTACTTAACATTCTATTAAGAGTATCTGCAGCACATTTTGTTCTTAGTAAGGTAGGCTGAATGCCTATAAATAAAGACCATATTTACACATCTACCTGCCAGAGGGAGAACATCTCCTTTGAGATAGAAGCAGTGTCCTGTTGGAAAACAGCTTTTCTTGTGAGACATGCCCAGTTAGTAAATCTGGAAAACTAGTTTACAAGGGAAATAGTAAGTCACATTTAAAACTTGACTAAAAAATATCCAAGGAATTACTTCTCTCAAGCTTATTTCAGGTATAGACACATAAAGAAACATGTGACGTAAGTACTGTGCAGTAAATCTGTGCTTTGTCCAAAAGGTAAATACTCAGAAAAACAAAAAGAAGGAAAAAAAAGGTAAGTAAATAACAGACAAAAAAAAATATTTGATTGAAAGATCCTATTTGAATATCTCTGTGATACAAGAAGGACTGACAAGTTGCTAATAAAGTATCTGAATTTATGGGGTTTATGCCTGTCTAGAACCACAAATTCAGAGTTAAATACCTACTAGATAAATCAAGTATCTTTTTTTTCCTTGCAGATTGTACCAAAACAAAATTAGACCTGAGCTTATAAATGGTTAAAAATGTAAGTGTTGGTGTCCTAAATTAGACATATTCATGAAAACCATATTTCTGAGAGTATTTGTGATGTCTGCATATTATTTAGGGAGTTTTTTTGTTAGGGACAATGTAAAGTTCACAGTCAACATGACAACGATCGAAAATATAATTGTGTTTCCTGAGAATTTATTCATTGATTATATATGTCTGAAAAAAAATCTAAGAAAGTTAAGACATTCTTATTGTAAGTGATTTTATCTCATTTGGTTTAATTCAATAAAAAGTGATAGTGGTGCTGTTTTTCTTTTGATTTCAAGATAAAAACAATTTTTCATTGTTGTGGGACTTATTTTAAAGAAAAATGTCAAATATTAAAGTGATAGGGAGCAATGTTGAACTGCAGTACATTGATAAATTTTAAAATATTCTGGTTTTGTTCTTCACATTTTAGACACTATTACAGAAGGACCAGGAGAAAAACTTTTAAAAAAAGACAAAGTTACAGGTGCACTGAACTTGAACAACCTCTGAAAGGACTTAGGTGTTTTAAACAGAAATGTTTCAGAGAAAGCTTACAGTAGTTTTCATTTGTGCATTTTCAGTGACTTAGACAGAACAAGGCTGAGGGGAATTTGAGAACAAAACAAAGAAATAGACATGTAGAAATAAGGCCCATAGGAATTATGAACTTCAATTTTGTGTGGGTTTTGAGGGAGATGGAGGGCTTTGGGGTGATCACATGCTTGGGTTGCATAGGGGTTTTGTTGGTGGTTGGTTTTTAGCTTTGGCCTTATTTTTATTAGGTTTCAAATGCTCTCCAGAATTTAACAAATGTTTTTTCCAATTATATACAAGAATATTACTGATAGAACTGGAAATTTTAATGATTAGTGAAAACTGTAGTAAGCAGAATTCTCTTTTTTTTTATAATATAACCTTATTTTAGTGCATGATTTAAACTATCAGTATACCTGCTCATGAGGTAAGCAGCTACTACAGCGTTCTTGCACCTGCTAATATACCAACCTAATAATGTTTTAGTGTACATGGTGGCAGGTAAAGTAGAAACAGATGTAGAAAACCTTTCTACCTTCTGACTGAGTATTCCATGCTTCCTGCAGTAATAAACCCTGAACTTACGTTTAAGCAGTTTATTTCTGAACTATGCTCCTAATTGTTGATTATGTACTTATATTACTTTACTTGTTACCAAAAATTGATATTCAGTAAACTATCTTGTCAGAAGAGGTCTTGTAGAAATTGAAAGTTGCTTAAGATTAGTTATCGAACATGGCCAGTTCTAAGAGCTCACTTTTCATGTTAAAATAGAGATATGATGAAAAAGCTGTTAAAAAACACAGCACCAAAGAGCGATTCAATATGTAGCCATTTCTATTTCCTTAGCTTTGCATCTCATGAGTTAACTTTGAACTTTGAATTAAAAAGAACAGAAACACTCCCAGCAAGATTTATTTCAAACTGAGATACATCAACTACATAGGAGATGTAACCTTATGAATACATATCAATGTGTTGAATAGCCGAGAAATTAGAAATTTAAATCATCTGGATTTAAATTTTCAGAAATTTAAATTCTGTAGTATTTATCATCCTTATTGCTCTACTACTGTCATAGCAGCTCATATAGATTGTGACAGTAATGCTCTGTGGTACTAGCAATGATATTAACAGTAGCTCCTTGGCATCCAAGACCTGCAAGAATCACAACTTATCTATGCAGTTCTAGGATATATTGGCTTTGGTTTGGTTTACTGTTCTTGGTAAACACTCTGTGTCAAACAGAGAGCATACTACAGAGTGCTTTCACAGCCAATCAGCACTGTGGTTCTGACTTTGCAAATTATGAAGCATTATAGATACAATATTTAAGGATAATATAAAAAAATGTATAAAAAAGTGAAATAAAATTGAGGTGATTCAACACTATGCTCTACAATGGCTAAGTAATATTACATTCCTTTCACTACATCTCCAAAATGAGAAAAACTTGAGGCTATGCCATTCCTGAGAAAGGAACAAACCAAAACCCCCACTTGAGAACACATAAGAATTACCAGTGATTCTGTATAGTGAAAATGCTACATTTCATTAGTCTGATTTCAGCACTGAAAACTACCCTGTGGTTAAGGTGCTTTTTTGAGAGAAGAACTTGGGGGCTGGAATTTGGGAACAGGGTGTTTAGGTCTGTATTTTTTTCCCATCACCTCAACACTGCATTCTCTCTTCCCCAAATGTGTGTTCCTAGAGAACGGTAGACATATCTAAGTGTTATAATCCAAAACAAGTTGCCTGATATACTGCTTGGATAGTTGGGAATCAGCTGATGAATGAGCCAGTTCTGCAGGCTCACATTGATATGGCTCTCCCCCGCAGTAGGAAAGTAGTTAGCAAGTCTTAATTCAACCCTATTCCGGACTGTATAATGTAGGCAGAATAAAATACTACATGGTTTATAAGCTTTGCTGTGAATGTGGAAAGAGTTTGATGTTTGTAAAAATTATGAGTGGAAGTTTTCTTTGGGACTCAAAATAGAATTTAAATCTTAACTAGAAAAATATTCTTTGTTTATGTCAGAATACTCTCAAACTATATTTAAAATTATGCAAGTGTAAGATTTATAGAAAAAAAAACCTCAAATAGACTTGCTGTTATACAGACCTTCCTTTGTGAAAATTTCATAGCATCATAGAGTAGTTTGGGTTGGAAAGGATCTTAAAGTTCATCTAATTCCAACCACCCTACTATGGGCAGGGACATCTCCCACTAGACCAGGCTGCTCAAGGCCCCATCCAACCTGGCCTTGAACACTTCCAGGTAGTGTTTAAGGGTATGGATTTGGATAAATAAAGCAACACAATTCTCCAGGGGAGCAGCCAAAACCCCCATCATAGCATAAATACAATTATTGTATATATGACTAGAAAGCTCCTAGTTAAGAGTCATCTGCTCTGATTCAATATCTGCTTATTCTTTTGGCACTGAGGAGAAGGAAATGCTCCTTTTACATAGTAAGTAAAACACTCGAGGTATAAAGACATCTGTAAGAACACATATGCATTCCCCATTCTCAGTAGGAAAAACTAAAAACAAAACAAAACAAGCCACACAAAACAAAACCCCGCCCTTGAAATGAGTACATTACAATCTTTGTAGTGGATGTATTTCACATTCTCAACATATCCCATTAATGTATTAATACTTGTGTAACTAATTAAAATATAAATACTCAAAAAGATAAATACCAGAAGAATTAGCCCATAGACTAGTTGTGAGAGCACTCCTGTTGAAGGAAGGAGTCTGGGATCCCATTTCCTAGACTCTTCTTTTTTTTTTTTTTTTTTGTATCTGCTAACATATATGAAATCTATAAATGCTCTATGCAACATGGTATGACAAGCTCAGCTCATCTGATATGAAGAAGTGAGAGAATTCCTAATCTAGAGAAACATGATGAGGCTTATATTTGCTTTCTTTCTTTACTTCTTCTTTCATCACACGAGTATTTTTTACCACGAGAAACTTTTTGCAACAAGAGGGGCAGAGTGTCCCTGTACTGGGTATGGCTTACATTTATAGAATGAGGGAGATAAAGTATTCCTTCAGGGAAGGGAGAGGGATCATTTCAAATGTCATTGGGCAGAAAATAGACTGCAGCAAAATCCTTGACAAATGTTCTTAGTGCTGCTGCATTGTATTACACTAAAATTTTACTATATGCATACCTTGATAACATATTCTCTACTTTCTTCCCCCTTTCTCTGTTATTTAGAAGAAACTGGGACTTGTACCAGCATTTTTGTGAAAAACACAAGCCTGCATATATACTGTGAAAATATCAGCTGAGGAAACACAGATAAAAACATGACTGATTTCTAGAGCCTTTTTGTGTTTAGGAATATCTGATAAGTTCTCTGCCTTGTGGAGTCTGTGACAAATCTCTATATTTCTAAAGGGAACAGTTTTATATTCCTTTACAATGTTGTAGAGATGAACATAGTAGAGATAGAAAGGGTCACAGACACTCTGACAAAAGGAACAACTTGTGGAAGATCAGCTTTGTTTTGGTTCTGGAACAGCCCAAAGTAACAGGAGAGGCTTCTGATTTGCATTGATCCATCTACATTTAAGTCCAAGAGTAAACTACACAGAACTAAGACCCTTGTATTTATCCTGGACAAAGCTTTATCACACACTACCTACCCTTGATGTCCACTGCAAGTCTGACAACGGACTGAGGAAGCGGATGGCTGGTGTTTGTAGAGTATGTTCTGGATAGCTCAGAGTCACTGAATAGGAACTACACTTATGGACAGGCTGTTCGTGTGGGTTTTCTGGGCAACAGGCAGACAGCTGAAACTCCTGTTCCAACAGAGGTAGGTGGAATCCCAAGTACCTAAACAAATGATCCTCTAGACCCTTTTCTGTTTAGGAATATCTGATAAGTTCTCCACCCTGCGAGGTCTGTGACACAACTGTATGTTCCCAGGGACAGAAAGGAAGCAACTTTAAATCTATTTTTTTTTTTTATCTGGAACACTCTTCTCTCCCTCTGTAAAGACAACAATTTTAAGTCCCTTTACAATACTGTAAAGATGAACATGGTAGCAGGTGATCATATATGTACATCATCTGCAAAGGCATAAAATCAGACTGGATCAGAAATACGGAATGTAGTGTGAAGAGGAAGGCTAAAGTCTCTTCAGTTCTTTTGTAAACTCATGTATTTAAAACAAAGTCAATGATTTGTCTATCTGCCAAATAAATATTAAAACACACACACAGAGTCAGGCAAACATTTCCTTGAAAAAATTTGCTATTTACATGGCTGTATTTAAACACCTTTTCTAATCCCATTCCTGTGGCTATTATATTGAATGTGTTGACTGCAAATGAGTTTTCACAAATACAAATGTTAATGGAACTGAATTTTAACTCATAGCAGCATTTACATAGGAAATCTGTGTCCAAGAAAAATCAAGCTTTGAATTCGAGCAAAATCAAATAACACGGTTTTAGTTCAGATGATCCAGCTCTCACAGTGTCTATGATATAATCCAAAGACAATTATTATTGCTGGAGTTTGCTTAAAGAATATTGTCAACATTGAATGTATGTAGTAAACATTGTAAGCTATCCATGCAAAGACTATTGACACAAAATCCTAAGTCTTTGATTAAACTCTTGCATAGTGTTTGCTTAGATCCAAATGCAGAATAGATCCGACAATCATTTGCTTCCTCCCAGGAAGAAATGTAGCAGTGATTGCAGGTTAAATGCAGCAGCAAAGGCTTTAGATTCTCAAAACATAACAACCCTGAAACAGATTAATGGAGTCCTTTTGTCAAGAAATAAAAGGAATAAAAAATGAATATATGAAAGAAAATAAAGCAGTTTAAGAAACGTATCAGCTTCAAAAAGAATGTGCCAATATACTGTGGAGACTCCAAAAAGGTTTTCAACTTGAAATAAATATGTTTAGTATCTACCGAAAACAGCAGGATAGAACAGAATTATGTTTGCCTTCAGAATTTTCTGAGGTAATTTTTGGTTGTTTTTTTAGTAGAGCCACACAGACACGACCTACAGTTTTGAAGCTAAACAAATGAAAAACTGTATACTTCTTTAAGGAACATGTAAGAGGACAGAGACTTGAATATAAAAAGTAAGATTTTACTGTGATCACATTGATCACCTGTGATGTGTTTTGTAGATCTATCTCCACAAATTTCTCTTCTGTTATAGGAAATAAGGTCATATCATAAAGTTTTAAAAATCTACCTCACATCTAGGAAAGCTATATCTCAAGGGAAGTAACTTCTAAGGTGAACTAAAGAAAGAATGGAAAGTAAGAACATAGTAAAAAATATATTAAGACTGTATAGAAACATATTTAGAAAAACATCAGTACATGTCTTTCAACATTTCTTAAAAGACTGATTATTTCAGTAGTCCAGAGGTAAGCAAAGTATGAAGAAAAAATACAATCCAGAAATGAACAGGTTATCAGAGAAAATATATGATAACAGAATGGATGTGCTATTGTTTTAACTGTAGTGGAAACAGATGCTTTTATTTAAGACTATGTATGAAATAGATAGTAAATTATTACATTCTTCTTTAATGATTTAAGTTGTTCTATTGGATAAGTTGTTCCATTATCTTTCACTAAATCTTAAAAGTGTGTAACTTAAAGATATTAATCTAATTATTCCTGGAAGTTATAATATTGACATAAAAGTATATGCCTGTGTGAAAATGCCTGCATTTTTCTTGATTTTTTTACCAGAGTAGTTTATTTTTCCCAGATATAGAATAGTGAGGTCGTAGCAATTCTCAACAGTTTTGTTAATTTCAATCAGGTTCATTCTCATCAACTTCTGTACACATTGTGTCAGACTTGTGTAAACTTTTATGTTGGTAGTTTTATTTACACTGAGAAGAGTTTTGTTCTGTCTGTTACTGTGTTCAAATGAATAGGACTATAAAGGAAGGAGTAATTACGCGAGGTAATTAAGAATCCAGTCCATCACTGTGGTTATTTTGTTTGGATATACTGCCAATGCATAGCACATATTCTTGAAATCCCTTCCGATATTATCTGAATTATTTATGACATTTAACATCAACAAATGTTTTATCATTGTATATTCCACACTGAATGTGGTTTATGAGTTCAGTCTTATTAAAAGTCATGGCAGGCTAAGAAAATTTGCAACAGTTATACCCTCAATGCTGTAGTGATTTGTTCCTGTCTGCAAAAGCTTCCTCTTGTCCTTGAAAGATACTCAGAATGATATGAAAGAATGCCCATACCTCTAAATAGATTTGTTGACAGTCAGAAGTAGTAAGTGTTGAAAATAAAATTAAAAAGATTTTTTACAATAAAAAAGATATTAAAGGCATGCATACGTCTCTGTCAGATTTTCTTTGCATTTATCTCTCCCCACTTCACCCTCAGTCTCTAAATTTCGAGCTATAGATATACATTTAAACTTATTTTAAAGAAAATAGTTTTACAATCTGTAAAGCCTTCCTCCACCCACTGGAGGACCCTCCCTAAGGACATGTGGCAGGACCAACACAACACATGCTGGTGAAGGCCGAACTTATAAAAGAACTCACAATGAGCCATGCTGTTCTTGCTCTCTCACTCTCTCCCTCTCACACTCTTTCCCTCACACTCTCTCTCGATCATCACTTCAATCGGTCCAGTCTGGACCATGCAGCCTGAAGAAGCTGCTGCTGTGACCATGTTTTCCCAAGGAACTGATACTGCCCATTGATGTGGTGATTTCTTTCCTTTTCTCTTCTCTCTCTTTCTCTCTGTCTCTCTCCCGTTACCTTACAGTGTATGTGTCGGATTGGATATGAATGACCTACATTGCGTTCAGGGATCAGATTGTGATCTAAACAGGTTGGGATTTGTTCTTGTAACTTTGGGAAGTTACACCCCCATGTCCTGGCTGTGCATCCAAGTATTTTGGTCTATTTATGTTTGCTGGAGCCAGAATAAATATTGCTTTTGATTTTCACCCTGAGAGTGACTTTGTCAACCTCCAGAACACCACACGGATAAAGGAACCCCCCAGCCAAGGTCAGGCCTGGATGTGAGCAAGTGGTTAGTGGGTCTGGGGCATGACAGTGCCTTAAGTCTATTATCTGTCATTTCTGTTTTTTCCTGAATGATATAAACATGCAAGAAGTAACCTCTGCTTTGAAGAACATCTTGACAATGATTAGACAATGCTTAGTAGTTCATAAAATTTATATTCTGGCTGGAGTGTCTCCCTCCTGATGATTTTTTCACTCACACAATTTTAAAGCAATCTGCTCATTTAGACAGAAGTTTTCCTTCCCAATTCTTCTCTGTTTTCAGCATTATTTCCTCTTCATAGCTGTCCAGGAGTACCAGAGGATGGGCTCCAACGTACTTAATGCCTTGCCAGAAAACTGTGGTAGGTGCTGCATAAGAGGTCAGTTTCATTCCTTACAACATGAAAGCATAACTTCCAAATACTGTCTGAAAGAGGCAAAGCAGCACACATATGACTCCAGTGCTCTGAAATATAGCAAATATTTATCCCATAAGAGTCTCCATTACTTCCTTGCTTCTTCTTCCACCTCCTCCAGGGTTTCCTTCCTTTTACATTTACCAAGAAATTGTTAACAACATAGAAAAAAACCAAAATCCCTAACTAGAAGTGAGCACTATAATGAATGTATAAGCCTTGCCTACAGATGCCTACAGGTATTTTGTCTTTCCTAGAAGAATGGAAGCTACTACTTGAAATTAGAAGCTTTAGGGTGGAAGGGCTGCTTGAGTATATTCATGAGCCAGAAAAACACAGCTTTTCTCCAAAACTCCCTTTTTCAGACTGATGTGGAGCCCAAAACAACGTTCTTCAGAAAACTTTCTTTGCTTTCTCTGTCATTTAGGGCATTTCTCACTGATTTAAGTTCAAAGAAGCTAGCTCAGTAACAGTTAGGAGCAGTCTCTGTTCCTTTTCTCTGAACTACTCTCAGAATGTTGTCTTGTCCCAAGAATTGTGGTTTGTGTGCCATGTACCTAAATGATCTTAGTTGCACCAAAATTTTGATATGGGGCAAAGAGTCAGAAAAACTAGACATTTCTAAAAACACGAAAACAAATCAACATCGGACTACATGATCTATTGTAGAAACAAAGTTATTGACATTAAAATAATTTAAAAAATACAGATCTATAGTACAGTTAAATTTATGTTTTGGCAATGATAAAGTTAACCTTAATATACGACACCAATGGTGCTTTGAAACTCACCACTAAAAAACACAATCTAACTATTTCAAATATCATGGTATAGTTTTAATGCTAAAAGAGGTTAATTACTCAACTAGCATGAAGAATCCTGTGCAATTAAATGATTTTTCAGTTTTTTGATCTTGGTATGTGTGCTAGATTGTACTGCTTCTTGTCACCTTTGCTGTTTATCAGATACAGTGGGAAATTACTTCTAACTTTCTGATAGTGTTTATAGAAAATATTTTGCAATTTTCAGAAGAATTTAAAGATATTCTAGAAATTTAAGAAAATTAAGATGAATTCACAACTTTTTGTCAAGACAGATTCTCTTTCCAGTTTGGGGGGTTATAAATTACATTATTAAAATACCTGCTAATTCATTTCATTCACATGTCTCTTACTACCTAAATAGTAATATTGATTTTTTTAAAAGGCCATTGAGAATTCGACTACATAGTTTTAAGCAAAAATTAGGAAAAATATAAAGAGGTGTGTATTGCCTGGGAACCACTAGCTACACATGCATGTCTGGGCCTTCTTTTGACATGCACTGCTGAAAGAAAGCAGTTTATTTATCTGTGTGGCAAACCTTCATCTTCACTACAGCCGTGTTTTACTTCCTTCATAAGTAATAGTAATCCTTTTCAAAAACAGTGCACACAAAACATTTTCATGTCAAGATTAATCACAACATCTCTTCCAAGGAACATCCAAAACCACTGTGGACTCTGGGTACATCAAAGACAGAATGACATATGAGAATGTTGGACTACTACTGTGAGTGCACACATCTTGGCACATACAGAGCCTGGTATATCCGTATAGCTTCTGACATAACAGAACATTTGTTTGCCGGGGTATAGCCTCAAGGTAGTAAAGTTTATACATAATAAATTATTTAGTCAGATTAATACATGAAAGAAACTTTAATGGTTATATGCTGACCTATAAACAAATTTACATGCAGCTCTCAGCGATATATCCAAATATCTAAGTGCCTATGTATAAAGTCAAATAAAATAGACATGAATATTTTTTTAAAGTATATCTTTACAGTCATTAGTAATTTACTGAACACAGTTTCAGGCCTTCAGGGTGCTGAACCCTTTTTCTGTCTTAAATAATCAATACTAGCACAGTCTATTGTGAGAGCAGATCAACTTGTACTTTAGAAAAGATGATGAGAAGTAGTTAATAATTATAATGACATTTCCTTTTGAAAACTATTAATTATAGAAAAAGTAATTCTTATTTTCCCTCTTTCCCCTTCCTCTTTTCCCTTCCATTTTTCTTCAGCTGCTTTGCTGTTGTAGGCTTCTATTGATTACTTGTTTTCTGTCCTTAGGACATACTCCTACAGAGAAGGCATCTCCATCAGTTCTACCCAGTATCTTCTGAAGTGGGAATGTTATTAAATGTTTGGCCAGCAGTCTTGCTTCGTTCTTCTCTGAGCATTTCCTGTAAGTATATTCAATTTTATTCTCCTCTTCCATTTCATGAGTCTCACTCTTCCTTTTATCTCTTTAATACCCCATTCTTAAGTATTTTCAGTCTAAACTAAAGGAGATTGTGAGCTTTCTTTTCTCTGTTGATTAACTGACTCCTCCACACAGACTCAATACTCTGAAATACATTACTTTATTTTCATTCTAGACCTATGTGTACTTTAAAAATAAATTGTGGCCTGTGCTTGGAAGCTTTGTAAGAGACTCCAAAAAGACATGTTTTCCACAATATGAATCTCTGATGAGCAGCACTCACTGACTGATCTTTAAATATTTGCCCTTTCTCAAGTGAAGGGATTCTTCAGCATTTCATCTGGTTTCGTGATTCAAGCACTGCTGATTTTGCAACCATTGCTTTCTTTTAACGATATCACAGGCTTGCCCTGATGTTGTTTCTATGGCAACCTGTCTCCTTCCAATTTGTTTGACCAGGGAGCACACAATGTAGCGCATTTGTGCAACTGTAACTTAAAAACAGCAGGTGACATTTTAAAACAAAAGCAGCGAACTCTGGCTAAGTCTCTACCCCCTGCCCCTTTAACGAATGTAATCACCCAGCCTCTACAGTTTTGACTGCTAATAATTTGTTTTATTTATGGAAAGTATGACATAAAAAAATAAAGGAAAGCATGCATGCTACAATAACTGCTACAATATCATTATTGAAATAAAACTTGGACAACCACCGAGAATTACACGTTTATTCTTTTCTGATTTCCTAATCCCCAGGGTTTAACCTTGCAGAACATTCACATATAAATTACTGACTCATAGTATTTGAGGACTGAGAATGAAAAAGAGTTATATTTTACATTGTTCTGACAAAATGTTAAAATTACAGTATTAAAAAGGATTTTGCATTTCCTTTGATTGTTTGCCTGTGGCGTTTTGAAAAGGAATGATGTGTTATGAAGGCTTAGGGCCACATTCATGCAAAATGACAATACAAAATCAACCCATAGTGCTTCATAGTAAATTTCACGCAACCATCTTCTGCCTCTCTACAATTTTTCAGAGGCAGCAGTCCTGTGGTTAGTGGAGTTAAAGTGAAGCCAGTTGCTTCTTCACCTGTGTTGAAGTCTCATTCTTTCCTATAAGTCCTGTCATATTGTTCCTAACTTAGAGCCTTCATTAGCTATCTAACAAACAAACCCACATGGTTCAGTGATTCAGTAATCCTCTTAGGCTTACTAGATACTTGAGCAAAATTTTATTGAGATTTGCTATATATTTGTAAAGACCAACTTCTTTATTTGTATTTATACTGTATTTTCTCTGTCTTATCTGGGTACAATGCAGTGTGTACTTGGAGGCTTTGCACAGTTTGATACCAGCAGAGGAGAGAGGAGGAGGAGCAGGAGCAGGCACTGTGCACACACACAAACACACGCACACCACCCCTGCATTGTAGCTCTTAATATCGAAGAAGGAGGAGCGCCCCTGACTACACATGCAGGCTCAAACAGTTCACTCAGAGGTTCTTTCTGGCAAGGGTCTCTTGAATTGCCAGTGACCCCTGGAGCCTCCAGCCCCAATTCAAGAATTTTCCTGAAGGCATTTCCCTGCCTGTCCCAGTTCAAGAACTTTCCACAGAGAGAAAAGGTGCAGGCACAGTAAGACCACTCCTTGCATTCTAATAGGAGATGGAGTTCCTTTCTATATAATCCCTGTCAAGAAGCACATGTACACATGCCCTCTGCCCTGTAGACCACATTTCCTGAGGAAACCTGCATTAGACTTCATGGGAGTGGTGATTATTTTTATGCTGTACTTCTCTTTCCCTGTATTTCTCTTCTTTCTCTTTCTCTGCCATATTGTCTCCCTATTCTCTCTTCTTATTCTGCTGCATCTTTCTTTTTACCCTTGGAACTTCCAAGTGGATTTGGTCACATCCAAGTACATATAAACTGTATGTAACTTTGACTATGTTCAAAGTACAGATTGGAATTGGTTTGTTACTTTGACTGTGTTCAAACCAAATGCTAGAATGCTTAGCATCTGAATTTGTCTTAAGAATGGAATAGACAATTTGTTTTCTATCCTTGTGTAACTCTAGTCATACAGTAAAGGGTGTGAAATGCACAGCAGGTGGCTATAGAGTTCTGCTGACAGTCATCAGTGCTTCAGCCATAAAACAAGTTAATAACTGACTTTCAGCTTTCCTTAGAACTGCTAGTTCTGGGGACTTGTCAGCTAAAGTGAATCCTTCCCTTCTATTTCCTCTTCCATGCATGAGATTATTTTTCAGAGAATACTAATGACACGTAAGTAGTTGTATGCACATTATGCCTTCCACTGGCACTACAGAAAGGTTTTGAAAGCCTTATCCTTGCTGAATTTATATACTACTATAAAGGTATAATTTGTAAATTATGTACCATAAGATTTCATGAACCTTTCTGTAGAGATAAAGCTCCTGAAGTTGATAGCCTTTGTGATTTTATCTGCTATGAATAGGCTGACAAAGTGAAAATAGTTGTGAGTATATTAAGTCAGAAGCAGAGAGGCAAAAAACTTTAAAAGGCTTTTGGTAAGACTTGGAAGCAATGTTATGAGTGTGGGTCATTTATATACTTAAGCAAGATGTAAGGATGTGAAACAGAGAGGCTTAAAATGGAGGCTGAAGATATAATAACAGCAATATAACAGCCAAAAATTTACTTATGTTAAGTCATGACTCACGATGTTCTTACTTATGTAAATGTATCCTTGCAGCTCGTAATCAATGTAATGTCCCTGCTCATATATGTATGAAGCCCCACTTCCTGTTATATTTTAAAAATATTTTTACTTCTGAGATATCTGGGGATTTTTGCAGCTGGGTTATTTACAAAGTACTCACAGATGCTTCTGGAAGAAATATTAAAAAAAATCAGATGCCATACATCACATGTTCTTATAATTCCTTTAAATCGTTGTATCTATTAAAAGGTATTTATATAAAAGCAGCATAAGAATATTCAGAATGTAAAGAGAACAGAAACTGTCTGTTGTCTCACCTAACAGGCAAGTCATATTTGGAGATGTTTGAGGACAGAGACAGACCATGCAGCAGAATGGTCTGTACTATAGTCTATAATCAACATAAAATTATATTAGAACTTTTATATATCTTCCTAAATAAACTCTGACCTTCAATAATAGAAACAGTAATAGGAAAAGGTTAGAACAGACCCCTGATCTAATACAGTAATTTGATGATTTATCATCATAAAGTCCTTCCTTTAGAAAGATGAATGCATCTCCATTGAAGCTACACTCAGGGAATTTCTAATTTTAAAAAAGGTACTGATGTACCATTTGTGGGCAAATTATACAATGAAATCCAATAATTATGAACTATAGAACAAAAAAGAGATGTTGTCTAAGCAACTGAATGAGGAAAGAAAATCGTTATAAAATTTATAAGAAATTAAGATTGATCATTGCTTTCCCCTTTTTCTGCATATCAAAAATATTCTAATAATATTTACTGTAAGGAAATAGCTCTCTAAACTGGCATCACACATTTCTTCCTAGAATTAGTCTGTACAATACAACTGGGAACATCCCACTGTCTGTACAATTTTTTGCTGGGGCTCTAGACCCTGTGAGAGGGGACTAGTTCTCCTGGTTAAATGGAATGTTGGAAAGAAAGAGTCTGTGACTCCCCAGACAGCCTTAGATGGCATACTAAACAAACGATAACGTCAGAACTATAACATGAAGATTATGCAGAGAAGACTATGCTGTGCCAGTTGCAAAGAAACAAAATAACATGACTTAAAAACATGCACACATGTTCTAATCTGCCTGGCTCTACAAGCTAAGTTGATTGGGGTGCTTTTATAGTAATAGCTGCTGCAAAACAATCTTGTCTAGATACTTATTTTTCTAAATGATCTTCTACACAGGGGATGAGATTTTTCTTGTGGGACCACCACACAGGCTGAAAGGTGATCTCAAAGGCTTTGTGTTATTTGTGTATTTGATGCTTAATTAAGCTATTCCTTTTTGCCACTTTGTCTACTAAAGTACCGAATGTTATTACACAGGATCTTTGAATACAGTCAGGCAGTCATCTCCTATCTGTATAGTAGATATATCTTAATGTATTGGCCTAGTACTTAGTCTCCTTAAAGACGTCTTTTACTGAGAGATAAACCTCATGCAAACAGAGGTCCAAAGAAGAATTTAACACAAAATCACAGAAAAATAGTGGCACTTTGCTCAAATATTTAGTGGAGAATAAGACGTATGTCTCATTAGTTTCTCATAGCTAGACTTGGTGGAAGTAAGTGATAGTATAGTGAATGAGTCTGATGTTAATTGAACTTAAAGAACACTGCATGTGTTGAAGAGAACACAGGAAAGGAAAAGCTAAGCCCATGTAGGTAGATATTGTATAACAGATGTTTTAAAACAAAAATCATGACATCACTCAATTAGATTGTTTCAAAGGAGAGATACAGCTGGATTGGAATGCATCTATATCACAAAAAAAAAAAAAGTATATATATCTAGTTTAGCACTTCCTGATCTGTCATGATAAACAGAGAAAAAGCAAACACAGCTTTAAGGCAACATTGTGTTTGCTCACTCTTAAAGCATAAAAAAGCATATTCTGAAATTGCTAAGTAGTGAATACGAAATTCACAGAGATTCAGATCATTTCTCTTCAAGCCTTGACATTTAGCTCTTACCTGGAGATACTCTTAAAGTTGCTAGAGGGTATACAGACAACATATAATAGACATGTATGGTGGCCAGCCAGCAATCTTAGCTGCCTTGTCACAGGACCTAGTTTTGATCTGGGTTTTTTTATCATCTTTCTTTAGTGAGGTACAAAGAAAATCTGCAAGTAGAACATATACTGCTTAGAATATTAAGCATTTAATTATTGGTTAATAACAAACAAAAAAATTTAATGAGCTCTAGGCCAGCGCTAATGCACTTGACACTAACAAGAAACCTTAGGAGTCGTTTTTGGCCTAGTAGCTGCAGTCAGCAGGAGGAAGGTTAGTCCCTGAAAAGGATCCTTAGTGCTGCTGAGACTATTGACACCACTGACAATAGATTTGTCTGTTTCCCTAGAATTCCAAAATGTAATACAGTATATTCAGATTAAACTTAGGAACATATATTAAAAAGACTGTAAATTAATCAAAAGAAGAAATTTTCTGAACTTTTGTTTTCTCCCAGAAGGAAAGATTAATTTCCCTCTCTGAAGTGAATTGAATTTTAAAAATGTACCATGGCAAACTGAAGTATATCACCATTTCTAAAATGGCAGAAATGTTTGCTTTCTCCTCAAACGAAAAAGAAGGGAAATAAGGTAGCCAGGGTCTGCTCCCAAGACACCACTCGGGCCATCTTCAACCTTCACTGTAGAAGAGGGAGGGTTGTTTGATATCTGCGCAGCAATGCAGAGGCCAGCAAGTCTCTCAGGGTAAAATCAAATACGGGATTTCTTTTGGACACAGTCAAAATAACAAACCAGATACTTGGTTGCTCTTCCAAGAGCCAGCTTCCCAAAGTTTTAAAAACAGATCTTGATTTGCTCAGGTTAGAATCTGATAACCTTAACACAGCCAAGGTCACAAGACACAATTTGGATTTAATCCAACACACACCACAATGATAGGTAAAGAAAAGAAAACACAGTAAGATAAGTAAGAGAGAGAATGAGGGGAAAAGGAAGAAAAAAAGGGGCCACCATTCCAATGGGCCACAGTTTCTTGGCAACACGTTGTCCATCTGTCATCAGCTCCAGCAGCAATTCGTCAGGGCCACGTGGTCTGGTGGTTTTTCCAGGCTGATCCCATTAGGGCAATGGGTATGTGCTGCGTGTGTTCTTGCAAGTACTGTTTATAAGGCAAATCTATGCCCCATTCACATGTGAGAGGTGGTCTTGCTGCACGTGCACAGAAGCTCTTTCAGGAAAGCCTGGAGGGTCCCACGCAATTAGGGGGGAGTTTGGGTTAGGAGAGGTAACATCTGCTCCTATATCTTCTCCGCACTCTGTAGCAGCCTGCCCAGGACACAGAGCCATCTGGCCAAGTGAACGGGAAAGAGGGGAGGAGAAGTGCTTACTGCTACACCTCCTCCTGTCATTGACCCAGGCACGGCAGAGCAGGCCTTCAGCACACTCAGGCCATCTAAACTCAGACAATATTTAAAACACATCTAATGCTAGTAAAGTCAGTCTATACAGCAGGGAGTGTATGTTTCTTTCCTTTCATTGCAAGGCATGAGGCAACCAACTGCAGTGACAATTTCTGGTTCAGTAGTGAGACATAAATATGGATTAATTTTTTTTTTATATTTTATTGTTGAGTTTTCATAATAACTCTCTTAATCCATTAGAATGCTAGTTAGAATCATAGAATCATAAAATCATAGAATAACCAGGTTGGAAGAGACCCACCGGATCATTGAGTCCAACCATTCCTATCAAACACTAAACCATGCCCCTTAGCACCTCGTCCACCCGTGCCTTAAACACCTCCAGGGAAGGTGAATCAACCACCTCCCTGGGCAGCCTGTTCCAGTGCCCAATGACCCTGTCTGTGAAAAACTTTTTCCTAATGTCCAGCCTAAACCTCCCCTGGTGGAGCTTGAGGCCATTCCCTCTTGTCCTGTCCCCTGTCACTTGGGAGAAGAGGTCAGCACCCTCCTCTCTACAACCTCCTTTCAGGTAGTTGTAGAGAGCAATGAGGTCTCCCCTCAGCCTCCTCTTCTCTAGGCTAAACAACCCCAGCTCTCTCAGCCATTCCTTATAAGGCCTGTTCTCCAGCCCCTTCACCAGCTTCGTTGCTCTTCTCTGGACTCGCTTCAGAGCCTCAACATCCTTCTTGTGGTGAGGGTCCCAGAACTGAACACAGTATTCGAGGAGCGGTCTCACCAGTGCCTAGTACAGAGGGAGAATAACCTCCCTGGACCCACTGGTCACACCATTTCTGATACAAGCCAAGATGCCATTGGCCTTCTTGGCCACCTGGGCACACTGCTGGTTCACGTTCAGTCAGCTGTCAACCAACACTCCCAGGTCCCTCTCCTCCAGGCAGCTTTCTAGGCAGACTTCTCCTAGCCTGTAGCACTGCATAGGGTTGTTGTGCTCCAAGTGCAGGACATGGCATTTGGCCTTGTTAAACCTCATGCCATTGGACTCAGCCCAGCGGTCCAACCTGTTCAGATCCCTTTGCAGAGCCTCCCTACCCTCCAGCAGATCAACACTTCCACCCAGCTTAGTGTCATCTGCAAACTTGCTAAGGGTGCACTCGATGCCTTCATCCAGGTCAATGATAAAGACATTGAACAGGGCTGGACCCAGCACTGAGCCCTGGGGATCCCCACTGAAGTCCAGGAAGACCACAACCACAGCCTTTCCCTCATCCAGCAGCCGAGTCACTTTGTCATAGAAGGCGATCAGGTTAGTTTGGCAAGATTTTTCACACAAATGTTTTGATGATTTGAATTCCTATGGGATTGGTTTTACAGAAAGTTAAAATTGAGGAAAAATGCATTCTAACATTACACAGAACATTTAACATTGAACTCCAGTTCAGAAAATAAAGATTTTTAGAAAAATTTATCTGGCACACTCATTTTATTTGACACACTCAAAAATAAGTGAACAAATATAAATAACTGAACAATCAAATCAAAATACCCTAAAGAAAGCACAGATTAAATTTATAACTTGTTCTGTGCCTCTGTAAGTTCCTTAGAAATTTTAGTATGCATAGACTATTTCTGAATACTTTGCATTTCTGAATACTTTGCATTTCTGTATTTCTGACCAAAGTACACAAGTGACACCAATACTTACTTTTATTTATTATATTCCTTTTTATATTTTATGCAGATTATCTTTTACTTTTAAGAAGTAGAATAAATTTTAAAAGAAGTCAGACTTACAGTCAGAATATATTTACCACAGGGTTTAGCTGTGATATCATGAGGCCTACTAAAAGTACACGAGAGAGTCTTACTATGTGCTTTTTAATGAAGCAGGATTCCTATTTTGCATCAAGGAAAGGTAAAAATATCAGCTCAAATTGCTATATGGTTTCTTCTCTCTTTTTCTTTTTACTTTGGTTTAATTCATAATACAATTTCAACCCAGAATAGATTGAAAGCTGCTCCATGTGTATTCTCATTATTTTCTGCCTTCTTAACTGAAAATTTACTTTCCTAGACTTCAGTAGTCTCCCAGCTCATCACGAAATGATGTTCTATTTTGATATTCACAGGACAATGACTGAGAAAAGAGAGGTGATAACTGCTTGGTACTGCCTAATCATAACCAGACTACAGCTGAGCTCATCATGAATTTTGTGCGGTATCAGAGGACTAATATTTAACAGAATTCTATGGTTAAATGCAGCTACAAAGAAATCATATTTCCAGTATATTGTCCTCAACATGGATATGTTTCACAATGTGTCACACTGAGCACAGACGCATGTTCTCACTCCAGTTTTTAGCATACTTTTGTGATGAAGGGAATGCTTTGTTAAGCATATATTCTTTTGGCAGAGAAAGTAACCCTTGGCTTATGAAAAAATTTCATTCACTTAAATTTTAATGCTCAAAAAAATGTTTCAGGATCAAATTAACTGTCTAGATATGTGTCAACAGTCCCCAAAGTATTTGGTGATATATTTCCTGTTCTTATTGAGATCTTTAGGTTTTAACAAATAGATCCATAGTATGCTTTAGAAAGACAAACAGGGCCAGATTTTGTTGCTTGCCCCCAAAATGCAATTAGTATTGTATGAGTGTTGTATTACTAAAACCTGAGACATGATTATTTCTGTTCCCCTGACACTTCCTGACTGACTTGCTCTGTAAGTCAGGGAAGTGTTCCCCGAGTCTTTGCTTCTGAGTGCTCAGTTTTACAAAACTGCACTTAACAGTCTTCCTGAAGCCTGCAAATAGTAAATATGTTATTTATATTACTATTAGTTAGTTAGTCTTTTCCCACTTCAAAATTTGTTTTTAATACGGCTATGCTGGTGCAAATTCAGTTCAAGAAACAAACAAAACTTAAACGCACGAACAAATAAAGAAAAAATACTCTTACTTGTTTCATGTAAGAGTCATTAATGACAATGATTGGTAGAACACATTAGATTCCATGATCCTTCCACAGTTATGGTATTATCTGTGTTTTCTAACTCCTCTACCCGTCCCCTCCAGCCTCCAGCCCTGGACATTGGGATTGGGGCCTGTAGTCAGATCATGGTACTTTTTCTCTGACGTTTATTCTTCCTCACGCTTTTATCCAGCTCAAGTGTAGGTCTTCTCCATGGGCTGCAGTCCTTCAGGATAAACCTGCTTTGGTGTAGGCTCTCTGTGTACCACAATTCCTGCAGGTTGTATCAGTCTGCTGCACCCTCCATGGCCTGCACTGTAGATATCTGCTCTGGCATGTTCTTCCACTGCCTGCATGTAAAGAAAAGAAAAGGAAACCATATTGGGTCTAGTATTACTTTACTGCTAAAAAAGTAAAAGGAACAGATATCCTTAAAAGATATGAAGGAAAATTAAATATCTTTCTTTTAAAAGTAGTAAAAAAAAGATATATTAATATTTACCTTGTAAACTTGAAGAGTTACTAGTAATGACTTCTCCTAACCATTCTGTACTGCCTTAAGTTACTTTAGAACTTATTAGATCTTATAAGTCAGTTTGACTAAAAAAAAATGAAGATAGTGTATTTGGGATTACACAGGTGTTCTCACCAGCTGCTGCAGCTGCTGGAAGTAGAAAACAGTCAGCAGAAGTGAAGATTCTTAAAACTCTGATGTATAACAATTCCTGTATTACATTCCAACCCTGGTGTTTATTTTGATGTTAGACTACTGTCCAATTTTTTTATCAGAACAGACTAGAACTCAGTGTATAGGAACAGAGATCAGGCTCAAACGTTACCAATGTTTGTAATAAAATTATTCCATTTTAAGTGAACCAGTCTATGCAGGTAACTTGTAAATACTCAAATGTCTCCAGATATTCTGTCATGTCTTCATAACAGAATAGATTAAATCTATCTGAGAATTTTGATAACAACCATTGGTAATACCCCTTAGTCCTAAAAAATTTCCCGTAGTCAGAAATCGCCCAATTTTCCTGTGTTTTAGTCAGATTTTTAAAGAGTATTTTATTTGGACCTACTCTTTTCCATACTAACATTGCTTTGAAAGTCATTCATATATTTATATCTTTATTAAAGCAAATTTTCTTTGCTTGTGCTAGGCTAGTGTGCTGGTTTTCACTGATTGATTTAGCTCTTACCTGGAGATTTTCTTCATAGTAGCTAGTATTGGGTTATGTTTGAGCAACAAAGCTGGTGAGGGGGCTGGAGAGTAGGTCTTACGAGGAGCGGCTGAGAGAGCTGGGGTTGTTTAGCCTGGAGAAGAGGAGGCTGAGGGGAGACCTCATTGCTCTCTACAACTACCTGAAAGGAGGTTGTAGAGAGGAGGGTGCTGGCCTCTTCTCGCAAGTGACAGGGGACAGGACAAGAGGGAATGGCCTCAAGCTCTGCCAGGGGAGATTTAGGCTGCACATTAGGAAAACAATTTTCACGGAAAGGGTCATTGGGCACTGGAACAGGCTACCCAGGGAGGTGGTTGATTCACCTTCCCTGGAGGTGTTTAAGGCATGGGTGGACGAAGTGCTGGGGGGCATGGTTTAGTGTTTGATAGGAATGGTTGGACTCGATGATCCGGTGGGTCTCTTCCAACCTGGTGGTTCTATGGTTCTATGATTCTATGTTTTGGGTTTGTGCTGATAACGGTGTTGATAACAGAGGGATGTTTTAGTTTTTGGTGAGCAGTGCTTACACAGTCAAGGCCTTTTCTGCTTCACACAATCCCAGCAGTGGGAGTGCATAAGAAGTTGGGAGGGGACACAGGTGGGACAGCTGACCTCAGCTGACCAGAGTAATACTCCACTTATGCTGTCATGCTCAGCATGTAAAGCTGTTGAAGAAGAAGGAAAGAGGGAGGACATTCAGAGTTATGACATCTGTTCTTCTCAAGTAGCCATGGCTACTGATGAAGCCTTGCTTTCCTGTGGCTGAACACCTGTCTGTTGATGGAAAGTAGTGAATGAATTCTTTGTTTTGTTCTGCTTATGTGTGTGGATTTTGCTTTACCTATTAGATTGCTTTTATCACAACTCATAAGGTTTCTCGCTTTTACTCTTCTGATTCTCTCCTCAGTCCCAAAAGAGGGGAGTAAGTGAGTGACTGTGTGGTGCTTTGTTGCTGCCTGGAGTTAAACCAAGACAGCCAGGTCTTGCACAAAGACCACAATATTTTACAGTCTATTGCAGAAACAAAACTTTCTATCTGAAAGCATCCTAGCTCTACACTGAAATATCATTGTTAAGAGCAAATTAGAATGAAGTTAGTAATCAGAATAAGAAGAAGAAAACAGTTGAAATACATCTCTGGAATTCAGCATTTAATATGACTTGTCTTAATGATTGACCTTATTTACAGAAATGTACCCTGATTTGACACTCATGGTATTCCAGGCAGCAAAAATTACATGAGGATGGATTAGAAAGATGGCAATGATGGCATTTAAATATTCTCACTTTCTAGAAATTAAGGGTGATTTTCAGTTCCAAGTCCAAAAGAAACAAAATATGGGAAAGTGGTTAGCTACATATAAACAAGTTGTTTAAAATCATTATAGGTAAAGATCTAATTCAGTTGCCAATACATAAGGGTAGTAATGACTTTTGAATGAACTGAGAATATCCTGACACCCAATTTATTCCAAAAAAACATAGATTTTCCATAGGTCTTGCATACATCAGTCCTGAATACCCCAGAGCATTTTGGATGCCATTTGATGTTAATATTTGGGTATCTGAATTGTACTCTTGATCAACGAAAAACAGATTTTAGAGAAACAGACAGAAATAGACACTAGGGATCAAGTTATTAATGGATTTCTAGTGCTATGCGAAATTCACCAAGTCACCAGATTTACAGACCTAGTGGACTCTCACAGGAATTGTACATCTCACACACACCCCTCTAACACAGCACAAGGAGATCCAGCGGTATGTTCTAGGGCGTTCCACATTGCTCCCAGACACCGAGGTTGGATAGAGCCCTTCTCTTTAGTCAGCTGATGTGTGTCTGTTTAAGTCATTCTCAACACCTATAGAGGCTGACTCAGGTGCTTTATGTTGTAAGCCTATTTTAGGATGAAATGTATGTAATTGTTTCTGTTGACTAAGACAGTCTTGATCACCTTACTTCTCCATGACTGATCTGGGAAAAGTATGAATCCCAAATTCAATTTTCCTGAATTATTCCCACGTATATTTCATTTTGACATTTTGATTTAGCCTAAGAAAAAAAAAACACAAAACAAAACAAAACTACCATCCTTTCTTGCATTAGGCATAGGCCAATATATTTAAATATTATCTTTAAAAACAATTACTTTCAGATGTTACACAATGCTAAAAGACGCCAAAAGACACCAAAAGTATTTTCATCTACTTCTTTGTTTGTCTGGAAAGGTTGTTTATTATCATAAAAAAATATCAAGACCTCAGCTGGTCATATGGAGCAATAAGAAATGCACTGTACCTAGGCAGGAAATAGTAAGCTTTCATACAATAGTTTCCAGAATTATATGTGGATAATTTTTAACTTCCTTTTTCAAAGGTGCAATTGAAGAAAAGATCAAAAGACATGTTCTTGAAAGAATATGTAGGCTTTCTTTTATTCTAACTCCTCACAGGCATTTCTTACTGAAAAACTAAGACACTGCAAAGTTCTTGACCAATTCCTACATTGCAATGCCCTCCACTGTGAACAAATAAATGGTTTGTGTGAAAGGTAATTAGATAGTGGCTTGGAAAGAAAATTATATCATCATAGCAGAAAGTCACAGGTCATGCCCATACTGTGCAACAAAGGGAAGTGCAGACTTCCTTAACTGGCCCTAACAGATTCAGTTCTGCAGCAAGCAGCAGGATAGTTAAATCCAAGCTGTATTCTGTTTGGGTTGATTAATCATTCTAATAGGGATGTAGCGTTACTGGGACTGAATCACAAAACCATGCAGGGTGTTACGCTACACCATGGAGAAATGATTGCTTGCTCCAATGGTAACGAATATCTCTATCACAATTTAGTATTCTGCAGCACAGTCTTTGTCAGTTTCAAATGGGACTTTTGCAAGTATATCTCTTATTGCAACTTAATAGGCCATGTTTTGTTTTGCTTTGTTTTCAGGAGGAAGTATATGGGTGTTTTAATTAAATAAATTATGGGATGTCTTAACTGAAAATGAATTTTTGAATAATCTGATCATTCTTTCCTCAATTTTCAGTGTAATTCGTGATAATGTGATTACAGTTTTCTTTGAAGAAATGTACTTCTCATATTTCCTTCTAGATTTCAAGGCTTTAATATGTATTAATTTTCAAAAATAAGTCAGTTATGTTTCATGTAAGTATGAAGTGAAGCAGATTAAAAAATAATCTTAGAGAAACATGTTTCTAATAAAATGACCTGAAGAAAAATGTTCTTTCTCCTCTACCAGAAGAATCATCTTTCATATTTATTTTGTTTTTACAAAACGTAAGTCAGTGAATAACCATGTTATGTTTCAAAGTCTATGCTAACTTCTTACTGGTGCATGATCAGCAAGGAACCTCCAAGGAAAATGAAAGTATTATGCCGCTTATAACAGCCAAGCATTCACTTGTTAGTCACTTTAGAGCTGGCCATAAAGAATTTGTGAAATTTGTACTTTAAAGAGAAGTAAAGGAGTATTCTCAATATACAGTTTTTGACTGCAAAAGCAGAAATACCCTGAATGAGTCACTGACAGATCCATTCAGAAGACTGATTGCAGCAGAATCTTAGCACAGATTATTAATTTAAGTACCTATATTTGTGACATAAACACACTTCAGATTCTAAATGTAGGTTTTGAAATTAATAAATAAATTGTCAATCATAGTTGTATTTAAATGTGATGTTTTTTGTTTGTTTCTTATGGATTATTTGGGAAATGACTGAGTCTGAATTCAAAGTCCATTGACTTAAGGTTGCTGTTTATGTTTGATAAAATTTTAATATAATATTAACAGGAATCCCAAGAGTCTAGTTTTTTAAGGCATCACTTTTTACTGCAGATCCACAACCTACAACCACAAACTGTAATTTTACCTCTTAAACAATTGAGAAGGCTTTTATTTCCTCTTCCCTCATTCCTTTCTCCTCCCTCCCTTCCTTCTTTGCTCTTCCTCATAATGGCCGTACACTATGTTATTCCATTTCCCACCTGTGTAAATTGTCAGGATCATTCACTCTACTCTAACTGTGTTCCAACACTATTTATCTCAGCAACTTGTTTACACTTGGAGATTAAACTAATCCCTTACTAAAAATCACCTTGTTACATTGTTTTTCCTTAGAGCACCCTTTTAAACTCTAGATGAATAAGATGTTCTGCATGTCAAGTTTTGTTGCATTCAGACAAGCTGTAGATTGCACATCAGTACACACATACATCCAGAATTTTCATGTAAAATATATCTGATTGTGTTCTCCTGAGTAGACTAAAAGAAAAAAAGATCTGACTCATCCTTTGATAACGTGCCTTTGTTTATTATCTGTTATGGGTTTTACAAATCGGTTTATGATATTTTCTCACTGGTGGTGATAAAAAGTGTGTGGATCTGCAGAAAGATAAAGAAAGGGAGAGCTTATTGCAAAGTCCTTGAAACAATTGGAAACGTTCATACTGTCTTCAATGAGAAGCAGCCCTGGTACTACAATACAAGAGATGCCTGGTTGAAACGTCCTGGCTTTTCAACCTCTACAGTCAGTTCAGAAGGATAGCTTCGCCACTGCATGAGGAGTATGATCAATCACTCTCTATCCTGACTAAATAAGTAGGATTATGAAATTTTATCAAAAGATTCAGTGTGTACTTGTGTTAGTCATGAAACTAAGAATCTACTTGACAGTGGAATCAAAGCCTTTAAGGCTCATAGGATTTTTCTATTAAATGTAATGTGGTTCATCTCAGGCCTTGGAAAAGGAACTCAAAATTTTTATTTTTTTGCGGGCAAGGGGGTATCATGTCAATATCCTTCATTATACTAGAAGGCTATAAGCTTTTGAAAATAAAAAAGAGTGTTAGGGAAGGGATAAATTACTAGAACACTGAAGTACAAAACTTATTGATTAGCAAAGGCTGAACATCTAGAATCCAGAAAATATTTGTGGCTATGTGGCAATTACCCTATAAGCCACTGTACAATGCCTACATAATACAGACGTAGTGTGTCTTGTCTATCTGCAGATTAGTCAGTAAGGCATAATTCTGCAGACTTAGATACTTCTTTGAAAATTGCTCTATTATCTTGCTTTTCATTGTTCTGTAGCACTTCTTTTCCAAGTTGTAGTGTAACATAATGTTCAGTTCATTATCTACCTTCAGAGTAAATTATTATGAAATGAAGTTGTGTGCAATAGTATTTAGCAAAATCTTTCTTCCTCCGTCTAGAACTGTAGCATCTGCATAAAATTTTATTCATGGAGATCTAGTACTATTTATTTACCCAATAATGCTTATTGATAAATATTTATTGCTAATGAAAAATTAATAGCCTGAACCTTCTCTATTTTTTCTAAAGTTGTTGATAGTTTAAATTGCTTTTCACTAAAATGAAATTGACACTACTCCTATCTAGGATCCTTAGGTTGATAAATGAGGCAATTTAAGTCACTCTTCTGACCTAGCAGGTAAATTCCTTCTAATCCGAGTGCGATTCTACTAGAGTTAGAAGATTTTTCTCTTTAACAGGTATTCAGTGTCTTCTCCAGCTGAGATAATCTCCAGAATGACCCTGATCTGACATGAGGATATTTCTCACATATAATCTACTGCTAAAGACTAGCTTCTTTTTTACAAGTTCTGGGGGTTTTTACTGGTTACTTTTTCCTCTGCTTCTATGATCATTGTACTTTATCATAGCTTTACCTTCAGAAGTGTCCATCTTCTATAGCCTTTCAGCAAGATATTTTTTTATCTAGCTTTCTGTTTCCTTTCTAGAGTGTACATTCCCCCCCTTACACACTGAACAATCTTGATTTCATTGTTTCCATCTTCTGTTCGTACTCTGCAATTCCATTACTGTCTGGAATCAATACTTAACTTTCTTTCCCTCTCTTCTTTCTTCCAATTTTGTACTGTGTGGGAGTTGATATTTAACATTTGATACACAAGGAAAAACAGAAGTATGTGGACTTTTCATCTTTTATATATAATTCTGAATTTAAGGCTGAGAATTCCAAAATGTCCAATCACAACATAATGCTCTTAAAATGCACAAAACTGAGAAGTTGCCAAACAGCTCACAGATTTGGCAGGTGGATATTCACACACTTCCTAGTTCTAATGCTACAATCAGCTTCAAAAATACTAGTTTTGAATCTGTATTCCTTGATCTTTCATGTATAAAACAAAAGAATAATCTTAAGTTGTATTTTTCTATCTTTTACAAAAAATATTCGCAGCAGTAATAAGATAGCACCTACTATATTAAACTGTATGCTTCTCAAAGCATGCTTTCATTCCAGGTGACTCTACATTTCAATAAACTTATCCTACATAATATACCTGATTACATTTTTATAGCAAATATCTGGTCTAGGGTTTATAGCCTATATTCTTTAACTCAAATTCAGTTTGTTCCATAAACAGAATTTGTTTATGCAACTGATTAAACAGAGTCAAATTAGGTCAAAACCTGTTGACACAGTTTGGAGGTGGAATTGTTTTCTCCAACTGGTAACTATCAACCAGAATGTAATCAACTCAGTATAAGTACAGTCTGTGCCATTAAGCAGTAAAGTTTGAGATCTCTTGGGAAAGCTTTGCAGACTGTGTGCTACAAACAGGATTAAAAGCCAATCAGTTTCTGCTCTATTGAGAAACTTTGTAGAACCAGCCATACAGAACTGTAATAACGTATTTTTGTCAAACAGCAAGAAATAATGTTAAAAGCTTTGCCTTGCTCTTGAAGCCACCACTCCAGAGAATGGATTTGAAACTTATATCTTTTTCCTAACTGTAACTAAAAAATCAGCTATTGGATATAGTATTCTTGACTGAAAAGTGATCATGTTATGTGCAGCCTTTAACAGATCTGTCTGTAGCTGACAAATGAGCTAGGAAAAATCGGGGAATTTTAAGTCTGAAAAGGTATATGCAAAATCACTACAAAAAAAAAAAAATAAGTGCCAGGTTGTGTGGAATGATCAAGGATATCTTTTATGCTTAAGACATAACTCACAGAAAAAATTGTGAATGCCTCCAGTGACAGATGTCAGACTGATGCTAATTTGTGAAGCCTCATAACCTGGAAATAACATTTTCTATATGATTACTACCCTAAATTCCTACTATAGTTGCTAGAAGGAAAAAGGAAAATATTCATAATAATTCAATCAGTATTTTTCATGTGAAGATTATATTATTTACGAGTATGAATATTAAGTAATTTAAGCATTAGATACTTGAGTTGAAATATGTTGAAAAATTGCAGAGCATTTCACATTGCAAACAAGTTATGGCATTCTGTTTGTTATTTCACTTCTAGATCATAAATACATTATTTCTTGTGAGATTTAAGGGTGGATTTCTTCTTTCTTTCATCAAAAGAGCATTTGTAACAAAGCAAAAATCTTGACCTTAACTGTGACACACTGCCTCTTTTTAAATACAAACAACATTGAAACATCATGCCCAATCTATAAAATCAAGTATGATCTCATCATGAATTCTCAGTAGATTTCTTTTATTTGTTCATTTCAGTTTGCCTACAGATTACAGATTCCTTAAATCTGAAAATGTAAACCGTACCATATCTTGGGAGAGCATAAACCAAGCATTCAAATTCTCTTTGTCTTCTCATAATATAATAATATAATACTAATTTGTTTATTAACCCTGAATCAAAAAAAGGTAGTGAAACATTAATAATGCCTGCATTGTTCACCTCGTAAAACTAATGAACATGACAGGCATTTGAAGTGCTGAATGCAACAGATGTATTTCCTTTGTGCCATATCCTCTTATATCAGATTCTTGTTCATTTCAAGTATATGCATTTATCCCTAGGTAGGAGTTTTCTGCTAACTGATTGTCTGAGGGAATGTTAGGAGTCACAGTGAAGGAAAATGGATTGGTCATACCATCACAGAATAGTATCTATAGGGTTGTATTACCTTTTTCTTAAGGTATCATTGTCAATGCTTTTGTAATGCTATTTATAGTTTGACTTGATGGATTGTATGAAAGGGGACCTCCAGATGACACCGTTCCTGCTAGTAATATTTATGCCCTCATGGGCATAATCAGGTCTTCAATATCCATTATGCATAAAGCTCCTTTTACTAGAGTTAAGAATCTTTTAAGGTCTTGCTGATATTTTTGGGTTTTTTTAAACAGAGATACAGAAATATAGACTCAATTTCAATGCAGTAAAATACCTTACTACAAATGCAACTCCTTTTAATTCTAGCTATAATATTGGGCTAGGCCAAAGAGTGATCATAAATGGAGTTAAATCCAGTTGGAGGATCACCACAAGTGGTGTTCCCCAAGGCACAGTGCTGGGTCCAGTCCTGTTCAACATCTTTATTAAAGTCTTGGATAAGAGGATTTAATGTACTCTCAGTAAGTTTGTGGATGACTCTAAGCTGGGTGGAGGTGTTGATCTGCTTGAGGGTAGGGAGGCTCTACAGAGGGATTTGGACAGGCTGGATCACCAGCCTGATACCAATGGTATAAGCATCAACAAGGGCAAGTGCAAGGTCCTGCACCTGGAAAACAACAACCCTATGCAGTGCTCCAGGACTGGGGAACAGTGGATGGAATACTGCTTGGTGGAAAAGGACCTGGGGGTGTTGATGCACAGCCACCTGAATATGAGCCAGCAGTGTGCCCAGGTGGCCAAGGCGGCCAATAGCATCCTGGCCTGTGTCAGAAACAATGTGGCCAGCAGGAGCAAGATAGTGATTGTGCCCCTGTACTCAGCACTGGTGAAGCTGCTCCTTGAATACTGTGTTCAGTTGTGGGCCCCTCACTACAAGAAGGACAGTGACATGGTGGAACATGTCCAGAGAAGGACAACAAAGCTGGTGAAGCGGCTGGAGAACAAGTTTATGAGGAGCAACTGAGGGAACTGGCATTGTTTAGTCTGGAGAAAAGAAGGCTGAAGGGAGACTTTTTCACTCTCTACAGCTATCTGCAAGGAGGTTGTAGTGAAGTGAGTGCTGGTCTCTTCTTCCGAGTGACAGGTGATCTACCAATCCTTTTTACTTACTGATTATAGTCTTGTTCAAACTGAAGATATATTAGAATCTTTCTTCTTGTAAATGCTCAGATTTTACAACTAGTAAGAAACCTGGATTTTATTTATTTATTTATTTGTGTATTTATTTTCCTCAGTAATTATTTGGACCTTAAAGTTTTCTGCAGAGAAGATAACAGCACTGGGCTGTAATAGCTGTATCTGATGAAAGGCATTTTTCCTCTGTTTGCAGACTGTAATTCTATTACTTGTTTATTTGCTGGCAGCTAACACATAAGAGTTGGCTCGATAGCTTGATGTAACTCTGGAGTGCTAAGCCAATGTATGCAGTATCTTCTAATAATTTTGTTATATTCCTTCACAATGATTTCTTTGTCTCCAGCTTCTTTAGGATAGATCTGCCTGCTCCATAATAATCAATGAAAGGAACAAGCATTTTTTTCTGGGACATACTTTTTAGGATCGAAAGATATATTTTCTAAGACTAGCTTTTGTACAGATTATCAATTTATACTCAGTCATCCTTCATTCTTTAGAACTGGAGATATTCCAAAACCTTCTCTATTACTCTCTTTAATTGATTTATTTTCTAACTATCAACATAATCCATATTGTTGTAGGCAATCCAGAAGACTCCTTGAGTGCATTGAATATAATTTCTTAATCCAAGTAATGACACCCCTATGCAAAGGAATGCAATAGTGGACCTGATGGTCACCAGTGCAAGTGAGCTCACCAGTGAAGTCAAGATCAGTGGCAGACTGGGCTGCAGTGATCACACATGGAGGGAGTTCAACGTCCTGAGGGATATGAGACAGGCAAGGAGTACAGTCAGGACCCTAAGTTTTAGGAAAGCAAAATTCCAGCTCTTCAAGGGGTTAGTCAGTAGGACCCTCTGGAATACAGTCCTCAGGGACAAGGGAGCAGAACAGAGATGGCAAATACTTAAAGATACTTTCAAAAAAGTACAAGACTGCTTAGTCCCCAGAAGAAGGGAAGGGAAGGGAAGGGAAGGGAAGGGAAGGGAAGGGAAGGGAAGGGAAGGGAAGGGAAGGGAAGGGAAGGGAAGGGAAGGGAAGGGAAGGGAAGGGAAGGGAAGGGAAGGGAAGGGAAGGGAAGGGAAGGGAAGGGAAGGGAAGGGAAGGGAAGGGAAGGGAAGGGAAGGGAAGGGAAGGGAAGGGAAGGGAAGGGAAGGGAAGGGAAGGGAAGGGAAGGGAAGGGAAGGGAAGGGAAGGGAAGGGAAGGGAAGGGAAGGGAAGGGAAGGGAAGGGAAGGGAAGGGAAGGGAAGGGAAGGGAAGGGAAGGGAAGGGAAGGGAAGGGAAGGGAAGGGAAGGGAAGGGAAGGGAAGGGAAGGGAAGGGAAGGGAAGGGAAGGGAAGGGAAGGGAAGGGAAGGGAAGGGAAGGGAAGGGAAGGGAAGGGAAGGGAAGGGAAGGGAAGGGAAGGGAAGGGAAGGGAAGGGAAGGGAAGTCTTTTATTAACAAAAAGTCTATAACTAACTTGCAAACTAAATTTTGTATGTATCTGGATGAAATCAGTGAAAGCAATGAAAAAGATGGAAAGGGAAGCTACTGTTGAAAGTGAAAGGGAAAGGAAATTTGCTGTGGCAACACAAATCCCAGGGGCTTTGGCTTTATGTCTAGATCTGTCACATGCACTGCCAGTGCCGTATTTGTAAAGTTTACATTCTCTGTATCATGTATCTCTGCAATTGGTGTATTGTAGAATGGCTATCCTACTACATATACATAAATACATAATTTCTGAGACTAAATTATTTTAGTACAATGCAGTTAAAGATATTAAACTTTCCCCAGATTATACAAACTAAAAAATAGCAGCACAAAAACTGATTATATGAGATTGCAGCAAGATCTCACAATTTGTGTGAGCTTACATTGCCCTGAAACCGTTTTACCTAGCAATGGTCTACAAGTCAAGTGATTATCACCCAACCTATTTTAGCTTAAGGTCAGAGGAGACTATATGTAGCAGAAAGCCTAATAAACCTATGTAATTACTGCTAATTGATGTTGGGTGTGTTAATGTGTAACTTTCTAACTGGGAACAAGTAAAAATAAAAAAGTTTTAAGAAAATTTTAAGACCCTAGAATGTGTAGGAAAAGATTGTCACTATGAGCATCAAAACTACTCCCTGCAATCTCTGCTTAAAGAAGGTCAGTTCTGTGGACATTAGGACTCAGGGGAACTGTAACTCTCTTTCTCTCCATAATCCCACTACAATCAACCGTCTTTAAAGCACTTGGTCACCTGCATACAGCGAAGCCAAAGCCCATCTCTAGTATGGCAAATCTGCACAGTTTTGCCCAAGGTTGCTGAGAAAAAGCTGTAAGAGAATTTGTTATAAAAAAAGGAAATCAAATTATAGGCAAGAAATAATTGTTTACATGTGATAATTAATAATTCAGGGTTCAATAAGAGAAACTCCAACATGAAAATATGTAAAGTCCCAGAAGTAAAAAATAATATGAACAAAAGAATAAAAGTATAGCGAGGACCTATCAAATTACTGGATCAGTTCATCAGTGTTGGCTTCTTATTAATTATGCTTAGCAGCCATGTTACTAAAGTAAAATCAAATTTTCTAGTAAAAAATCAGTAGAGTAAAACAAACAAACAAACAAACAAACACACCCCCTGAAATCTCCTTGTAAAACATATTTTCAAAATTCTTGATTTATGGTAAAGAAAGGAGTCAGTATCAAGGTAAAGAATATATTTCTTATTCAGTCTGAACACGGCTATAGTAAGGATCTTATATCCTAAGAGGATACTCTTCACTCATAGCAGCTTCCTGAACTGAGTATTTGAGAGATAACTTCTTCCCACTCAAGAGTAGATTAAAAAGATACTGATAAAAGAAAAGAGAAAATCTCCACCAAATTAACATGAAAATTTTGAAGCCTGGTTTTATGACTTTGTGAGTTTATTACCTTTGTAATGTAAGATTCATTTTATATTGTTCTAACCAAATCATATGCTAAATCATTAAATATATGTAAACTATATCAAATTTATTCTGTGAGCAAACTATTCTGTCATAAATATCTGTGTGATGTCCTCTGTACTAGTAGGTGACTTACTCAGGACACTCAGTCACTAGTAACAAAATTTTAAAATGAAGTTTCATTATCTCAGTAAAACTGAGAAATAACTTTCTTTTAAATAAAGTCACGATACTCCTTGTAACTAGAGATTATTAGCCCCATTCTATCAATTATTTCATGTATGTCTAAAGTAAAAAGATAATTTTAAAGAACTACAGATTCTTGGACTGAGTTTTGACAAGTCTAAATTACAAATTGCATTTTTCTTGGATGAACCATAGATGCCAAATTAGTGACAGTTTGTTGGTTTGGTTTTTGTTTTGTTTTGGTTTTTTTGTTTCATCTGAAGTGGTTTGGGTATTTTTTTGGTTTTGGGGTTTTTTTTACACTTATATAATCTTTCCTACAAGTGCAAAGGCAAAGATTGCTGCTTTTTGGAGAGTAAAAAAGGCTGCCTATACAATAACATGATTTCCGTGAAAGGAAAACTCAAGAACAAGCCACACCTGGGAACTGTGGTCATCTTCAGTAGGTGCACAGACGTACAAGTATACCCTTGAGTGGATGTCATTCTAGGGACATGTTCAGGTGCTTCTATCAAAAATAGAAGATTACGAAACAGAATTACCTCTAGGTCCATATTTATTGAGTGTCAGTATTGGCAACAATCATTTACATTAAAAACTGAATAGATCTAGAGCCTCATTCAAATGCTGATGTAATCATGATGGTGAAAGGAAGAACCATTCAAGTGTCCTGCTGCACTGTGTAACCCGTAACAGGTATGATGTAAGCGAAAGTACTACTGTGGGGAATTATGATCTCTCTTTCCCTCATCCTGAGCATGTATATGAAACAATCCTTTTGCTGTGAGAGTTCTTCCAGCTACTTGCTAAGGTGGGATTAAGTTGGATGATTTTGGAATGTTGTCACCCATAGCTGTTTTGTGATAATGACACTTTCAGCAGATAGAGAGCTTTCACACTATTGAAGTATGTTAAAACAAAAAAGCAAGCAAACAAGCAAGCAAATTGAAATAAATAAATAAATAAATAAACAAACAAATAAATAAATAAATAACTGTTTGAAAAGGGAAAGAAGAGTACAGAACTACAATATAAATTCTTGAAACGTGCGTATTTGAAATTTTACTGTTTCAGAAGGTCATCTATGGGCATGATTCAAGTGTTGCACAACTCAAATTGATTTTAAAGACTGTATGAGTAAAAGTAATGGAAATGTACAGGCAATAAGTTTTATTTGCATCTTAATTGATATGACTGAAGTTATCTGATGGCTCAGTTGTGACACCAAGATACTCTGCAGTCTTAGAGCACTTTATTTTTTTGTATAGAAATGCTATTCTCTTAAAAAGATAATGAGATAACTACAGATTTAGAAAGAGTACAATGACATTGTGGCTGTTAGTTATCTTTAAAAGCCTCATTCAGAAAGTTAGTCCAAATAAATTAAAAAAGTGGTGTGAGAAATAAATGAGGGTGATTATCTGAGGCTTGGATTCTTTATCATTAAGTTAAGGTAAAAGATTTAGTTTCACTAGGACATTAAAGTCAATGAATATATTTTGTATCTTACTAGATGTGCTTTAAAAGGAAGAAAGAACCAATATATATGTAGAAAAGAAATAAGTGTTTTATTGGTTCGAAATGCTATGGTATAAAAAGCTGTACAGGCTTATATGTATGGAAAAAATCTTCTATTTTTTTCCCCCCAAAAATTGTGATAAATTTTTAATGTTTAGATATCTGAAATAATACCCAGAATGTTTAACTCCTATAAATTCCCTGATAAAAAACTAGACTTTACAGTTTTAAAATCAATTACTATGTTTGGCTCATTTTTTAAAATAAAAACAGTGACCTCTAACTTAATTGCTGGCTCTCTATCTCGTTTATCTAGTATGACTAATTCTGGAAAGAACACAACTAAGGAGCTGATGGGAAAAGGGAGGAAGTTTTGCTGTTTTGCTTTAAACTGTGTTGAATTCAAAGGCCAATGAAGTCAATAGGAAAGTTTCCATTAGCTACAGGAAGCTTTTGATCATGTCTCAACTTCTAACTTCAAAGGATAGCTCCCTGTTATACTTTAAGGTTTTTCCTTCTTTCAGACATCATAATTTCACTTCTTTCTATACCTCCTTTTTTATACTTCTTTCAGAATATCTTGACCCTCTTTTCTCCCATATTACAGAGGAATATGTAGAAAGCCTAGCTGATGCATGAAGCATCAGAGGACTCAAAGAAGTAAACAAAATAATTCTTTTCACAGCAAAAGGCAGACTTCACACCTTTTGGGTTGAGACCAAAGACTCTCTATATTATGTTGTTCACAAGAGATACAAAACATACAAAACATTTGCTTCTTCTGATTATCATCTTTTATGCTTATCTAAACTAGATGTTTTTATATGAATGAGACATTTAGGAATTCTACCAGACTGAGCTACTTTGCTTTCTCTACAAAGAAGTGTTACTATCTAGGATAACATAAAAATTATAAGATTTTGATTATACTTCTCCCCTGCCCCTTTTTTTTTAGTTTCTTTTGGTTTTATTCTTATGTCAATGTGTGACTTACTGTAATATCAAATGCATCATCATCAGAGACTGAAAATATATTGTCCCAGATTGGTGCCTGGCAAATTTTCTTGAAGGATGGTCTTAGAGAACAGAAAGAAATAAGCACAAGTTTTTGTCATGAGGGAATATGCTTTAACTCCTCAGACATCAGAGAGAGAGATAAAAACACTCTGCCCCTCTTGTTTATAAATGTAGTGACAGCAACCTTTAATTCACTTCCCTTCTGCTAAAATTAATAAGTGACTAGAGGGTATATATGCTCTTATATGTGGTTTCAGCTCAAGTGGAACAGAAAGATAGCCTTAGACAGAGCTATTTTAAGCACACTTCTTTGTACTGCACTTAGACAGAAGAATAATTTCTTAGTGTTAGTTGCTGGCAGGAAAAAATTAAAATTTCTAAATGAGGTTGTATCCAAAATGTCTCTTTTTTGTACACAACTATAAGTCAACGTATTAGCAATACAAATCTGTCAGGTATTTTCACAGCCATCCTGTCTTTGTATTACAGGGGGCACTCTTAACAAAGGAGAATATTTATGAAAATAGATACAGAGAGCTTTTCAAAAGTCTGTGAGCAAGTCATCTTCAGTTCTTTGATGTTTTGAAAGTGTGGTATTTAACCAGAATATTTTGCAAAAGTAATGACTCATGAAGCATTTCCTTCTTGAAAAGCACTCAGCTTTCTTGGGCTTCTTTGTCCTTTAAGACTGCCTCCAAAGGACCTTTTATCAACCATCCTTCTAAATACTCTGAAGTCTGCCATCCTGAAGTCCAAGGTGGCATTTCTTCTGACCTTTCTCCTTAATTCTCCAAGAATTGATAATTCTTTCATTCTGTGATCACTGTGCCTCAGGTGTCCTCCAGCTGTCACATCTCCCAGAAGGTGTTCTCTGTTCACAAAAAAATGGGTCCAGCAGGGTCACTCTTCTAGTTGTTTCACTCACCTGTGGTGTCAGGAAGTCATCTTCTGTATACTCCAGGAACTTCCTAAACTGTTTTCTGCTGTATTATACATGCACCAGACATCTTGTTAGTTGAAGTTCCCCACAAGAACAAGAGCTAGCATTTGTGAGGTTTCCCTTAGTTGCTTCTAGAATATATCATCAATCTCTTCTTCCTGACTGGGCAGTGTATAGCAGACTCCCACCATGATATCTGTCTTATTGGGCATTCTGCTGATTTTTGCACATAGACACCAACCCTAACATCGCTATCACTGAGCTTAAGGCAGTCAAAACACACTCTAACACAGAGGGGTACCCACCACTACTCCTTCCTTGCCTATCCCACTTGAAGAGTTTATAGCCAACCATGGCAAAACTCCAGTTATGCATGTCACTCCACCATATTTCCATGATGGCAACTGTATCAGTTTTTTTGCTGTACAATGACTTTTGATTCCTCCTGTTTGTTGCCTCTGCTGCATGTCTTGGTGTAAATGCACTTCAGTTGGGCTATTGATCCCAGCAGTCTCCTGAGGGGAATAGTCTTGATTCCAAAGTGGCAACTTGCTGTCATTTCTAACCCAGCCTTTGCATCTTTGCTGCCACTTGGAGTGTTATCCACCACTTCTTCTGACATGGCAGACCAAAGGGCCTTGCTAGCACACCATCCCTCAGACACTGGAGTAACAGTCCCAGTCTTATTTCTAGCAAGACTTATTTTGTCCCCCTTTCCCTTCATATTCAGTTTATAGCTATTTTGATGAGCCCTACTATCTTCTTGGTAAGCACCTTTTTGCACCTTGGAGACACAGATAACTCAACATTTGCTAGCATGTCTGATGTTGTGTAGACCAACTGACGGTCCACTTATCCATGGCTAACAGGGATAACTTAGTGGCTGTAGCAGCTAGGATAATTCTTCATTACCAAAAAGATACATTAAAAGCTTTCAGATGAAAAGCTTAATCAGGGTAAAAGTTCTGAAAACACTTGAGAAATCATAAATCTGTTCAGGAAAAAAATGAAGGGTCCAGTCAATAGGAGGTAATCTTGGGTTCTTAGTGTGGAAAGACATTCATACTGCCAGTATGAAGTTTATCATGCAAAGGAACCTTAAAGTAAATGCTGTCTTCTCCAACCTGATTCAGATATTGAAGTCCAGACAGTACAAAGAATGAACAGGAAAAGTAATTTTTTTCAGCAATCTGAAACTAATTTCAACTCAGCCTATCTCACTCTAGCATGGCAAGACTATTATTAGTTATGAAATCACTTAATAAGAGTGCTTTATTCTTAATGACTGAGGGTTAACCAAGGCTTCTAGAGTATGCTGCAATAGGTATATTGATTTAGAAGACTAATCGGAATCCAATCTAAGATTATGTGAGAGAAATAAAGGCCCCTTGAGGAAAGAAATCTTGCAGTCAGGACCATATAATACTGATATGAGTTTCAATTTTGTGAATAAACCCATGTTCACACTCCTTCAAAATAGTTGTATGTGATATAGAATTGATAAGTTTTTGAATTCAAAAGCCATTTCAAAGAAATGACAGTGATTCCTTGATGAGGGAGAAAGGACTGAAAAGAGTGCAATTTATAAGTACTATAACAAAACAAACAACAAAAATGCCAGAAATGTCAAAAACCGATTCAAAGATTTCATATCAAAGAAATAAACAGGAGATACTACCAGCCTGCAGCAATATACAATACATCCTCTATTTACTGTAAAAGTATTGTATATTTTTAATGTTCATGCAGAAGGGAAACTTTGGAAAATGAGGGAAGGAAAAATAGAGGGAAAGTGAAAGGGAGGCTTAAAATGTTTTTACTGTAGTCTATTCAATATTCAAAAGCTCACACCTTGGTAAAGTCAAAATCAATTTTCTCTGAAAGCAAAGGTACTTCCTTTAAATGAGAGCTATTTCCATGCCAAATTTAAGTCTGCATTTCTCATCCATCTCAGCTCTAGGGCTGTTCATAAAAAGGTTACAGACTTCTTCCCTCCCCCTCCTACTCTGTAATGGTAATAGCATATTTTCTACGCCCTCCCTGCATTCCAATTTACAGATCTTCTTTCACCCAGTCTTTCTAAATAGCTGAACAACCAAGCAGGAGAATCTGAAAACAATGAATTTCTGGTTAGTTATATGTACTTACAAAATCAGAAGACCTTATATTTTCTTTTCCCATAGCAAGTGCAAATCACTCCCCTAGACATTTTCATCTACATTTGAAATTAATCCTGTATTTCTTTCAGTTTCAATAATTTTATTTATTTATTAAAATAAAGCAAATCATTAAAAAAATCTAAAGAGCAATAGGTTCTTTAGAAAAGTCTTTTTTGGATTTACAACCGTGGAGAACATAAAGAATAAAGACATAGATGTTTAAAAGCAAAACTTCCAGAAAAAATACTGCAAAAAACCTATTTTCTTCTATAATATTATTCCTGTTTTATCTGCACCTAATGTTGTGTTTATTTCTTTCATTGTCTTAGCGTATTTGCTATCCTCTATTATCCTCTGCCTTACGTTTATCATCCTTAGAAGTTAATTCAGCGAACAATTTATGGATCACAAAGTCTAAAACTAGTTGTCTTTAAAATCATTTTAATGGCATTCTACTTTATTAAGAAAATAAAATTAAAAACCTCTAGTTTTTTCAACTGTTTTAGTTCAGAACTTGAAAAAAATTAGGGAAACCCATCATTTCTTTAAAACTAAACAGAGGAAAAAACTGAGCATATTAAAATATGCTTAAAGAATTGAGTTTTAGAACTTTTATAGCAAATTATCTTATACTGTCTATCCCATATAAAGCATCTTTCCTTTGAAGAATTGGTTCCTTTCAAAATAATCGCTTCTTTTCAGTCTAAATTATTATCATCAATATGTATTTACAGATTCAAATTTAGGATTTAATTGATGATTCTTTAACTTATTTGTAATTGTGGTAGCAAGCACTAATCAAATACAGAAATTATTAATCTGAAAAAATGTTATTATCTATATAGATCATTGAAGTGATACTTTTTAAATTCTTGAAGAACTTTCTAAAGGCTCGGAAAATGTTATTTAATGTCTGTTTTCAGGTATTTTCAGAATACTTTTATGGTCTAGATTTCAGATGGCAATTAATGTTGTCCTAGTCAGGTTGACCAAGAGACCTTGCAGTATTTTCCCTTGCCTGTTTTGTTGTTGGTTAATCTTCCTGTGTGATAGAGACATTCTTAAGACACAATTTAGACTTAGATTACTATTTTTCAGGCAGTTAGAGTGAGATAAAATGAATCCCACACAATGTGCCCATAAGTCAATTGGAATATTTATTCAAAATAAGTCTACAAAATGGTCTCATTAATCATCTTTTCTTATGAATTATTCATACAATACTTCATGCTAATTCTGAAATATCCACATCTTTTTCTAAATCAAGCTAGGTATAATTATACTTTACTGGATTATAGGCAATTAGTTTTATTATTGCTGCAATCAACAGTACAAATGCAGAAAAAATATTTTTTCAGTTCTGCTATATTAACTGCATTTAAAATGAGGAGAAAACTCTTAGAGGCCTGTTTTCAAATTATATCTCTATAAATTCATAATAAGCGATTAGAGACTGGCATGCAATAATTATATTTCAGATCATTAGTAAGAAGTAAAACTAAAAAATATCTATGACAGTAATATCTATGACAGTAAACCTGTTATCCATCAAATAGAGGGCAGCAATTTGTTACCATAGAGATGTGTACTTTTAATCACAAATTCAATTGCTTAATTTTACATACTAAATATAAATATTTCTTCATGTTATTTATGAAAAAACAGAGTTTTTTTAAACATTTTTCTTAATAGCTCTTTCTCAGTTTCTCTGCTTGCCTGCTATGTATTGAAAATCAGTAGTCTAACCTTCTACCAGCATTAGGGATGGGTTAGGCTTCTGTAGCTCCTCAAGGACATGCTAAGGATATCTGCAGAATAAGATGTGCTAGTACATACCTGAAATCTTTTTGCTGCCTTTCCTGCCTGCCCCAGGCATTCACTTGCCTGCATAGCAAGGGCCCAAGGCTGAGATCTGATGAACAAAACTGTGTACCATTGGCTCAGACAGCTGAGAAAATTGCAGTTAGGAGAAACAAGCACTGGAAAATCTAGAGAAAGGTTTAGAAAAGGTAAAACTGCAGAGAGAATCCATTGAGATGAGATCATTAATATAACAAGAATTCAAGAGGAAAAGGGCCAACATGGAAAGATATCAAATCTTTAACAGCAAAAGAATAAGATATTTCATTCGGGCACTGTTGAATCTGTTCACCACTGCCCATGTCAACAGAGCTGGTGGCAGATGACGGATTAACAGCATGGGGCAGAAGTCTGTAAGGTGTCTTGATGATTAGCTTCATAACTAAAGCCTACATGTCTTTAATGTCAGCCAGTTATACCGTATGCTGTGTTTTCTGCTAATATTGTCTTTGTGCATGGCTAAAGTTGCCTAAGCAACCACGTATGGGAGGTAAGAATTATGAACATTTTAACAAAGATAATGAAGGTCCAGACACATGAGGTGTTTCTAGTAAAAAATAGCTGAAAGCTTTCAACTGAGCACCTAAGGTGGAAAGTGATATTTATTTTGTTTTAATCAAGGCTGCAGGAAAGACAGAGGAACAGAAAGTCAACATGAATTTTTCTAAAGTCAAAATGTGCTTGACTTGGAACTTCAGTAGATATTACAATAGAAAAAAAAACCCAAACAAACCCAAAACCACTGCTGCCATCAAAAAACAACAAAGGAATTTATCAATTTCAGGCCAAGGATTTTTTTAATTATTATCTAACTTTTTGATGTAAAAAGTATTGCTATGAAGCAGCAATATGAAACCTCCGTTGGACGTGGGGCTGTACCGGGTTTATATAGTGAAGTTTTAGTAGTGATACAGCTTCTTTGAAGGGGTGGCTTTTTTGAGAAGAGATCAGAACTGTCACTGTGTTAGACAGAGATAGTTTAAGCTTGCTTCAAAATGGACTAAATGATGTCCCAAGCTGATCCCACCAATGATGCTGGTGACTCCTCTGTGACACCCTGTTTAAGGAAGGGTAAAAAATGCTGTGCAGCAGCTGGGAGAAACAAGTGAAAAAATACGAGAGAGACACCCTTGAAGAAACACAGGACAGTGAAAAGAGAGAGGAGAGGTGCTACAGGTGCCAGGGCAGAAATCCCCTTGCAATCAAAAGAGAAAATCATGTTGTCCCTTTGCAGTCTGTCAGACCCCATCAGATTAGATGCTTACACTGCAGACCATACAAGAACACACACTGAAGCAGGTGGATATGATCTGAAGGAAGCTGCAGTCCATAGAGACCCCACAACAGAGAAGGCTCCAGGCAGGAGCTGCAGCCCATGCAGAAAAGCCCATGTAGAAGCAGATTCTCTGGAAGGAACTGTGACCTATGTGACACTATGCTGGAGCAGTCTCTTCCTTAATGTTTGTTCGTGGAGTAAAGGACAAATGTTGGAGCAGTCCATGAAAGACTATCCTTTTGGAGGAATCACATGCTGGAACAGGGGAAGAGTACAAGATGGGAGGAGCAGCAGAGATGAAGTGTTATGAACTGACTGTAACCCCCATTCTCTGTGCCCCTGTAGCTGTTGATGGGGAGCAGATAAAAGAGTTAACACTCATGTTGAGCTTGGAAAGAAGATGAGGGTTTAGAGAAGATGGTTTTAATTTAGTTTGTTTTGTTTCTTACTAATCTACTCTTTTATTAATTGGAAATAACCTAAATTATCTCCCCTAGGTGAATTCTAGTTTGCCTGTGAAGGTAATTGGTGACTTAACTACTTGTCCTTATCTCGGCCCATGAGCTTTTTCATTGTATTTTTCCCCATTTCCTTTTGAGGAGAGGGGTGATACATTGGCTTGGTGGGAAACCTACCACAGAGGTAAAAAAATCTCAGAAAGTAATAATGTCTGGATGGTATTATATTTTGAGTTAATATTGGGGCCATGGACAAATTCAGAGAACCAAAAGGATCATGTAATTCATTAAACTGTATGCATACATGGGCTTTTTTGTTAATGAGTTATGCCAAAGTGTTCAATATATAACTTCCTTAGACAGAAGGTGGCACTGGAGTGAAGATCAATTTTTCTCATGTATTCAGGGCTACAAGATGATCAAACAATTAAAACAATGTCACTGTGTGATGCAGTTAGATTCATTCGTCCTTATCTTTTCACTACTCTCATTTCTCCTCTTAGAAGATGTTTAAAGTGTAGAAAAGTGACTAGAAGCAGAGGGGAATCCCTGTTAGTTACACAGCTGGGATAAGAATGAGGCATATAAAAAATGCTGGGCATACAAAGTCTAAATAAAATTGCTAGAAATGTAGGAAACTAAGAGTGATGATTCTACTTCTACCTGGCTGTTTATTACAGTCCTAGAAGAACTTTTGAGAACTTATATACACAATAATATTGGCGATTGATTGTTAAATTCTTTTAAGGATGAAGGACACAGAGTTACTAACGGAAACCATGAGAAGACCTAATCTATAATGACTGCCAGAAAGAATTAATTTTCTTAGCTTTGACAATAGGCAATAGCTGATAAGCAAAGATAATGAATAAAGTCGGATTTCTGTAGAGCATATTGATTAAGGTAACTCACTGACATACTGACAAAAGACAAACCTGAACAACTGCTAATGAAATAATAGTCAAACACCTGAAAGCTTTAAAGAAAAGGTAGGATGGCGTGGGAAAGGAGAGTGAGAGAAAAGCAGAGAGAGGAAAAAAAGATATCTGTGTAGGTATATCTAGCTATAGCCAAACAGAATGCCTTTTTTATTTATTTTTTTTAAAAAGTATTTAAGCCCTATAGTTAAAATACTTGGGGTTTTTTTTCCTACTTGCGGAGCACTTGGGAAAAGGAAATTATTCAGAAAAAAGATAATTTTTATTTTAATAATTTACTCAACATAAGCATGATCTTTGGAAGAATTCATTTATTGTATTAATTTTATTCAACCTGAATTGTTGCAATAATAATTTGTTTTGTTTGTTTATGTATATCATCTATACATAGATAAAATCACAGGGATCCATAGCACTCCCTTGGGACTGCTAGAAAAATATTATTAAAGGAGAGTATTACACAAAACTAATTAAACTTACAGATATTATGCATTTTTAGTAGAAATCATTAATACCCATGCATCTTCCTGGTAACATGTATACTGTGCTGAATGATGTTCCCTGTTAGCAACTTCCCATAGGAATAATACAATTTAGGATGTAGGAATGGTGTTGAGATCAACTCAGCTCTTTAGGTTTCCCTCAGTCCCTTAGGATTTCCCAGTGACATTGAAGTATGCCTGATATTTCTGCAAGAGTCTGTAGAGAACTCAGACTTTAAAGTCCAGACTTCCAGTCCCACGGTACTTCCGAAAGTACTGAAATACTTTCATTTCATCCTCCCCTTCATCTCTTCTCCTGTTCTTATGTACAGTTTTTTCCCTCGAGCTGGGTGATTCTTATTTATTTAAAGAAGACTACCAAATTTTGCTTGAGAGGAACAGGGAGATCTGAGTGCTAATCTGATTATAGACAAAGTGTGTATATTTCACAGATGTAAAATATTTTCCTAATATCTGCTTAGATTGATTACTCACAGCTCAGATCAAACTTAGTTTTAATGAATTATTAAAGCCTACACTGCAGTGGCTAGAAGTGAAAACATTCTCACTACTTGAATATAAACTCGACAATCAGAATCACATACATTCTTCCTGCATTGAGGAGTTTTTACAAGAAAAATAGCAAGGTGATCTTGGAGCACTATCCTCCAGATAGAAAAATGTTCATGTGCATATGAACATACCCAAAGTTTGTCCTGTTACCAAAATTGTTTTTATATTCTGCATAAATATTTGCTAAGTAAAACGGAAGTTAAAGGGAAAAAGACAACATATAAAGCTTTTATTTCCCACAATTTGTATTAATACAAAACAAGTAAAAAAAAATGCAGTTTATAGAATGTAGAATTTCACTAGGAGACAAATTGGAAAGCTGAAATAGAAAAGCACAATTTGACATTTCTGCGTGCAAGTTAAGTGTGTGCGTATATGTGCATACATAAGGGCTTTGTAATAAGTGAATGCCGTGACAGAGCCTTTAATCATTAATCTTCCTGTCAGGATTCAAGAGAGATGGGACTTCTAAGTGCTGCCAGGGTGTCATGAGATTCATGTTCACAGGATTCTACCTGACTTTGTAGCCTCTCATCTCTAACTGACATTACAAACCACTCATTACTCTTAGTGTCGGGAATTCATGCAGCATATGTAACAAGGGAAGAAGCAATATCTTTTGGGGCTGTGGGGAGGTGAAAATTGTACTCTGAATCAATGTTAGAGGGAGAACTGTTTCAATATTTGAGTGGTTATGCTGTTTTCAATTATAACTATAATTTGCATTTCAGAAACTAATATGCAAGGAAATTTGCCCACAGCAGTTGTACTCCATTATCATTTAATTAGTCTTCAAGCCATACAAAAACCACTGCAATGTTATTTGCAAGCCAAGCCTTATTGCTCAGCTAATAATAGCTACTCCACTGTCCTTGGATTTTAGCTCAGATAAGGCATTGCTCACAAAAGGTGAAAGACACAGGTGAAGGTCATTACTTGGGATGATGGAGTCAGCAAGTGATGATAGAAGATGTTATATAGCTGACTTTAAATTGTGCATAGCGGTATGTTCCTTCATGCCCTAGAATCTTTATTTCTGATTGGTAGTGACGCTTAGGTAGGAGATACTTTGTAGATGAGCATGTAAGAAACGAAGATAAAACAGAGCAGCTCTATTATTCTACGCAATCTATTGTGTCACATACACTGTTCTGCAGGTCACATGAAATACATTGTTACTATCTCTCATAAATACTACCTCTGGTCTGCTTAATATATTGTAGGATTATTACTTTTTTCCAGAAGCCAGTGAATTTGTGAGTTGTACACGTGTTTATGTCCTTGGGTGTTACCTTTAAAATTTTTGGAATTTGGAGATATATAATTAATTAGAACTTCATGTTCTGGACCCAGAATCTGCCCTATAAAATTACCCATTGATTTCTTGAGGATGCCAGCGATGCAGTTTACATCATAGGCATATTATATTTTATCATTCCTTCATTAAAAAATAGTAGTAATGCATACCATCCATATGAGGTGGCAAACTAACTTTTTATCAAGAAAATTTGAGTATATATATATGTGTGTATATATATATACATACGTGCATTTAATTTTCAGTTATTTTACTTTCTGCTCAGAGAAACAGTTACTTTAAGAGATCTGAAAACTGGACATTTATGTCTATGAGAAAATGCCTGAAATAAGTATTTTGAACTGAAAAATCAATAACATGACATACAAAGCAAAGCAAAATGGAGAATCATAATTTTCTTAACAAACATGATTTATTGACAGTAAAAAAGCTATAAGACGATTTTAGAGATAAAGGTTGCACTTTACCATTTTCTGAACTTTCCTTGTGTTTTCTTGCAGTATTCAAGGACACTTATTTTCCATTGTGAGCTAAGATGTTTCCGTATTATTTTGAAATTTCCAGAGTTAATTTCTGCATTGCAGAAATCGGTGGTCAACTGTTTTCTCAGTCAAGTGCTTGCTAACTGGTCAACATTCAAGGTGTCAAGCTTATTTCTTATGTGGAACATGAGTGATTGGAAAAGGGAAAAGTGAAAATGTTCTACATGGTAATTTTAGCAGTTTCTTAAGGATGATTTTGGCTTGTTGTGATCTCTTTAGTTCTCAAATCACATATATTTTTTTTCATCAGAGTTATGCCAGACTGCAAGTATTCATTATACAAATGCTCTAGCCCATGTTTCATTCTGAGTTTAAAACCAATAACGATATCCTGTGTGTATTTTTCTCATTGTCTTTAGAAGACCAAGCTCATTCTTTCTACAGTTTTAATAATCTAAATGCTCTACCATTTGGGGAGAGAAGCAGAGTATCACCAGGACATAATATTACAGAAGACACAGCTTAAATAAGGAAGTTTAATGCACTTCCAGAGGTGTTAGTCAGGGAACATGAACTTACTCAGTGTTACTTCTACACATTCTTATACTGTCATCCTGTACTGTTTTGTTCTTGCTCAGACACTTAAAAGTAGTTACGTAACCATGTATGTCATCTGGCTGTTCTTGGCATCTCTTCAACTATGTCCCTTAGATAAATCTTTTATTCTGGATAATTGCCTGCAGGTAGCAAAGCACTATGGTGAACGATAAATTCCTCACAATCAGCCCCAGCTAAACAGCCCCAGCTCCCTCAGCTGCTCCTCTTAAGACTTTTTCTCCAGACCCTTCATCACCAGCTTCGTCACTCATCTCTGGACATGCTCCAGAGCTTCAACATCCTTCCTGTAGCGAGGGGACCAGAAGTGAGCACAGTATTCGAGGAGCGATCCCACCAGTGCCGAGTACAGAGGGAGAATAACCTCCCTGGACCCACTGGTCACACCATTTCTGATACAAGCCAAGATGCCATTGGCCTTCTTGGCCACCTGGGCACACTGCTGGCTCATGTTCATAGGCCTGTCAATCAACAGGTCCTTCTCCTCCAGGCAGCCTTCCAGCCAGACTTCTCCTAGTCCGTAGTGGTCCACAGGGTTGTTATGCTCCAACTGCAGGACCCAGCATCTGGCCTCATTAAACCTCATGCCACTGGTCTCAGCCCAGTGGCCCAGTCTGTTCAGATCCCTTTGCAGAGTCTCCCGAACCTCCAGCAGATTGATACTTCCACCCAGCTTAGTATCGTCTGCAAACTTGCAAAGGGTGCACTCGGTGCATTCATCCAGGTCATTGATAAAGACATTGAACAGGGCTGGACCCAGCACTGAGCCCTGGGGAACCCCACTTGTCACTGGCCTCCAGCTGGATTTAACACCATTTCCCACCACTCTCTGGGCCCGGCCATCCAACCAGTTTTCCACCCAGGAGAGTGTGCACCTGTCCAGGCCAGAGGCAGCCAGTTTCTCAAGCAGAATGCTATGAGAAACCTTGTCAAAGGCTTTACTGAAGCCCAAGAAGACAACATCCACAGCATTTCCATCATCCAGTAGTCGAATCACTTTGTCATAGAAGGCAATCAGATTAGCTTGGCAAGACCTGCCTTTCGTGAACCCATGTTGACTGAGCCTGATCACCAGGTTCTCTTGCATGTGCTTCATGATAGCACTCAAGATCACCTGCTCCATGACTTTCCCTGGCACTGAGGTCAGACTGACAGGCCTGTAGTTTCCTGGATCCTCCCTCTGATCCTTCTTGTAGATGGGCACATCAGCCAGCCTCCAGTCAAGTTGAACTTCCCCAGTCTTCCAGTATCACTGGAAGAAGATGGAAAGGGGTTTGGAAAGCACATCCACCAGCTCCCTCAATGTTCTCCCGTGGATCCCATGTGGCCCCATAGACTTCTGAGAGTCTAATTGGGCGAACAAGTTTCTAACCACCTCCTCTTGGATCACAGTAGCTTTGTTCTGCTCCTCTACCTCTTGGGTATGTACACAGAGGGAACAAGTTTCCTTACTATTAAAGACTGAGACAAAAAAGACATTTAGTACCTCAACCTTGTCCTCATCCTTTGTCACAGTTGTTCCCTTTGCATCCAATAATGACTGGATATTGTCCCTGGTCTTCCTTTTATTGTTGATGTATTTGTAGAAAGATTCGTTATTATCATTAACCAAATTGGCCAGTCTCATCTCTAGTTGGGCTTTAGCCCTCCTGGTTTTGACTCTGCAAAATCTCACTTCCTCCCTGTAGTCCACCCAGTCCAGATGAAACAAGCACTGTTACATGATGATTAGCAGGTTATATTGAAGGAGGCACAGTGGCCTTTTTGGACTTACCTTTCTCTGAGATGGTGACTACAAAGAGATATTTGCCTCATTATCAATCAAATTCACACGATGGGTGACACCCATGCATATGTAAATTACGGTTATTGAGTACTTTCTAGTTGCAATGTCTTATATAGAGGTGAATCCCTCTCCTAAGATCCCAGGTTGAGGCGTATCCCTCCTTTACGCCATTGACTGACTGAAGGGTAGAGGGGGCACAGGGGCATAAAAATCGCCATACCAAAGAGTCAAGCATGTGCCTGTCATGTTGGGATCCTTGGAGGCTCAAGGCAATGCTGGACAATGCTGGAACCTGGGGTGATGGTAACTTAGACTTTATCTCTATTTTTCCTTTGCTTCAGTTTTCCTTGCTACAAGTAAAGATGTAGCAAGCCAACAGCTACCTTATTCCCAAGATCTTGCCTGTGTAAATAAACTGCTTTTATTTAAAGTCGATTCTCTGGCGTTGTTTCACCTTAATTGAACCCAAGGGAATCCATGAATTTTAGGATGCCCAGGTTCCCTTTAGCAGACCCTGGACAGCCCCATTTGGGTTGCAACACATTACTAATTTTAGTTGCAGAAAAGGACTGTTTCCTCTGTGTACTTTGCTAGCAACTTGATCTAATTGATAGGATGGAGGAAAGACGCAATCTCCAGCTGGTATAGATATCATTATAATGCAACTGAAGTACATAATTCAGGACTTCAGAAGGCAACCCTTTATAAGCCACAGAAATAAATGCATTCTAAACAGTTGTCAATTTGTGCTTATAAAACATGTTTGTCTTTAAAGTAAAAACAATGACTGTAGCTGAAAGATGTGATTTATTGCTCATTTTGCCAAGTTAGATGCATAGAGCAATAAAGGCTTTCTACATCTGTTTGCTGAATTGTTATTATCTTGTTTGCTGCATGATTACAACTTGTTAAATCCATCACAGCTTCTTAAGCATGCACAGAAAAGTGTTCAAAACCTTGAAATTATCTCTCGTACCAATATTATATGTGAAGTTACAATAAGAAGTGCAGTTCTTACTAATTTTTCACAGTGTGCATGTTGTGTCCAAGCAGCAGACATGTAAGCCACAAAGACAAGAAGAAAAAAAGCAGCAGGTGACAGAAGGGGAGTATAGGGAAGATGACTTGTTCAGGCAGGAAACTTCAATGAGAAAGAAATGCACAAAAAGGTGATTTGGTGAGATAGATTGGGAGAACACAGAGAGTGATTCGGCAGTGAGTTCACTTTTACAGGCCATAAGATAAATCAGTTGGAAAAACCTGTTTTAATAGAAGCTTGTGCTAGGCATCAGAACTAAAACACAGATGAAAGCAGGATTTTGCCAAGTAACTTAAGAAATAGTCTCAAAATGTAGTGCATTCAGACTACTTAAGCGTACTGTAACTTCATTTAAATCACTTATACCTGTAAAACTTGTATAATGTGAAAATTCTTTTTTTGTTGATGCATTATGCTTCTGCTGTACAGATTAAACATTTTTTTTCTCTAGAGCACAGAATCACAGAATCACTAGGTTGAAAAAGGCCCAAAGGATCTTTGAGCCCAACCATACCTATCAACCACTAAACCATGACCCTCAGCACCTTATCCACCTGTCTTTTAAATATCTCCAGGGATGGTGACCCAACCACCTCCCTGGGAAGCCTGTTCAAGTGCCCGATGACCCTTTCCATGAAGAAGGCACACTGCTGGCTCACGTTCAGTTGGCTGTCAACCAACACCCCCAGGTCCTTCTACTCCAGGTAGCTTTCTAGACAGACTTCCCCTAGTTTGTAGCACTGCAAAGGGTTGTTATGACCGAAGTGCAGGACCTGGCATTTGGCCTTGTTAAACCTCATGCCATTGGACACAGCCCAGTGGTCCAGCCTGTTCAGATCCCTTTGCAGAGCTTCCCTACCCTCCAGCAGATTGACACTACCTCCCAGCTAAGTGTCATCAGCAAATTCCTGTTCTTTTTTCCAAAGTTCAGAGACATACCTCTTCTTTTTGATGACCCTCCATATCTCCCCGCTCAACCAAGCTGGTTTTTTTCCCATCAGCTCCTTTTCCAGAACATCGGGATGGCTTGCTCCTGAGCTGCTAGGATTTCCTTTTTGAAGAACACCCAGCCCTCATGGGCTTCCTTGCCCTTAAGGACTGTCTCCCATGGGACTTTGTCAACCAGCCTTCTGAACAGTCCAAAGTCTACCCTCTGAAAGTTTAATGTGACTGTTCTGCTAATCCCCCTCCTCACCTCACCTAGGACTGAAAATCCTACCATCTCATGATTGTTTTGCCCCAGGTGTCCTCCAGCCGCCACATCCCCCACAAGGCCTTCTCTGGTCACAAAGAGCAGGTCCAGGAGGGTGCCTTCCCTTGTCGGCTCACTCACCAGTTGTGCGAGGAAGTTTTCTTCCATGCACTCCATGAACCTCCTAGACTTCTTCCTTTTGTGTTGTATTGTACTTCCAGCAGACATCCGAAAGATTGAAGCCTTCCACAAGGACAAGAGGTAGCGATTTTAAGACTGCTCCCAGTTGTTTATAGAGGAGCTCATCAGCTTCTTCTTGGATGGCTGGTCTATAACAGACTCCCATGACAATACCCGCCTTCTTGTGGGGTCCTCTGATTTTAACCCACAGGTGCTCAATCCTGTCATCACCATTATTGAGCTCGAGGGTATCAAAGCACTCTCTAACACAGAGGGCTACCCCATCACCTCTCCTACCCTTCCTGTCCTGCCTGAAGTGTTAATAACCCACCATACCTACACTCCAGTTATATGAGTCATCCCACCACGTTTCCGTGACGGCAACTACATCATAGTCTCCTTGCCTTACAATAACTTCCAGTACCTCCTGCTTATTGCCCATGCTGCACGCATTGGTGTAAATGGACTTCAGCTAGGCTTGTGAACCCTCAGCCCTCATAAAGTAAAGAATGTTCATTCCCAATTGACTGGTCCTTAGAATATCTAACCCATCAGTGCCAATTTCATCCTTTCTGTCACCAGATGTACTCAGCCCCACTTGCTCTGTGGTGATATATTGATGGTCTTTGCCAGCATGCCATCTGTCAGGCACTGGAGTTCCACTTCCAGGCTCACTCCTGACTAGCCTGGCTTTGTCCCCCTCCCCCTTCATAATTAGTTTAAAGCTCTATTTATAAGCCCTGCTGGATTTTTAGTGAGGACTTTAGTACCCCTAGAAGACAAGAGTGCCCCATTTATAGCATTGCATGTAGACATTCACTCATTGTAAACATTCCTGTACAATAAGGAATTGTTAGGTCACTTACATGAATTTGAAAAAGGGAAAAAAAAATCTTCAAATGCTTATACAGAGAATAACAGTTACATCTACATAAAAAAAAAAGGGAAGTGACGGTTTTCTTTTGGGTCACAAAGAAGACAGCAATATTGTTCATGTTAAATATAGGCTCTGTGTATGGTACATTATTTTTTTATGCCTAAATTATTTAAAATACAAACACGAATATAAAATAATCTACTGGTTGTTAGTGACTAGGACTACAGTAGTTTCCTGTCTTCAATTGTCCAAGCCATGCACTTAATTGTTTTGCAGTAGACAAAATGACTTTTTGTGAAAAGAATAGTTGTGCAAAGTCCGGATTTTAATTTTAAATAATAGGTAATAGCAACACATGATGCACTTCGTAAAACATTCTAGAAACATTTAAATATAAATATTTCTATTTTTGTCTTTAATCTACAGAAGCCTGTTTGTTATCTTCCTGTTATGTTTCATTTTGTGGCACTAAATTATACGTTATAGCTATTCTATATCAAATAAAAAGGTTATTTGTTCCAGATGTTGAACAAGATTTTTCTTCAAGTTTGAGCTATTAGCTGGAGAAAAACATTAACTTATTTTAAGAGCAAAGAAAGATAAGTCTTATCAGTTTATAAGATATCGATCTTGCCTGTATGTCTTTTAGCATTACTCAAACTACGTCTTATTCTTCAGGGATTAGGTACCTCTAATAACATGGAATGATCTGTTCTTTCCCCCATTTGAACTAGTAACCACTGTAATTAAGTTTTCAAATATATTAATATATTTTAAAAATTTTACATGTTTATAAAAAGTGAAATGGTGATTTGTAAAGGAAGGGTTGGAACTGCAACGTGTTAAAAGAAGACTAACGACCCTTTTCTTCTTGTCCCTCAGAGTCATTAAGACTCATTAATTTTAAACCCCTGAATATGTAGTGAAGTTCCAGGAATAAGGATTCCTTGCCATTTTGTGAAATAACTATGAATATGAAGACATCTCTGTGTATATAAAACTCTCTGAAGTCACTGTTGGGTAGAAGAACTCTGAGGACAAATCCTAGTGCTTCTCCAGTGCTGAATAAAGAATAACTACTTAATAACCACATTGGTCATTGAGTGTAGATTTTTTTGTTTCAGAAACCAGTCAAATAGAAGCTGAAACCCTATAGTTGCAGCTGTCTACAGCCTGTGTCTGGCAAAATTATTAATATTTAGACATTTATTAGCTCCTACCTTAGAAAGAGCCTAGGTCTTTTGTAATTAAGATGTACATTTTAAACCAAGAGATAAGTTTATGAATTCTTTATAATATATTAGTATTGCCTTGAGATCTGCTGAAATTGACTGTAAATAGTGCATTTTTTTACTCTCCCTCAAGGCACAAGCCCATGAACATTATGACTTGTTGCAGATTGACTAGGGCTCCAGACATGTCCTACAAAATATTCTGTATATTCTCCTAAATTGTGCAAATGAGAAAAAGCTAACTTACTATGTAATCTCTATGCATTTTAAATATTGAAACATGAACATGATCTTGATATTAATGAGAAAAAACCCACAAATCTTCTACATAAGAATTCAACATTCTTCATTTCAAAACTAAAATAAGTAAAAGTCAGTCTGAAGCTCACTATGAATTTCCAGTTTTAATGCAATGATTTACTTAAGATTCTGCAAAAAATTTCACATATATTTTTGGAATTGACAATGCTTCTCAGTATATCACATACTTTTTCATTATCTCCATCCATTGTAGCAAATACCCTTAATAATTGTTATAAAATAAATCCTATTGAATAACATACAGAATGATAACATTTTGAATATATAATATGTAAATTAGGGTGGTATTCCTACTTGTTAAATACATTTTTATTTGATCAACATACTTATTAATATTGGAACAATAGTAAAGACAATATTTACATTGCACATTTGGCAATTGCTTAAAAATCTTCTGATGTTAATTGCAATGTATAATAAAATAGTTTACTTCCAGTGTATTTTCCAAACAATCTTTCTAGGATAAGCTTCTTGTGAACTTCTTGCCTGAAGAACACATGAATTGTGAAAGATCCTGACATAAATTCCATGATCAGATCCTCAAATGTAAACAGAGCAAACATCAGCTGCCCAACTACAAAAAGTGATTACGAATAATAACAGCTGCAACAACAGCAATGACCCTCACTGACTGCCTTATATTGAGATGCCTAACTTGTTTGATGCTTCAGTGTTTCACATTAACATTTTCTGACCACCAGTAATTACTGATGCACAATACCTTGTATTGAACATTTAAAATAGCCCAGCTCAGGTATATATTAAGTGGGAGTAATTACTCAGGCCAGGGATTAAGAAGTTAACACAGATAAGGGTAGACAACTCCTGCCTCAAAGTCTAGAGAGACAGTAGGGATTGAAAGAGAGGAGTAATAGAGAAATGGGAGAGAGGCGTCCAGACAGATAAGGTAAAATAATGAACAGGTTAAAGAATTTCTCTAGCAAACACTTTGTATTTGAGCTGCAGTTTCAAAAATAGTGTATCCAAATTAGGCCTTGATGCTTCCAGCATAGCATTCATGCAAGGTTAATTAGGATCAAAATATTGTACATATCAATATTAAGTCCTCTTACAGTCCCAGCAGAAATGTGCCAAACAACTGAGCAAACAACTGTGCCAAACAACTGTTGTTTTCCTTGTTTATTTTCTTGTTTTATTTCTAGAGGGGATAGTAACCATCCTTTATGGAATTACACAGTGGTTAAAAAATAGCTAGATGTTTTGTGACGAGGATGCTCTCAGCCTGAAGGGACTTAAAGTAATACCTTTTACTTTCCAAGAGAGACTTTCATCCCAAACCTATGGGCTATATTCTGGAGGAAGACAGAACTAGAGAAGATGCATTTCTGCAAAAAGAACTGCTAGTGGGTAAAATGTAGAAGTATTTTGATAAAGGGACAGATCACAGGAAGGAATTTAGGACATGATGGATTAGAAGGCAAATGGAAAACCCAGTCTTCTGATGTGTATGTGTATTTCACATTAAAAAAAAATATAGGTGTAATCATGACCTTACAGCTTGACATGAATCAATACTGTCTAATTGTTTTTTAATTCCCTGCTTCCCTCCTCTCCCTCCAAATGGTGGGAATTGAGTCAAGAAAATGAGACCATCAGCTTGGAATTGTTTCAAACATGCTCAAACATGATGAGCAGATAACATTCCAGATATGAAAAGAAAAAAGATACTATGTTTCTCCATCAGAAAAAGTGAGCTTAAGAGGGACAGCAGCCTTCACAGATCCATGTATATCGAGTGAATATTTTCAAAGTCAACAAGGTAAATAGAAGGTAAATCCTGATAATAGTGAAGGCCTAGTTTAGAGATTAAGTACTCCAGAAATCTTGAAGATTAACAACACAGAGTCATTCAAAAGTCTAAGTTGAAGTCTTCACTGAAATTGCTTCCTTATACACCAGCTTCCACTTCAACATTTCATTTAGTCAAGGCAATCTCTACAATTCCCCTCAAGTGTTCACCCTATTTCTGAGAACAGCTTTCAATACAATGGAGAATCCATTGAGAAATATTTGAGTATAGGGAATCTTTACAGTAGGCTGTCTCCTCAAAATACAGGAATTTCAAGGACAAACTTGAGAGTTTATTTACAAATTAGACTTGTCACTTTAAAATATGACTTATGACAAACCTTTGAAAAGCTCTTGACCAGTTCACAGTCTCCTATCTAAAATGATGATGAAATCTGAACAAAATATTACTCAACTCAATCTTTTCTCCACATATCCCTGAGGTTTAAAAACAACTGGGAATAGCCTTTTTGCCCTGTGTTTTGTCAGACTACATTTTAAACACAGAACACAATGCCTTCTTAATTTTTTGGGCAAAAGAGATGTTGACGATTAAATATTGTCACTGATTATAAAAAGTAGATAATATACTGGGAATTTACAAAGAGGCAATGGAATTATGAAATGCAGATTATGAGTAAAGCTAAATGAAATGGATATTATTGTTTTGTCAAATACCAGGTTCCCAAAAATAAATCAAAGGTCAACTTTTTCTGGTGAGTTTTTAAAATTAAATATTGAATAAATTAAAAACATTTATTCATATAGCTAACGAATTAAATAATTTGATTTCTCTATTTAAAATACTTTTTGGAGAACAAATTTAATTGCCTAGATTTGTTTATATCCAAGTAAAACGTGCAAGCACAAAATGTTTCAGTTCAGTCTGAATTAAATTTTTCACAACCTGAAATTAAATATTTGTATTTATATGTATATACAAATATATTAAAAAATTGTATTTTATATATTTTTATATATATATAGCTCTATATTATTTCCTGGAACAATTTGAAGAATACGTAAAAAAGTCTGTATGTATTTTTAATATACCTTGGTCATCTAGTAAAATTTAAAATAGCTGTATCTTCTACACAGTAATATTGAAAACAGATGGTCAGACTGTCACAAAAAGACAAAGTATTAATGGAGGAATAGGGTACAAGCAGGACACATCCTTCAGCTATGCACTCTGGAGACATTTTGTAACTAATGCGTCTACGTTCAAAAAAACTGTATATACAAGCTGAATTATTCTCATAGTAGTATACTCATTGATATGGGAATTTATTTAGTGATCAAGAAAAATTTTCAATGACTATTGTAAGTACTGGGCTGAACCATCTGAACAAGGGGAGAAAAAAACGCAGCAACACAAAAAGCATTGGAAATACAATGTATAGGAAACAAGATTGGATCCACTGTTGAGTTTGGATCTATTGACACATATCTTCATTCATGATTCTTTTCATAAGTTTGTCCTTTAATTGCCTGCATAACCACAGAACAGGATGTGACTGAAAAAATATCTATTTCTTGTGAATTGTATTTAATAAAAATGTCAGTGAAATCAAAATTGTAAATAATTTTGTAAAGGAAATTTGTTCTTTCTTTTCCACTTCTCAGAATTCTGGCCATACTGGTAAAACATGGAGTATAGGTATATGATTAATGCACATATGAAAGTATAGTTAGATAGATACGCATCTGTGTACATTTATAAAATTCTGACAGTTATTAAAAAAAACTGAATTAAAGACAGTGGTTAGTTGCAAAGTGTTATTATTAGCAGGTAATTTTGACTGTACACTTTGTAAGCTAGGTCTCATTTTCACCTGACACCTTTGGATAAAGATGTTATCAGAAATTATTACAATATCTAACAAGTGCACTCCACACATATCATAATAATAATATGTTGGTTTATGGATGTAAAAAACCCCGTATAATATAAACAGAAATAGTTTGCTCAGTCAGTCTTTTTCTTGACTCCAGCAATATACGTTTCCCCCTAGATATCAGCCTAATGTACTGACATGAATACAAGAATCTCAGATAATGACTTAAAATTAATTATTGAGTATTTTTCCATGATAACTTAAAATAGTAGAAAAAAGAATCTTTGAATGTTTGCTTTATACATTATTAAAATATCCTGATATTTCTAACCTACATGTGTAATATTCCATTTTTCATTACTTTCAGCCATATATTTAAAATATATGAATTCCTATAAAAACTTCAACTTTGTAATTCATTTTTCCAAGATGAGCTAATCCATCGCTTTTGTGGTAATTACCATTCCCCAACATAAAATTTTGTCTTGTCATAAATTAAAAACCGAAGAGTTGTTCACTTTGATGAATAATTACAGAAAGTTAAGAATCATCATTGAAATATCTTAAAGATCATTTCAAAGAAGTCACGTTGATTTTAAATTATTGCTTTGATGAAATATTTTGTCCATGAACTTTGGAAGGACAGGCAACTTGGGTTGACTACAGGGAGGAAGTGAGATTATGCAGAGGAAAAATCAGGAGGACTAAAGCCCAGCTAGAGATCAGATTGGCCAAGTTGGTGAAAGACGACAAAAAATCTTTCGATAAATACATTAACAATAAAAGGAGGACCACGGAGAACATTTAGTCCCGATTGGATGCAAATGGAAACACTGTGACAAAGGATGAGGACAGGGCGGATGTACTTAATGCCTTCTTTGCCTCAGTCTTAAATAGTAAGGAAACTTGTTCCCTGTGTGTACATACGCAAGAGGCAGAGGAGCAGAACAAAGCTACTGTGATCCAAGAGGAAGTAGTTATAGGCTTGTTTGCCCAGCAAGACACCCACAAGTCTATGGGGCGGAATGGGATCCGTCAAAGAGTATTGAGGGAACTGGTGGATGTGCTTGTCAAACCCCTTTCCGTCATCTTCCAGCAGTCCTAGCTGACTGGGGAAGTTCACTTGACTGGATGCTGTCTGATGTTGTGCCCATATAAAAGAAGGGTCAGAGGGAGGATCCAGGAAACTACAGGCCTGTCAGTCTGACCTCAGCACCAGGAAAAGTCATGGAACAGGTGATCTTGAGTGCTATCATGAAGCACATGCAAGAGAACCTGGTGATCAGGCTCAGTCAACACGGGTTCATGAAAGGCAGGTCTTGCCAAGCTAATCTGATCGCCTCCTATGACAAAGTGACTCGACTACTGGATGATGGAAATGCTGTTGATGTGGTCTTCCTGGACTTCAGCAAAGCCTTTGACAAGGTTTCTCATAGCATTCTGCTTGAGAAACTGGCTGCCTCTGGCCTGGACAGGCAAACGCTCTCCTGGGTGGAAAACTGGTTGGATGGCCGGGCCCAGAGAGTGACGGGAAATGGTGTGAAATCCAGCTGGAGGCCAGTGACAAGTGGGGTTCCCCAGGGCTCAGTGCTGGGTCCAGCCCTGTTCAATGTCTTTATCAATGACCTGGATGAAGGCATCGAGTGCACCCTTAGCAAGTTTGCAGATGATAATAATCTGGGTGGAAGCATGGATCTGCTGGAGGTTCGGGAGACTCTGCAAAGGGATCTGAACAGGCTGGACTGCTGGGCTGAGTCCAATGGCATGAGGTTTAACAAGGCCAAATGCCGGGTCCTGCACTTGGGGCACAACAACCCTATGCAGCGCTACAGACTAGGAGAAGTCTGTCTAGAAAGCTGCCTGGAGGAGAGAGACCTGGGAGTGTTGGTTGACAATCCATGAACCAGCAATGTGCCCAGGTGGCCAAGAAGGCCAATAGCATTTTGGCTTGTATCAGAAACGGTGTGACCAGCAGGTCCAGGGAGGTTATTCTCCCTCTGTACTCGGCACTGGAGAGACCGCTCCTTGAATACTGTGTTCACTTCTGGGCCCCTCGCTACAGGAAGGATGTTGAGCCTCTGGAGCGAGTCCAAAGAAGAACAATGAAGTTGGCGAAGGGGCTGGAGAAAGAGTCTTATGAGGAGTGGCTGAGGGAGCTGAGGTTGTTTGACCTAGAGAAGAGAAGGCTGAGGAGAGACCTTATTGCTCTCTACAACTACCTGAAAGGAGGTTGTAGAGAGGAGGAAGCTGGCTTCTTCTCCCAAGTGACAGGTGATAGGACAAGGGGTAATGGCCTCATGCTCAACCAGGGGAGGTTCAAGCTAGACATCAGAAAAAATTTTTTTCACGGAAAGGGTAATTGGGCACTGGAACAGGCTGCCCAAGGAGGTGGTTTAGTCACCTTCCCTGGAGGTGTTTAAAAGACAGGTGGATGAGGTTCTGGAAGGCATGGTTTAGTGATTTATAAGGATGGTTGGACTCAATGATCCTGGGGGTCTTTTCCAAACCAGTGATTCCTTGATACTGTGATTTTTAAGTTACATTTGATTAACAGAGATTCTAGTTGTTACATATCCTACATCACAGAACAATAAGTGGCACAGATTTTGTATTTGCTTGCAGATGTAGTGGCAATCTTTTACTACGTCCTTTTTTCCCATGATGGAATATGATCAGTCTTAAATGTTGCAGTATCATATCAAAAATGTAGGGAACAAATTTCCTTGGACATGACCTGAAAGGCAATAATCCAACAGTGTTTTTATATACAACATTGTTTACATGCAGGAAAAAAAAATTGCTCACAATAAGCAAAATTCAGAACTTGTTCATATAGCCTTTAATTTTATTTCCTTCAGTAGGCATATGAATGGTGCTAGGCTATTTTGGGAAGGGAACATGGCACCTTGTGTTTTAGACACTGTATTGTAACCCAAAAGTCCAAGTTTATCACATAAAGATCTTTCTTCCTCTTCTTTACTCTGAATTTTCAGCCTAAATAGGTGGAAATGACAATCATTATTAAATTATTTTTGAAATATATCTTGCCAACTTTTCTTATGCTTGTAGATAGCTAGCTTTTCTTTTCCCGTAAGATGAAGAATATTTCACCTTCTTCCAATTGAAGATTGTCTTCCACCACGTTGCCAAAATTTTAACTCTCAGACTCCTGTGGAAGCTATCCCTTTGTCTGTATCTCAAGTATATTGAGGAACATATTAAAAAGATCTTTCCCATTTATTAGGACTACTAAATACCATTGTCCTTTGTAAGATATGATCTCTCACCACTCTGCAGATGAAAACTGTGAAGTTCTTCCATGGTATATGTAACAGGTCTCTTGTAATAAATCTATGGCTGGAAAACAAGTTCAATTATTTCATCACTCCTTACAGCTGCCAGGTATTACAAAGAAGTACAGGGTATGCGTATGTCCACACTTTGGCAGTAACATAAGCCTCTTTTTTGGCTTGACTGTGTTGTCATCCTGCCAAAATTTCCCCAAAGAGCTAACAACAAACTTGTAAAATGATGATATGTTTTATCTTAGGGAAAAAGGGAATGGCATTTTGCAGGCCAAATAAAATAGTTGTTTTACAATATCATGCCCTCAGCTGAAACTCAAAGATTGATACAAACAATACTGCTGTGTGGTTTCTTGTAAAAATGCACAGAAGGGTATTTCAATTGCAAAGGGTCACGTAAACAAAATACAAACAAAATACAACAGTTTAATCATACTCTTATCAACACATTCCGAAGAACTTTTCTGAAGTCTTTTGCGATGGTTTATATGCTATAAATAAATGAAGTAGCTGCACGCACTTCATTTGTTTAACAAGATATAAAATTATGCCTATTTTCTCATTGCCTCAAACTACTTGTGTATTTCTTATTAATATTGAGGGCACGAATGTAAACTCCATTCTCTCCAGCCTACTTTAAATTCCTCTGGTTTTTGTTAGACATGTTTCACTTAATTTTTACACAACAATAGTTTTTAAGCAAGTGACCTGATTATGTACTGATTATATGCAGGAGCTTTTTTTTTTTGTTTTATTAGAGTGGAGATGTCAAGCAGGAGATGAGCAAGCTTTCTCTCACAATGTATCCTTCCTGTTCTGTTATTCTTTGATGCTATGCTTTGTGCTGGAATCTGTGCTGCCTGTGCTTGTTGCAAGGGATAAAAAGATCAAGAAAGATGACCCCAGAAGTTTAGATAACTCCTGACAAAGGAGGAAATAAGCAAACAATGTATAGAAAAGGAGGTTATAACAAGAAGTTAGAATGCTGAAAAGCAGGGAAAAAAATAAACCTCCAGATTTTTTTAAGCATCTAGAAATGCTAATTATTGTATGAAAATGTCAGGCTTGAAAATGTGTATCAAAAGTATGTAAGGGTTATAGATACATTGTGAAACTTGCAATAAAAATATTTTAGATACCTAGGTCTCAAACTGAATTGAAATACTACAGAATCATGGAACTAAGAAATATAAACAGCTCTTGAGATCCAAGGCCAGGAAAAATTTAGTAGCAGAATCTGAGCAGGCAGGGGAATAGAAGTTCATAATCAGTAATTAAGCAGATGTTAAGGATATCTAAATATACCTTTAGAAACTTTCATCTGGTTTTTAGACATGGTATTGTATTTTCATAAGAAATTAATATAAATTGCACAGGAGTTGGTAAAACATTGCTTTGACAGCAACACTGAACCAACTCTAAACTGGACTGGATGAGATATGGAAGAAAGCATGTATGAAAAGTGCAATAGCAGTCTTATTCTCTGGACACTTAAATTATTAAAGAAAATATCAGTCCTTTGATAAAGTATGTCAGCTGCAGATTACAGACGCAATACTGTTACACTTAATTGCAGTTATTAATGTGCAAGAGAGGTTGTCAAACAGTAATTTGAATATCAGGAAATAGGAAATACTTGGTCAGTTGTTGAGCTTGGTGAACCAGATTGCTAGCAAATTTCAGACAAATAGCTGTAAGTTAATAATGGCTTAAGATGAAAAGTAAGAGTATGGAGTTGATAGTACTGAGAAATGAATTTTCAGGTGTCAGTTTCTGCAGTGCCAATGCTGGGATGAGTAAATGTAATTTATAACAGGTCATGTCAAATGGTCAAAATCTAGCTTTGCTGGAGTGTGAATCTAGTTTAGACTGGCTTAACTAAACACAGATTAGACTTACTATTTTAAGACATTGTTCTTTATCCAGGAAAACTTACAGTCACTCAAAGAAATTCCATGCCGAATGGTCCAAAGGGGCAAGTATTGCAGAGGCAAGTATGAATGGAAAGAAAGCAGAAAACACACAACTGATTGGAATGAAGGTTAAATTTCATCTTTTTCCCAAGACATTTCCCAATGATATTACATCACCTTATTTTGCTGATAAAAGTCACTGGACTTGCAAATTTTCTACTGTTAATGGGTTTGGCAGTTTATATAGCTGAAAAGGTATTTGGTTTTCAAAACATTCCTCTACATGCTCCTCTAGACTGAAGTGCATTCTGGTTTATTTATTTTTTTTTTCTGAATGTTTTTGAAGAGAAAACAGGAAATAAATGTATTGTTAAAAAATACACATACATAGGAAACAGAGCAGAAGTAGAAAATAATAGTTAGAAATAGTTAGAAATGAGAAAAAAATGGGAAAAATTTCATAGATATAAAAAAGATATCTAGAATAAAATCAGTCAGTCACATACTGTATATCTCTGTGAGGCTCATCTCTTCTAATCAGCTTTTAAAATATTTCTTGTGGAATCCAAATCCAATCCAAATCTTTTTCTGGCAGTGACGTATTTTATGAACCATGACCTACAATAACTATCCTGAAAGCTGTGCCATCACTCCATTTGCAGAACTTTGGATATATCAGGACAAGAAACAGCTGTAGGATTAGCTGGCAGATCTTTCCAGGTAACATTGTTTAATCTCAAAAAAAAAATAGTGAATTTTTAAAAATATGTAATTTCTTTATTTTTTAAAAAGGTGAAATAAAAAAAAAAACCAAGCCAACCTCCAAAGACTGAATGGGAGAAAGAACTTTACAATAGACATGAATTTACATGTTCTGTTAAATTATATTGTCTGTGGTACTGTGCAAGATGTACTGTAGATAAATGTTTGCATGCACTTAATTTAAATTACACTTATGGAAAACTTTTCTGAAATTCACTACATATTCTCCTATTTATATAGCCCTTTTTTAAGCCAATAATTTATTTAAATCATCTATTTAAATAGTAAATTTATTTTACTATAGGAACATGCTGTTTGAGCAGCCTGATCTAGTGGGAGGTATCCTTGCCCATGGCAGGGGTGTTGGAACTAGATGATCTTTAAAGTCCCTTCCAATCCAAACCATTCTATGATTCTATCTATGAACAGTGCTGCATGTACTGTCATGGTTTACATTAATGCAAAAGAAAAACACTTTTAATAATAAAGGTGGGGTAATTTAGCAATTACAGGAAGCTGCCCATAATTCATGGGTAGAAATTAGGAGTATTAAATTTTATAAAAATATTTCCAACACCTTTGATACCATGCAAGTTCAGCTGCATAGTGAAACTTTATACACACAACAGTAATTCATGTTGAACAGCATATCCTTGCAGGACCTTAAATTCCTAGACATAGTCTTAAAAACACCTTCAAAACACAACAAATATAAATACAAATTCATTCTTTATTTTCCTACTGTCACACTACATTTTGTAACAGACACAGGTATAAAGGCAGCATTAAATGGGCATATTCTCTGATGATATCCTGTTCTTCTGCACATGGCAGTTGTTGCAGTACTATTTTATTCCTAGTGTCTTATGTAAGCCCATGGATAAACAATATTTTTTTCCCCAGTTATATCCTTTATGTAATTATACTTCATTTTGCAATCACTTGTACGCAGGTGTAGCATTCTGATGTCTACTCTCGTCTGAAAATCATAGCTTTAGACAACTCATTTTCCCTAGAATTTTTTCTTTCCATTTTGTCTGATATCATACAGCCTACATTATGCATCCTGAAGAAAGCTACCATGAAGATGTATTTTCCATCATTTTTTATACTGACCGCATGTCATAGCTATGCTTATCATCAGTGCTTTTCACATTCACTTCCCACAGGAGCTTCCTTCCCAAATGCACCAAGCCATTTATCTTCATTCTGTGGCTGAAATCTAATGTGACTCTCTCATCTGTGTTTTTAATGTAGCTTGACCAAGATGTCTGTGAAGTAACTAGCACATCAAATCAGGAAGCCATTGCATTTCATTAACGTAGGTCAATATTTCATTTAGAAGATGCAGAAAAAAAAGGGCATTGCTAGAAAAGACAGAGAGGAAAAAAAATATAGTCCTTTAGGGTGGAGTTTTTTAATATCCAAAATATGAAAACCACTGTTTTCCAATTTTCAGTTTGATATTAATGCTTAAACTGTGCAACTACCCATTAGGTTTGAACCCCTTTAAGTTTGTAATGTAAAGCTTATTAGTTTTGCAAAGTTTTCATGTTCATTACGTTTTTAGCTTCCTTACATAAATCCTCTATAGCACATTTGATTTCAGTGAAGCTCTGCACATTTATACCTCTGTTATCAAAAGCAGAATTCAAATTTTCATATTTCCTTTGCATTTGTTTCTTCTGCTTCCACTTATTTCAAGGAATTAGCATATCCTTCATATCATAAAGGTAATTCATACTTTAAAATAAGGAAAATAGAATGGGATGCTTTTCTTTAATTCTTTTTGGTCATTTTATTGCCCGTGTGTTACACTTGGAATATTTTTTGTTACGTGACAGAACAGAATATATTTTTTTTTACATTTCCTAGGAAACAAACCAGTTTATTGCTACTGTTCTGCTGCCTGATATCATCTGTATTAAGCTGTCTTTCTTTAATCTGATTGCACAAGATAGTGATGTCTTATTGTGGATCTAGACACATGTTCTCACACCAGTTGCACAATAGCATATCATACTCTGTGATGAATGAAAAAGCCATCAGATATTTTAAAATATTATTCCATGGATTTTGTAAAAATAGCATGGTGTCAATATCAAAAATATTGTTTTCATTATGTGGTAGTTGTTTTCCTACAGCTTCAAACTCTTTTTCATCATAGAATCATAGTATGTTTTGGGTTGGAAGGGACCTTTAAAGGTCATCTAGTCCAACCCCCTTTGCAAAGAACAGGGACATCATCTATCAGATTGTTCACAGCCCTGTCCAACCTGACTTTGAAGGCAATATGAGGATAATAAAAAATGGAATTCACACACAGTCCTTCATGATTTAGATTTCAAAAATGCTTAATACAGAAAAATGTAGTTGCTCAACACAGTCAGAAAACCACTATCTTGTTGCTCTGGAGAGGCTGAAGAAGCCTAGCCCTGCTTTTTAAGTCTCACTATTTTCCTTCTGAGCATTAGAATATTAAACTGCCTTCTTTGACTGGGACTTCACTTAGGCAGAAGAGACTTCCCTTGACGCCATCAAAGGTGTGTCCCTGCTCCATACTTGCAAACAGGGAACGTGATCACTTGCTGTAGGTAGACTGCTTTCCTTGACACTGACATTTCAGTTGGCATGACGTGCTTAGATCAGACAGGTCAGATCATATTCTGGTGTGTTGAGCAGTCCGTGGTCTATGCAAGGAAGTGGTAGGCAGATGCTCACGCTGTCAGGACTGAAACAGTCATTGATAGAGCAACAGCAGAATCTGTCCATCTAGGTGCTTGCCTTCTGCCCTGGGAAAGCACCACACTTCCTCCATACCTCCAGTGCTGGCAATGCTACTGCTAGCCACTGACAGCAATGGGTTTGGTTTATTGCTCTGTCCCAGCCTTCAGGAGCAGACAATCCCCTGTAGTGACTGCCAATGCCCCAGACAGATGCCAAAACAAGCAAACAGACTCAAGTAAGGGTGAGGTGCTTAGGTCTTGAACTGTGATTCAAAAACTACATTCAATTGCTGGTTTTTGGTCATGCTTTTAATGTTCAGCATAAGCACAAAGTTGCAGAGAAGCAAAGGCAGGAAGAGGAACCCAAATAAACTGAGCTGTGCAAACAGACCTTCTACATTTGTTGAAGGGGAACAACCAGTCCCATGCCCACCTATGAAACTCAGAGGAGTCAGACAAAGAAATGCTCCCCAAATTGTCTTACAGACTCCAGTTTATTGCTGAACAGGGTGGAGAGCGTGGAAGGCATCTTAAGGGTGGTTGGGAGAAAGTATTTTGGGACTATGTAAAACTTATAATGGGATATTTCTAGGGGGATTATGGGAATGTGCAATGTTCATCATGGGATATTTAGGTGAGCGACTAAAGACAGTAAAAAGAGATAGAAAAGTAGAAAAACAAAGAGGAAAGAGGATAAAGGGCCTGGTGAATTGCGAGCCGAGGCCAATCAGTCCTCATATCCAGCTTTGCCTGCACCAGCCAGTGTTGGCTTTCTTGTCTTTTCTAATCAAATTATGTTTCTGACAGTTTTTTTCTGGAAAATACTCCCCAACCTCCTTGCCCATGTAGGAAGGCTGAGCACTGATCCTGATTCAAGTCCGGGGCCACAAGCCAGGTGCTGGCTACTGGCACAACAACACACTGGTGTGTTTGTATTTCAATTTGAGTACCTCAGTCCTCTCTTTGGGTATTTGTATGCATTTGTACTGGATAAGCATACACTTCAAGTGGGAGTAGCAGCAGATAGTTTAAGAGGTCTGGAACCTAGTTACAGGGGATACTATAGGTTTGGACGTAAAGAATGTAGAAACCAAGGTTCTGCTGGTCACACACTAACAAGACCACAGGAGGAGCTCCTACAGGACAAATGTAAGAGTGCCAGTTACTAAGGAAACTGTAGGTCTGGAGCAGGTCCTGGAAAGAGTTGTCTGTGTTTGTATATTCGTGGCACAAATATGTCCATTCAGCAGCTGGGGTGGAGCTGCAGCCTTAGGCGTTCACATGTCTCTGGTTCCAGCAAGTGGACAGACTGGGATCCAGGCATGGCTGCTGGGGAGACATGGTGTCCAAAGTTGGAGAATCTGTGTTATGCCTAAATATAAGCATGTTCTATTACACGATTTCAATCCTAATTAGCTGGAAAGGGAGGAACCAGGTCAATGCTGTTCAAGTTTGTGTAAAGGCTGTGTCCTCCATCTGTGTTGATCTGTGTGGCTGTGTGTGTGCACGTACAGGTTTGCACATGTGTGCATGCATGTGTATACACATTTACTGGAAATATTATTCCCAATTTGCACATTATTTACTGGAAACTCATGGTCAGCCTCAGTGCTGGTTAGATCTTGGGACACAGTGAAAAAGCAGCCTCACAACTACCAGGAAAAGCAGCAAACCTGAATTTAGTTGCTGTTTGGTGAGTTTTTTCCCTTAGCCTGAAAAAAAATTAGAATATACTTCCTTCCCTTTCTTATGTATGCTTCAGTCAGTATTAGGATTGTTGAAGTTGCATAGTTATGAAGAAAGAAAAAAACAGTTCTCTGGAAATCAGGTAGGGAATGCAAGCTTTAGCCAAGTGAAAAGCTACATGTCTAAAAGGAAGGAGGGGGATGCTGTATTGGACAAAACGATGAAATTGGTTTCTCTCTACAAAGTAGTCTAACCCTTGAGTTTAAATTAAAATCAATGCTTACTCCATGTGAACTACTTAAAAAGCAGAGGTTGAGCATCCAGTCTTCTTTTTGAATTCTGATGGTAACTTCCCAAAGTCATTCCAGGAACTAAACTCACAAAACAAGGTTCACCACTGTCTCTTTCACACAAACAATTATTCAAATATCAGGATTCAGTCCTCAATCCCGCAACATGCTGGCAGTCTTAGGGGAAATGCTGTCTGCTTTAAGGTGTTTAATATGTCACAGAATGCCTTGCTAGTTTTCTCTGTGTCTATCAATAGGTTTTCTATTATTTTCTGGAAAAAGAGAAGGGAATAATCCAGACTCTCCTACTGTTTCATCCTATTCTGTAAAGTTAAATGTCAGAAAACTATTCTTTCCTGGAAATAATGTCTAACAAGCTATCCCTGTTTGTGACAATCACTGTTCCAAAATAAAAGAGAGGATTGGTGTTTAAGCTTACTTAGAAACAAGCAGAATAAAAAATAAATAGAAAATATTGTAAATTGATTATATAATTCTGATTTTAAACTCATATTTTTATTCCTGGAATTTAGGCAGATCTTGAATCTAATCCATGTAAGGGTCTGGTGAATTCTGTTAAGCCTAGTTGATGGCAGGTGAGAAGTGGCGTTTCCCAGGGCTCAGTACTGGGATCTGTGCAAACTTTACACAGAAATTAATTTTAAGCTCTTTTTTTTTGTCTTATAAAGCACAAACACATTAATAAATTATACTATTTTATTAGTGCAAATCATGAGGATGACACTTCATATAGGTGCCTCTTAACCATCACTAAGATACAAGTTGACCAGAGGAAGGGCTTGAGCTAAAGACAAAAGATAGATCTGAAATTTTAGAATAAAGTTCAAAAAGAAAAGGTGATGCTGAGAAGTAAAACAAGTTCAAGATTCAAAGGAGTTATGTCGGGTCTTGAAATAAATGTGGAAGTGACATCATTCAGCTGATTTTTTTTTATTGTACTTCAGTTAACTTTGACATTGTCTATATTAATAACTTAGGATTCATTATGACCTCTGGATGGGTATCCTCATGATCCAGGCCGCCTCTGCAAAAATACACAGCCTGGGGTTTAGATATGTTCCACATTACAACCTCTAAGGTTTAAATTCAAGTTTGTCAGTTCATGCAACTCTATAGCTATCTGTGATACTGTCGTTATAAATCTGATAATACAGTAACATTACTTTTATTATTGTTGCCATTATTATTTGCTGCATCTTGAAAATTTCAGAAATAATTCTTTTGACAGTTGTATTGGCAAACAATTGAAAAATAAGAAAGTTTCTTAAGTTGAAAAATCACCCATACTTTACACAGATACAGATTGTTGTCCCTAATCAGGTATCCCTAATGATGTCATAATAGAGTTACTTTTCATATCCACGCAGTCTGAGGATGGATGTGAGAGAAGCCTAATAATTTAAGAAGTGTTTATCAAATAATGATCCCAAAGAAAGACATTGCTAAGTATTAACATGGTATAAAAATGTTCCACTCATATGTAACTGTAGAGCAGACCCAAACACCAAATGTTCCCTTCTTGTTTGTTTTTTTTTAAATAATTTCAGGAATTCTAGTGTAGTATACTGTGCTACTTTTGAGCTCATATTATTTGGATAAGTTAGATGGATGTGGTATATAGAGATGTAAAATTAACACAGAACTGACTTTATTGTATATGACATATAGGAATTATATATAGGTTACTGCTTTACAAGTAATGTCATAAATTCTCATCCATACCCATCCTCACTACTTTACTGAAAAATACAGCTCTCTGCTTTCATATGTTACCTCAATTTTATGGAATGAACCTAGTAAGTACTCCCCTTGGAAAATATAAGTACTATATTTTGTTATTATAATGTTTATGCATTGATTATTCATCAAGCAATGAATGAGTTCATAGATTCTGTGCACAATGTCATTGTTTTTTTCATGCTGTAATTAGGAAGAAGAAATCCTCGCCTAAGATACTATTTTCAAAAGGCTTGAAAGTAGTTACATTTGGAACTGATGCACAATCTATTTACCTGACAGAGTTGGATGGCTGTTTTTGCAAGTATTTTTTCATGATTAAACAGTGGTATATGAAATATGATCCAGCTGTAGGAATGTAATCAATCTTTGTAAATATTAAAGTCATATATTAATCTGATATTTCAGATAGAAATCTCCATTAAGTCTATTGTCCTTTGACAGTAGTGATCAGTAATGTTCAGCATTATGTCTCAAAGTAATAAATGCCTGTGTTTCTCTTTGTATTGTTATGGGTCATATAAGCCCTAATTTTATGTCTTTCTAAACAAATTCCAGATGGATCATTTTCAATTCAGTCAGCAATGCTTCAAGCTGATAATACAAAATATTAAGAAAATCATTTACTATGCCTGTACAGTTCAAATGATATTGTATCCTAGGAGATTTTTAGTCGCCTAAAAAAAAAACCAAACTATAAAAATTAAATGTATTTTGCTCAGTATTTAGACTTTGCTGTTTCATGGCTATTAGAGACTAGATTTCTGAAAAAGTGGCCATAAACATTACAGCACCTGATTTTTTCAAAATCATTTGACTCCATTTGGAAGGACTTAGGGAGACTGAAGAACAGTTTTGTATATGTACATTCTGGGTTTGATAAAACCACCTTCAAAAAGACGGGTAATCCTTGACTGAATTATTTTGATGAGCTTTGGGATAGATCCTCTGCTCTTCACATATATAAATATTAATTCTTATACAACTGAAACCAATTCTATGTATTTGACAAGCTAGGTATATGGCAATGAATAATAGATATAATAGAATGCTTTACTGTAAATGACAGATTTTCCCTTTCCATTGTATATGACCTAATGATGGGTATCAGAATACCATAGGAAAATACTTGTTTTATTTTCATCTTATATAATCCCACGATAGTCATACACAAAAAAAAAAAATTGCAGATTACGGAAGAACAGTTCTAACTACCAACAAAAAAACTTCCTGAAACACTGCTGTCTGAAAATGAACATTATATTTCTCTTGGCAGAGACATGGTATGGAGTGCCAGTGACTGGCTCTAGATGGAAAGCTTTTCTCTTCTGGTCTTGTAGCCAGGAGGGCTGCGCTGGATACAACCGTGTTTGAATGTTAACCGGTAAAGAAGCCACTCTTTTCACTGTTCCTAGATGTAATGAAAACTTCAGTAAAAATCAGAAGACAGAGACAGAACTCACAAAAATGACAACTATATGTTGTGTGTGGACTACAGTGCCCACTTCTGAGATCCTCCATAAAAAAAGAGATATGAACATACAGGAAGAGTTTTGAAGAGAGCTACAGAGGCACTGAAGGGGCTAGATCATCCCTCCCAAGAAGAAAAGCTGAGAAAGCTGGGATTGCTTAGTCTAGAGAAGCTAGGTAGGATGTAAAGAAGGTAGGATCTGAAGGCAATATGTAAAGACGATAGAGTCAGGCTCTTCTTGGCGGTGACCAGTGACAGAGTAAGAGGCAATGAGCACTATCTGAAACACAGGACGTTCCCTCTGAAAATCAGGAAACACTTTTCACTGTGAGGGCAACTGAGCACTAACAGAGGTTGCACAGAGAGGTTGTAGAGTCTTTCTCCTCTGAGATATTCAAAAGCGAGCTGGACATAGTCCTAGACAACTGGTCCTATGTGTCCCTGCTTGAGCAGAGAGTTTGGACAAGTTGACCTCCAGAGGTCTCTTCTGAACTCAATCATCCAGTGTTTCCCTGATTCATGTTTAATTTCTAGCATTAGAGGTCTTTTCTCATCTTTGACGCCCCTCCTTATAAGACGGTAAATACCTTCACATTCTCTCCTTCTCTCCCTGTGGAATCTAACACTATTACTGGCAGGAAAAAAAATATTTATTCTATTATTTCTTTGTCATTTAGTTTCCTAGATAAAAAAGAAAATCCTGCATGCTGTTTAATGGTTCCACACTCAGCAAAATCAAGATTTGTTTGGTTTTAAACATGTAGCTTCATAAGACAAATTAGCTCAGATAGCTCATTATAAAACTTTAACCAGCTCTCAATAGGCTAAGAAAAATGTTGAGAACACCGTTTCCTGAACAGCATGTCCATGGCCACTAATAATCCTGGTGAGTGTACAGGTCTTGCTCTCTGCAACTTTGACAATTTGTCCATTCTTTGAGGTCTGCCACTGTAACAGCTGCAAGAGACTAATTTAAGAAAAAATCAGGTATTAAAAGAGGGAAACAAAAAACCAAACCAAACCCCTTGCTTGAGTATCTTATATTTCCTTCTATTTCAGAATCCAGGGGTTACTTCGTACTAATTTTGGGAAACAATTATGTATATTAGCAGATAAAATATAGAAGATTTATGGATTTAAATTCTAACCAGTTGAACACATAAGTTCATAAACCCACTGTCTCAGCCCTTAAACTGCAGGTTTTAGTATAGACTATCCTTTAGAGTACTTAGAATGCCTGGTACCTGTATGCTAGTACTGGTGAGGTTGCATGTTACCATACTTAGTGCTGAGTAGCTTGAACCCTTCCCATGTATAGGAGGCCTGTCTTTACCTATTGGTAAGATATATTCCTTCTCCTATCAGTAGATATGAGAGCTGCTGAGCATTCCCAGAGAATACCTAACTGTAAGATGCAGTTTGGCTTATACTCTTGCTACCAGTTTCCCCTTAAACCACTCCATGTGTTAACAGCATTAACTCAAGTAATGGAAGATTTATGTTCACTTCTCTTCTGAGAGTGAACATACATTTAAAGGAAATAGTAGACATAATTGCTCAGGAATTGTGCACCTCCCAGTCTCCCTTTACAAAATACTTTCCTCTTTGCACAGCATAATTAAATACTCATTGGTCCAGAAAGAGTGACTCCCTCATCTGGTTTAATTCACGATGTAATATAAAGTAATCATTGCAACATCACTGTGAAGTTATGATACTTCTCAGTGAGTACTCTAAAATGTCCTCCTTAAATTGCACAATTGTGTTTAAACTAATTCTAAAATGATGTCTTTCTACTTTTATAGCAAAATGAAACAGCTTTTGCTGCACAGCTTGGGAGTAACCCCTCTCTAAATATACCATGAAAAAGTTACTCCAGTATTTATCTGATATGCTTTTGTAATATTGGATAATACATATGCGTTAGCTGCAGCTTTACAATGTTATCATGTGCTTAAGCACAACTGTTTACATTACTATAGAATAAGAGCTATATCTGAATGTTCTTTACCATCTGTGAGAAAGAATGGCTTGAATTGCCAATCCTTACTTTTATTTCTGTTTGACCCTCGCAAGACTGTAAAACTCTATGTGATTTCAATTATTCAGGCTTGTTTGCATATTTTTCCTTTAATTTTCCCCTAGTGAAATAAAATTCAATTTTCTGAGGAAAATTCTGGTATTTGTATTTTTTTTCATTCCTTTCATACAGGACATATGAATTCAGTTTGAAACAGAAACTAGTCATGTATTCTTCTCACAAATGGTGAAGTGCTAATATCCTTGGCTAACATGCCTTAAAAAACTAAAATAAATACTGTGTCTTAAAAACAACAGCAGGCAGAGCTGTATGCTGGTAACAGGATCATTGGTCGTTCCAGGCACAGAAAGTGATGAGCCAGGGCCTGGGGCCAACCAGGGGTAAAAGAATCACAGCATCACACAGAATCACAGGATCACTGGGTTGGAAAAGACCCACAGGATCATCGAGTCCTACCATTCCTATCAATCACTAAACCATGCCCCTCAGCACCTCATCCACCCGCCCCTTAAATACCTTCAGGGAAGGCGAGTCAACCACCTCCTTGGGCAGCCTGTTCCAGTGCCCAATGACCCTTTCCATGATTTTTTTTTTCTGATATCCAGCCTGAACCTCTCCTGGTGGAGCTTGAGGCCATGCCCTCTTGTCCTATCACCTGTCACTTGGGAGAAGAAGCCAGCACCCTCCTCTCTACAACCTCCTTTCAGGTAGTTGTAGAGAGCAATAAGGTTTCTCCTCAGCCTTCTCTTCCCTAGGTTAAACAACCCCAGCTCTCTCAGCCGCTCCTTGTAAGACTTGTTCTCCAGCCCCTTCACCAGCTTCATTGCTCTTCTCTGGACTCGCTCCAGAGCTTCAACATCCTTCTTGTGGTGAGGGGCCCAGAACTGAACACAGTATTCAAGGAGCAGTCTCATCAGTACCAAATACAGAGGGAGAATAACCTCCCTGGACCTGCTGGTCACGTTGTTTCCGATACAAGCCAAGATGCCATTGGCCTTCTTGGCCACCTGGGCACATTGCTGGCTCATGTTCAGTCGGCTGCCAACCAACACTCCCAGGTCCTTCTCCTGCAGGCAGCTTTCCAGCCAGACTTCTCCTAGTCTGTAGCGCTGCATAGGGTTGTTGTGCCCCAAGTGCAGGACCCGGCATTTGGCCTTGTTAAACCTCATCCCATTGGACTCAGCCCAGCAGTCCAGCCTGTTCAGATCCCTTTGCCTGGGGGACCAGATCACCTTCTATGACAAAGCGACTCGGCTGCTGGATGAGGAAAAGGCTGTGGATGTGGTCTTCCTGGACTTCAGTAAAGCCTTTGACACAGTTTCTCACAGCATTCGGGAGGCTCTGCAAAGGAATCTGAACAGGCTGGACCACTGGGCTGAGTCCAATGGCATAAGGTTTAACAAGGCCAAGTGCCGGGTCCTGCACTTGGGGCACAATAACCCTATGCAGTGCTACAGACTAGGAGAAGTCTGTCTAGAAAGCTGCCTGGAGGAGAGAGACCTGGGAGTGTTGGTTGACAGCTGACTGAACATGAACCAGCAGTGTGCCCAGGTGGCCAAGAAGGCCAATGGCATCTTGGCTTGTATCGGAAACGACGTGACCAGCAGGTCCAGGGAGGTTATTCTCCCTCTGTACTTGGTACTGATGAGACTGCTCCTTGAATCCTGTGTTCAGTTCTGGGCCCCTCACCACAAGAAGGATGTTGAGGCTCTGGAGCGAGTCCAGAGAAGAGCAACGAAGCTGGTGAAGGGGCTGGAGAAAAAGTCTTACGAGGAACGGCTGAGAGAGCTGGGTTGCTTAGCCTGGAGAAGAGGAGGCTGAGGGGAGACCTCATTGCTCTCTGTAACTACCTGAAAGGAGGTTGTAGAGAGGAGGGTGCTGGCCTCTTCTCCCAAGTGACAGGGGACAGGACAAGAGGGAATGGCTTCAAGCTCCGCCAGGGGAGGTTTAGGCTGGACATTAGGAAAAAATTCTTCACAGGAAGGGTCATTGGGCACTGGAACAGGCTGCCCAGGGAGGTGGTTGATTCACCTTCCCTGGAGGTGTTTAAGGCACGGGTGGATGAGGTGCTAAGGGGCATGGTTTAGTGTTTGATAGGAACAGTTGGACTCGATGATCCGGTGGGTCTTTTCCAACCTGGTTATTCTGTATGATTCTATATGATTCTTTGCAGAGCCTCCCTACCCTCCAGCAGATCGACACTTCCACCCAGCTTAGTGTCGTCCGCAAACTTGCTAAGGGTGCACTCGAAGCCTTCTTCCAGGCCATTGATAAAGACATTGAACAGGGCTGGACCCAGCACTGAGCCCTGGGGAACCCCACTTGTCACTGGCCTCCAGCTGGATTTCACACCATTTACCACCACTCTCTGGGCCCGGCCATCCAACCAGTTTTCCACCCAGGAGAGTGTGCGCCTGTCCAGGCCAAAGGCTGACAGTTTCTCAAACAGAATGCTGTGAGAAACCTTGTCAAAGGCTTTACTGAAGCCCAGGAAGACAACATCCACAGCTTTTCCCTCACCCAGTAATCAAGTCACTTTGTCATAGAAGGCGATCAGGTTAGTTTGGCAAGACCTGCCTTTCATGAACCCGTGTTGACTGGGCCTGATCACCCGGTTCTCTTGTACGTGCTGTATGATGCTACTCACGATCGTCTGTTCCATGACTTTTCCCGTCACTGAGGTCAGACTTTATTAATTCTTTTACTTGAAAATTTTACATGGAATTGAATTATTAATTTTATTTGTTTTTCTTGTGTTCAGGAACTGGGGAGGGAAGCAGGGGTCAGAGAAACTAGAATAATCTAATACAATGATAAGTAACCTAAGAACCTGAAGGATTAAAATTCTTCAATAGTGTTTCAAGCTCAGGATAGACATAATTTCATTTGAATTAAAATACTCTGCACTGAGATATTAAAGGTACAAATGTCTGTTGTATCTTGCTTTGCAAGTTTACTGCTTGTATGTGTTTGCGAATACAGACATAGCCAATTCGTATGGGAAAGCCATGCCTTACGCTGGCTGGATTATAAAGTCAAATACATGTTATTGAGGAAAATTCTAATGATGTGCATTGAACAACATGAAAGACAATCTTTGTATAAAGCAAAACATGGAGAACTTATCCCCTTTTCCTCTTTCTCCTCTCGGAAGCTGCAGCTGACTGAGAGTGAAGTCTTCAGAAAGGTAACCTGCATGCCTGTGAAGCTGTACAACAAGCTTGTCTTTCTTTTCAGGGGCATCTCTGGTAAACGTATTCTACTGTTGTTGATGAGTACAAACTGTATGAATTAATATTAAAATATGAATTACTCCTGCACTGAATATGAATTAGCATATTTACTGAATTTGCTAAAAGAAGATTTGCTTGGATGAAGGTATCTGATGAATTAAATATTAGGATTCTTCATTACAGCTAAGTGCATTGCTACTGCCTTATCCACTCCATGGTTATATTTTCAATTTGTATTTTTCTATGCCATTGTGGAATGAGAAAATTTTCTTTTCCAGACTAACATTGTACTAAAAGAACTATGCTTGAGAATCTCCAGGAAAAAAAAATAACCTGCACTCTCTGTTCTCTGAAGTATTGATGACTCTTTGGCAAGGGAGCTAGCTTTCTAATTCACATTCTATTGCAGCATGTCTGCTGTTGATTTGAAATCTTGTAGTGTCTTGGGCATCACCTGGGAAATCAAGGCTCATGTCAAATGTATTGAAGCTGGGATGTTTGATAAAAGCTGATGATTGGATATAGCTGTGCTTGAGCATAGTCAAAGGCTGTTTCAAGATAAACATCTGATGCTAAAGAACTTCGAAAATGAAATTTATGCTGTCCTTAGTATAACTTCAGGAGAAAGAAAGCAAGGAAGATAGAACAAAAAAGGCCATGTCTCAAGATCTCCATTACAGAGGTGCAATATTATCAGAAAAAAATATGTGTGTTCCTCAGGAAGTTACGCATTGATTTTCATTGCAAAATCTTAAGCATGTCAAAAGATGTCAGAGTCTGGAAAGCAAAACAATAATTCTTAAGCACTTTTAGCTAAAGTAATAGAGATAACTGGAAAAAAAATGAAAAAAGGAAGGAATAAAAAGAGCTTCAAAGTTAAATGTCTGCTGATTTGTTTTCCTCAAAAAAGAAAGAAAAATGTGGAATTTGCATATTTTTTGTTTAAGCACTCTGACTTGTATCATTGAAGCAAGTGGAAATTTTAATTAAAAAAACCCATTTGAACATTGTCAATAATTTGTAAAAATAAATCTCACAAGGGACATCACTAGAATTTTGCAGTTTAATTGTCCGAGATCTTATCAGTTATTACCACTGACAGCTCAAAATTTTGTTTATATCTTAATGGTTTTCAAAAAATTCGTGTAAATCCATCTGGAGAATTTGTCCAAGTGTGTGTGACCATACTAGCATGTTGCAAACAGCTGCATCATTGAACTCATACACTTCCAGCACCTAACCCTGTTCTATGGGGTTTCTTGGATGCTTTTGGTGGTAGTCACTTCCTTCTAAAACTCAGCTATATTTAAATACCATTCAATATCCAGAACACTATAATGCAAAAATCAAACTGGTGTTGGTGAGCTTTTGGCTGTGTTTGTTTGGGTTTTTTGTTGTTCTTTAGGTTTGGTGGTTTTTTTGTTTTTGGTTGTTGTTGTTTGTGGGGTTTTTCATTAATAATACTGGTCAGATACGTTAATCTTTTTCTGCAATTACTAATTGAAAGTTCAGCCTTTAAATTGTAATGAATTTTTTCTTCTTGTGACAGGATCATATTTTCCGGGTTGCCATTTGCTTTCAGGTCGATATTAATATATGATGAAAAACCATAAAATAGAAATAAGTTCAAGCAAAATGAAGTGCTCTGATATGACATAAGAAAAACACTGAATTTGATGCAAAAAACTCAGCTTTTTTTTCAAGGCAGGTATTTTAAATGAAAAGCTTTTTTTTAAAAAATATATTTTATATGTCCTTGAAATCAAAACAGTAGAAGAGGAAAAGAAAAAGAAACTACTTCACTTTATTGACTCCAATTTAAAAGGAAGCCTATCTAACCACACAAAGATCAGCCTGAGTCTGACTTGAAAAGAGTGGGATTGTTTACTGAACTACTGGCATATTTTTAAACAGAAAATTGTCTTTTCTGTTTCTGTAAGGAAACTATTACAGCCTGAGCCTAAGTGGTTCCCTAAGCATTTGGAAAATGCATTATCAGTTTAGTGAGGTGAATATTACTGTTATTTGTTAATTTTTATCCAAAAGTTATGGCACACCTTGCAGGCCCACTCCACTAGGGAATATATCAGTAATGTTTCAACAACACTGTGTGTAGGTAGTCTGTAAATATGCTTTATTTCTAAGAATATAAATTGCCTTACTCAATACAAGATGGTGATCTTAACCTGGTGAATAGTAGCAAAAGTCTGATTATTAATTCATTTGCCTATCTCAAGCTTTCCTTTAGTCATCCAGTCCTGACTCACTAAACAACTGATGATTAAAATCTTAGTAGTACAGTACTTTCGGAAATATCTAGCATTTTTCCTTCTTCAGGAAAATCCTCCATAGAATTTTGTAATGTGTTTGTCTTTTCATTCACGGGTTGTTTTTTTTTGTTGATGTAGAGAACTGTACTCTTCAAATGACCACAAACTGAATGTGTTATGAAGTGTATGGTGCCCCACTCATTGTTTGTACTGCAAAAGTTTTCATATTTTAAAAAAGGTTTGAGGGCTAAAAAAAATGTCTTGCAAGATAACATTGCAATACTTCCATGGTCATAGAAATTGGTTAAAAATGGATTTTTGAAATGACTGTCTATCCTCATGGTTACAAGTAATATCAAGAGTTGTGAAGCAGTTTCAGGAAACTTTAGCATTTAGTTTAATAATTTCATATGCATGAGAAGCCACAGTTCTATGACATTTAGATTAACTAACATTTTGTTTGAAAGATGAAATAGAAAAATATTGAATTGTATTTTATTTACCTTAGAACATTTTGAAAAGAAGAACAATTCTGATAAAATATCAGATTTTGACAGTAGGGAGAAATTTCATGATCAGATCCTCATGTAGTAGTGTAACTGAAAACCAGTCCAATTTTGGATAAAAATCGTCTTATGCAGTAACTGCTACTGGTTTAGTTAATTCTTCATTAACAGTTCATCATATAAGCATGCATACACATTGAAATATGACAAAAAAATGAGTAACCCTTAATATGACCTTGAGCCAATAAAATCTGTTTATTTAATAAAATATGGTGTGAATGCAATTTCAGTTGACAGCAAGAGTTTTATGAAATTTAAAATGAAAAAAATGCAACACATTGAAGACTTGCTAAAAATTCATTTATATTAAGTATAAGATACATAACTGGTACAGTTTCATATGCAAGTCATATATAATCCACGTAAAAGTACTGTTAGCTATTCATATAACTATCAGTGTAAGAGGACATACCCAAGGTGAAGTGAAAAATCTCTCTAGTTATACCAGTTTATACACTGTAGATGTTTCTTTCAGAAAATGACAGTCCTAATGAAGAGTTAGTCAGTTAAGTGTATTCTTTGATTCATTTTCCAGGGTTTTCAAGGGCATGAAATTGAGCTAGGAAAAGCCCGTGACTTTTCTTACATAGAAGTATATACTCTTCCTGCTGAATATTCTTGAGTATCTTCTGGAAGGAGAAAGAGAAAGAAAGAGAGTTAGTAAACAAAATTATATAAAATGTTTTTTGTTTGCTTGTTTGGTTGGGTTTGGGTTTTTTTAATATCAGGATCCACTCAGGCATGCGTGACATCACTTCTCATTGCAACTTTAAGAACTTCTTAAGTAGAATACAAAGGTATATAACACTGCCTTTAAGGAGAAAACAGGCTTACAGGAATCATTACAATATACCCTTGCAGTTCTGCAGCATGACACATACCATGAAGGAAAAAAAAACCCTCACCTTATGAATTGTTTGGGAAATAATTGTGTTCATTATTCATACATCAAGTGGTTCACTAAAAGACATGTGGTTCCAATAACAAAGGAACTTCTCTTCAGGTAAAGCCATATCTCTTTACCAGAAAAAAAAGGAGGTATTCTGATATATCTCTATTTGACGATTGTGAAAGAAGGAGGCTTGTTATTTTATTGTGTGGCTTTAATTTTCCTTTAAGGGTCAGCAGTGGTAAACAGCAGTATCCCATGCTGCGTTTCTCAGTATCTTTATGCCCCACAAGGGAATTTCCTTCTGAAACAGAGAAAAGAAGTGGAGTGGGTTTGTAGTACCTAGCTATCAAGTCCCAGTGGAAAACCAGGAATGGTAAGAGATGTACACCTTCTTTTTGCATGAGCAGTCTGGGAAAACATATATATAAGAGTTTTAACTGTGACCCTGTAAATTTCATTGCATTTACAAGCATCCTTCCTAATGTAATGAACTATAGACTACTCCTTTTGAATAGGAATAACTTCTTTCAGGATTACAAAGTAAGCAAACTCAGGATATTAGATGGTCTGTGAGTTTATTTGACACCTTGTTTATAGAATGCTTCAAGAAATTACTTTCCATGAGATAGTATTTCCTGCATCTCAAAGCTTAATCTTTGAATTGAGTATCTATTAATATTGAACATCTCAAGCAAGTTATCTAAAGGTCAAGCTGAATATATACAAACTATTCAAATACAGAGCATAGATTTTATTTTTTTTTTGTGACTGAAATAGATGAGGGCTTTATCAGGCATACTGAGAAGCATTTTACTGCACAGGAATTCTAATTGTATCTTTCAATACAAACAAAGACATCAGAACTCAACTTAGAAGTTGGAAATCTGAAGGCTACCCTGCAGAGAGCTATTTTTGGTTTATAGAAATCCTTGGACTTACTTAGTTTAAAAATAAACACCTGCAAGCTCATTGAATTTACTGGAGAAGTAAATAAATAGAATATCTTCAACCACTATAATGAGCTCCATATCAAGTTAACCTAGTTTTATACGACAGTGTAAAATATGAATTGTTCCAGTGTTTCTTTATTCTTGCAAAACACAGGGAAGAAAAAAATTTTCTTCTCTTACCTTGCAATCTTAGATACACTAGGAAAATACTTCTCCCTAAAATTAAAATATAGAATGGATGGTTTGGTCGCTTTAAAATCCAAAATATTTGTGGAAAATTTTCTTAGTGTTCTATTACCTCTTTTCCTACACATTAAATATCTGGATATAGAATCCTGCAGTTCTATATACCATGACTATTGCGTGCTATGGAATATTATAATGTTTTGTGCTTTGTAAGTTCTTCTTTCCCTTATATGTAAAGCTATTGAGTTTAATCTCTTACACATTTACTGTACCTGTTTTACTCATATTGAGCATCAAAGAGACACTGGTATCTGGTTTGCATTCACTCAGAAAAATAACTGAAATACAACAAAACTAGTAAATGAAAATTGAATTACAAACAAAGCAAAATGACCTGAAAAAATTCTTTATATGCATATTTTACGTTAATTCAGAGTAGGAAAAGTGCTATATTAAACATCTAGTCCTAATAAAATCTGCTAAACCTAAAATAGGGGCTAGAAAAATTACAAAGCATACAGGAGGTATAAAACATTGTTAAAGTATTTCATAGAATAATAAAATAGTTTGGGTTTGAAAGGACCTTAAAGATCATGTATTTCCAATCCCCCTGCCATGGGCCAGGGACACCTCACACTAGATCAGGCTGCCCAAGGCCCCATCCAATCTGGCCTTGAACACCTCCAGGGATGGGGCAGCCGCAACTTCCCTGAGTAACTTGTTCCATTGTCTCACTACCCTCATCATGAAGAATTTCTTCCTAATATCTAGTCTAAATCTTCCTTCCTTCAGTTTATAGCTATTCTCCATAAGTCCTATTACTACATAACCTTATAAAAAGTCCCTCCTCAGCTTTCTTGTAGCCCCTTCAGGTACTGGAAGGTCACTATAAAGTCACCCCAGAGCCTTCTCTTCTCCAAGCCAAACAACCCCAACTCTCTCAGCCTGTCCTTGCAGCAGAGGTGCTCCAGCCTTCTGATCATCTTTGTAGCCCTCCTCTGGACTCGTTCCAACAGTTCCATACCTTTCTTATGTTGAGAATTGCAGAACTGGACACAATACTCCATGTGGGTTCTCATGAGAGTGGAGCAGAGGGGCAGAATCACCTCCCTCGATCTGCTGTCCGTGCTTCTTTTGATGCAGCCCAGGATACAGCTGGCATTTTATAAATGAGTGGCTAATATGGCAATTTTTAAAACTTTTTTTGTAACTTAATCTTTTCTGATTAATTACACTAATCACAAAAATAGGCACGAACACACATATCCCATATTAAAAATATAATGAACACATATATATACTTATTTATGGCAGGCTAAAGCTGTTTTTCTAGGTCCCCTTACTTATACATTGAACAAATCTTACAAAATCCAAGAAATAGATAAGCTATTAACATTATTTTATGTTATACTTTTACTACCTGTTTCAGAATTTTACTGAAAGTAGTATTTACTATTGCCTATTTTTATCTTCATTTAAATAAAAAATGATAATTTCATCTGAGGCTTCTTTATCTAACAATGTTAATATAGAAATCAGTGAAAAATATTGGATTAATATTTCATCCAACCAGATTTTGTTATAATAAGAATCAAAGTAACTGATTTTTTCCCTGAAAACAAATGGAAAAAAAATTAAAATACACAAAAATTCTGTTTCAATATTTTCAGAATATTGTAGTTCATTTCTAAAAGGCATTTCATTTCTACTTTTTCCAGTTTAGCTTAAAATGAGAACTATAAGACCTTTAGGGGGAGTTATTGTTTGAAATGTTTAATCGATATTTTGTGCAGTCCTAGTGTATTCTCCAGGTGGTTCCTTACTCCCTACTGTATTGAAATGAACATTTGAATCCTATGAAATAAAGAGAAAATACCATCCTAATTTTCTAAGTGGAAAACTGATGCATAGAGCAATGGCAGCCAAATACTTCTATTAATTCTAGATATTCTGAACAAGAAAACTAGTTGCTAATTTCCCATAGGATTTAAGAGTTCATATTCCATTTACATATTCCAGCACAGCTTTCTTTCTGTCGTCTACATATCTAAGTGTTTAGAATGTTTAGATATACAGCTTTTGAGCCTCCACACAGGCATCCAAAAAGTGAGAATGCCTGGTTAAGAGAATTGCCTATAATCTAACAAGAACTTCATATCAGATGCAAAGTTATCATTCCATCATTTCAAGTCAAAAATTAGCCATTTTAGTAAAGATATAACCTTTTTTTAAAAATTCCTGATAATGCCACACTTACAAATCTACAGATGGGCCAACACCTTTGGTGGCTGCCAATCCATTGCTGAACATAGCACTAGAACATTTGATTGTAATCACCTTGGTAATTTTGAAGCATAGAAACATTATAATTTACACAATTTTCCAGCTTTTCAGACTCTTCACAGAGACCTGCTGTATAAAGCCTGATGTTTTTCTTTAATTCCTTTTTACCAAACCTGGATTCCCTTCTATAATTACAGAACTTGGAAAACATTTATAAATCAGTCAGCTGAGCTAGCATCTGTCTCAAAGCAAATTGAAAGACTAGGTTTGGGGATTTTGTATGTTTATTAGGAATCCGGATGATATATACAAAGAGTGAAATTATGAAAGGACATGGCGTCTCAGACCCAAGCCTCAGCTATGAGTCTATAAGCAGATCTGGTGAAAGATGAGTCCCTGTTTGGGCTGTGGAGATAAAGAGAGACATTACTCCTACAGTGTAATTCTGCTTTTTTAATAAGAAAAATAAAATTTAGGTTTTGTCATTGGATAAAGACCCTTGCAGATATCTTCAAATTTTTTTTTACTAAACAATAGGAAAATGATCTCTTGGATAAAATACTTCCAATATGCTTAAAGAGGAAATACAGACATCTTTAAAATTATTTTTGTAAGGATTTAGCAGTGTTAGCAACAGAAGAGCTAAACCATATATAACATGTCACCATGGCAGCTATCATTTTCTCAAAAGCACTTATAAAGAATGAAATCTGCTGTTAAATTGCATAAAATTGTCGCAAACAATCACTGCGAAACACAGCTTGCATTTGGATTTGACATTAGAATGACTTTGAAATTCATAGGCCAAAAAGGAACAGATGCATCCATTAAAATGAACAGGTACAGCCAAATTCTTTATACTGCAGCTATGTGGAAAAACATCCACCTGTGCTGTACACACTGTTTCTTTGAAGCTAATAAAGTGCAAAACTTACCATGTTGCTCTAAAAAGCCTCACTGAGGCGTTTGACAGTCCAAAGAGTCAGTGGCTAGATTTAGGGATCATGAAGCACCATTGCAAGAAAAATTCTACAAAGTACTGAAAGAGTTCAGAAATGCCTTGAGATGGCTGATTGTGCATTGTTATCATTGTTATCTACTGATTGCTTATAATATGCATGGTTGAGGTATAATGGGATTTTTCACAAGGGCTCCATATATGTAGCCTCAAGCAGATGAACACTTTGATCTCTTCCAGGAGAATAAATATAAAGTAGAAGGTATTCAAGTCTTCACAAATCTCTGGAATCTACTCTTATCAGCCATATGACTGATCTAAACCAAACAACTTCCTTAAGTAAATGTCAGCTGCCATTGCATCCCTTAAAAATTTGTAATCCAGATCCAGGTTTTGGCTGGTTGCTGAGGCTTTATACAACCTGGTGGAGGCCTTCAGGTCAATTGGTCTTACCTGAGCAAAGAGTAAAGGCATTGACATGGACAGACTTTGTAAGACTTTGTTTTTTCTCTTATAAGACTGAAAGTTGGTAGTCTCAAGACGGAGATTTGAAGTTAAGCCTCTTTCTGATTTAGTAGTCTTCTGTTGAGACCAGGTGACCAATTTGGAAACTCAGAAAGTACAGATATCTTTCTATGTATTTCTCTGTAAAAAATCACAATATAGGCAAGTGGTATTTCTTTTCACTGTTTACTGCTTACTTAAAAACTTTTTCTCTTCTAAAAATTTAGGATTCAAATTGTCTTCAAAGCTTTACATACACTTACAATTATATTTATACTTACACTTATTTGTATATCCTATTACATGTATTTTTTATAGATATTATTTACATATTTTATGTTAAACTTTGGCAGTGGGAGCCCTCTGTTGCCAAAGGAAAATTAAATGCTACTGTTTTAAAAGGTCAGTGGGTTTTCCCTAATGAACTGTTGTTTCCATTTACACAGCAAACAATTGAGTCATATAGCTAATATAACTGTATAGACAGAGAAGCTGTAACCCTTGCCTACACAATTATAATGAATCCAGATGTTTTTAATTTGGCTTATGCATTTGCATGAACATTTACTTAGCTTTCCTGTGACCTTTTTCCCATTTTGATGTATTTTAATATCTTAATTTTCAAGAGCATTTCTCCTTGCTTAAAATTCACATCTGTCGACACCAATAGGTACTTTGAGACATTCTTAATTCCTTTCAGTTATCGTCAATAGACCATGTAGGTAGACACAGACACACACCAAAGGCTGCTTCAAATACAGACATCTCACCTTCATAAATGAATATACTAAATAATGCTTCCAGTCACCTAAACTGAATCTGAATAATTGAGGGTTTCATTCAGTCTCTTAGTAATGATCTTCTGCTTAGCTGAATAATTTTTCCTGACTCCACAAACATAGAAAGCCACAAAAGCTAAAATGACATGTGCAGCCATGCCAGAGAGCCCCAGATCTCATCCTGATATACCCCATGGCTCAATAATTCATTTCAGGGGTGAACCCAAATGATCAGAAACTTCCTAAATCCTAAACTATCAATTATCAAAGCCCAGATATTTTTGAAGCAATGAACATTTAAAGGATTCACAATTATACAAACATTGGGACAACATCTAGGGTTTTTTAATTTGACTTTGCCCTGTCATAAGAGAGTAGTAACATCAAAAAGCTTTTCAACTCATAATTAGGCAATCTGACCCTACAAGGCCTCCTTACTTTCCAGACTTCTTGTATGCACCATTTTTCTAACTACTCTACAGCTGTTTCTGTGTTGCATTCTTAGTGTTGACTCTGAGCTCTGCTAAAAGAGAAAGAAAAAGCCTGAAGTCCTAAATAATATATCTTCAGGATGGATTCACTACTCATATTGGCTTTGACATTTCTTAGATAGAGAATTTTTTAAAAAGCAGAAATAAAAAGGCAAAATAACCTAGATCCTTTCATCCAGGGTGGCATGCCAAGGAGTTTTATTCACATCCCATTGCTACTACCACTATTCTGTACCATACACCTGCTACAGGTGGATCCTTTCTCTCATCAGAAGCAAAGTGGAACATACATACAGCACATGGATTCTTCTACTGCTCTGATCCATCTTTCTTGTTTGGATAAGTGCAGATAAACCTAAACCAAAATCCTAAAATGAAAGTAAGTTTTCTTTAAACAGATTCCTGCATGGCTCTGTATTACCGAATCTCTGTTCCTTGATAAGATCTCCTCTTAGCCTTCTCCTCTGTAAGCTGAACAGTCCTAGCTTTCTCAGTTCCTCCTGCTATGAGAGATGCTCCAGGCCCCTGACCACTTTTATGGCCTTTTGCTGGACTCAGTTCTCTGTGTTCATGCCTGTCTTGTACTGGGAACTCCAGCACTGGATCCAGCACTCTGGATGTGTCTAGTCAGGGTTGAGTAGAGAAGGATTGCCTCCTTAAACCTCACGGCAACTCTCTTCCTTGTGCTATCCAGAATGGGTTCTTTCAATGCAAGAATGCACTACTGGCTCATGTTCAGCTTGGTGTGCAGAAGGACTTGCAGGTCCCTCTGCGAGGCTGTATTACAATTGGTAAGCCCACATCGTATATGGGCATACGGGGTTACTCCTTCTCACCTGTAGTACTTGGCACATCCCTTTGATGAACTCTCTGAGATCTCTGCTTGCTCATGTCTCCAGGCTGGCAAACGGCTGCACAACTAACTCCCGTGCTATCATATAGGCAATGTCAGCCTTGTGCAATGTTACTGAAATAGTTGCCTAGACAGTCCTGTCCCTGCAAGATCATACTCTGCAAAGGCTCCTCTGCAGTCATTTCCATGAACTCTGTGATATTAGCTGTTTCTCACATAACTCCCCTTTGGACAAGTCAGAGCTAGCCCTCTCTCATGTTGTTACCTGTAGCTTTTGTCAGGCTTTTATTTGGTTGCTAGTGAACATAAATATGAACAGCAGTTTTAGTTCTCCTCAGCAGCCTTCTTCAACACTCTCTTCAGTTACCCTAACTTCAGACCAAAGCCTAGTCAACAGATTAATCATTTGTTTGCAGTCCTAATACTACATTTCTTAAAATATACATGCAACACATATTTCCAAATTCCATCATTTATGTGCTACAGTTGAAGATAATGTTACACAGCATTGTAAATTTTATATATCTAATCATCTCACAGTGATAGAAGGAAGAACAGTTCCAATTTCAGTATCAAAGATTTCAACACTATTAGATTAATTTTTTAAAAAAAATAAGAATTACTTTATCACAATGCGGAGGACATTTTGTTCTGTTCTGTTCTGCTTCGTTCTAGTCAAAGCCATCTCATAGAATACCAAATGAAGTGTATTCAAGTGATCGATAATATATGTAAATTATTGTGATGGAGTGCATTGTTTTTACTTTAACACACTATCATTTATTTTCTAAACACTATTTTGTTATTGATTAAATGTGGAATTTATTTTACTCTTTTACATTTGAATTCTTTCAGCAAATTACATGACAATTGGAAAACTTGATGATTTTTTTAATGAATCTTAAGACATTTATCTCTTCTAGAAGTAACTCAGTACTAGCAGTATACAGAGAATGATTTGAATACCAATTACATTCCATTGCGTACAAAGTAATATACTAAAGGTAAATCAACATTCACATCACAGGATCTGCAACATAAATGAGAATAAAAATGAATAGTCAGCCATGGTCTATTAAGTTTTCAAGATCTGTTTTTTATATTTTTTAAAATTATATTATTTATATATATATTTTTATATACCACTCTCAGTCAGGAAACTGCTTCAAAAGGCCAAACTTTCAGCTATAGAAGTGGGTTAAAAAATAATGAATTTTCATCCACAATGTTTTTAAGTACATGATATATTAAACATTTGTACCAAATGCATTTCTTAGTCACTATCAACATCCCTAAAAGCTCCAACAATAACAACTCCATGCCACCTTTTACTATTCTGATACTTTTTAGCAGCTTGCTAATTTTCTCTGAGGACACACATTCAAAACTGCCTAAGCCTTAATAAAACAGATCCTACTATGTCTGTAAATTAATATGAACTATAAAGTATTAATTCCTTCGTTCATGTATTAGTTACTCGCGTTCTTTCCTTCCTTTGAGAAGGGCAATAATTTGTGATACATTAGGACACAGAAAAACTGTCTACCTTACTTTTCATTTACCAACCAAAAGTAAAAAAATGAGATCTTTTGACTCTTTAATTTTTCGTAATCAAATATGATAATTCACAATAGAAATTAGTTCTTTGTCCATTGCTTAAGGATTGTTCTAACACAATAATACTCAGGAGATGTCATCATTGAAATACAATAGATTACTGCATGAGAGTAATGTATACTTAAAAAAAAAAAAAGTAAAAGATAAAGCAGCAGCTGATTTTGGGTTTTTTTTGAGTGAAGTTTTTTCTAAATAGTATCTTTTTTCTTGGAGAACAGCAAAAACTTCACAAAGCTGCATTTGTAAAATCAAAAGACACTATTCAGTCTTCCAGCAAAGGCAAAATACATAAAAAAAATACAAATATGGGAAATATGAGACCGAGTTTCCATACTCAGCTGTGGAAACAACATGTTCCTTGGTAAAAGAATGTTGGGGTTCTGTCAGTTGCTTTTGTTGTATCTATTATTATTTTGTTCTTTATATCTTTGACTCATACAGATAATTAACAAGGCTAGATAAGAAGTAATGAAAGGGAAATATTCCTGTTTTGTTCCCAAAAATTAGCAATATATACCAATGTAATAGTAAGCTAGGTATATTAACAAATATTATGATTTTTCTCTTCAATTTATCTATTTTTTTACAATCAGAAAACACCCTTCAGAGATCTGAAATTCAGATCCTTTTAGGTAACAATAACTACCAGCATAAAACAATTCAGATATTATATTTGGTAATCATTATTAATTATTATTCCCATATTTCTATTTGATAGACACTAAAGTATGACAATGTTGTTACAAAGTATTTATGCATTAATTCTGTTAACAAAGAGAAGTAATAAGAAGAATTTCAAATTAAGTGCAAGAATTGCTTCTTATCAAAACTGACAATACAAACTGTTAAATCTCAAAGAATGCTTAAGGAACAGAATACATATCCAGTGAAGTTGACATTGATGTGTGATGGATAGGACTATTGTCAGTGCCGAATGCAAGGCTCCTGAAATAGACAGTTAATACAAATATGAGTAAGTGGATTAGAATAGCTGGTAGTGAGAGGACAGAAGATACGATAGCAATGATTGAGGAACTTCTCTGTGTAATGTGTGTCTGCTTGCACAAATGAATAGAATCATAGAATCATTTCTATGATGTAAGGGCTTAAAAAGGCCCTTAAGATCAAGTCCAACCGTAAACCTAAACCTAAACCTAACACTGCCAACTCCACCAGTAACCATTCCTCTAAGTGCCACATCTACATATCTAATTGTTTAAACACCTCCAGGGATGGAGACTTCACCACTTCCCAGTGCTTAATAATCTTTTAAGTGAAGAATTTTTTCTTAATATCCAATCTAAACATTAAACTTCTCTGGCACAACTTAATGCCATTTCCTTTCATCCTATTGCTTGTTACTTGGGAGAAAGGAACTTCACTACAACCTCCTTTTGAGTAGTAGTAGAGAGTGATAAAGTGTCGCTTCAGCCTCCTTCATTCCAAACTAAGCAATGCCAGTTCCCTCAACTGTTCCAGTTTTCTTGCCCTCCTCTCGACACACTCTGGTAGCTTGGTGACCTTGACATAGTGAGGGGCCCAAAACTCACACATCATTCAAGGTGTGTCTTCACCAGTGATGAGTACAGGGAAACAATCACTTCCCTGCTCCTGCTGGAAATGTTCTTTCTGATACAAGTCGTCTTGGCCACTGGAGCACTCTGCTGGTTCATATTCAGCTAACTGTCAACCAGTATCCCACACTTTTTTCCACCAGGCAATTTTCCCTCCACTTTTCTTCAACCTGTAACATTGCATGAAGCTGTTGCCAAAGTGCAGGACCTGGCACTTAGTCTTGTTGAACCCTATACAGTTAGCCTCGTCCCATTGATTCAGCCTCTGTAAAGCTTTCCTTCAAGTGGATCAACACTTCCACCCAAATTGGTGTCTCCTGAAAGCTTACTGATGGTGCACTTAATTCCCTCATCCAGGTCATTGATAAAGATATTAAAAAGAACCATCTCCAACATCAAGCCCTAGGGAACACCACTTATTACTGTCTGCCAAATGGATTTAGCTCTATTCAAAGGAACATTTTAGGCCTGGCCATCCAGCCAGGTTTTAACTCAATGAAGAGTATGTCTGTCTAAGCCATGAACAGCCAGTTTCCCTAGGAGAATATTGAGAGAAATGGTATCAAAAGTTTCACTAAAGTCTAGGTAGAGAAAGTCCACAGCCTTTCCCTCATCCACTAAATGAGTTATCTTGTCATAGAAGGAGATCAGGTTAATGAAGCGTATTTATGGATTAGATTTCATACATTTTAATGGCTTTTTTTTAATTTAAGACATAATTTTTTATTTCACATAACTGTGTTTATTTCTTATGCCTAAAATATACATGCCAGTTTTGTATCTTTCTTCTTACTTGCCAGATGCATAAATTGGATGAAAATTTATTCAGGAGTTACAGTTTTCCATTATATTCACTGTTGATCATTTTTTCTGTACAATGCTGCAACATCCTTTCACTGTCTGTGTGTGTGTATTTCTGTGACAACAGCCCAGGCTGTTAGGAAGCAATGGATCAGTGTATGAATTTCTGATGACAAGCAGCCACAGCCAATAATTAATTCTCTTTGATTATTTTTTTTCCAACCTTACTTCCAGCTGAGGTGTTTATTCAAATATTCAAGATCTCAAAGGCTGTGGCAATGTCTTATTACATGTCCCTCTAAGTAGGTCATCCCAGCCCTCTCTCTGCTATTGACACCAGTCTGATAATCCTTAAGCAGAATACAAGAGTTACCACGAGTTTTTGTACTACTTGCAAGCTAGTAACAAAATACTTGTTGACATCTGGGAATCTTCTATCTTTATCATATACAATATAATCTTATATTAGGTCTTTCCTACAGGTCTTCAGTGGTAGGACAATTACTACAAAATAGGATCTTATTTCTTATCACCAATCCAATCTTGTTTAATTCCTCCAAAGACAAGGGTGTGACAGTCACAAGCACACTGACAAGGGTACAATAAAGACTATGGCCTACTAAAGACCTGACAAGTGCCAAGTCAGCCAAAGACAGAAAGACAACAGCTTTCTGACTGTTGAAAACCCTTTTTCCCCATCGCTGGCACAACTAGGTGTAGGGAAGAGGTAGAGAACTGATGCCAGGCATATAGTCCTGAAAGATGTGGGCCCACAGCCAATCAGATTGACCAAAGATCACAGTCATCTGTGGAATAAAACAAAGTTCCATCAGAGATACTCCTCTGAGTGGTTCTCCAAGGAGCAGCAGACTGTGACTGGAAACTCTCCACTTGGATTGGAATATAGAATCATAAAATCATCTAATCATTCAGTTGGAAAAGACCTTAGAGATCATCAACTCCAACCGTACCTGTCTACTCCTAAATCATGTCCCTGAGCTCCTCATCCACATGCCTTTTAAACACCTCCAGGGTTGGTGACTCAACCAAAGTAACTTCCCTGGGATTCAGTGCTCTCGCCTTCCTCTTAATGAATGACTATATCTTCTGAATATATCCTTGAATGAGCCCTCACCACTTTGAGTGAGTGATTGTGTCTTCTGGGTATCCTTGAGAAAGAGATTTCCTTTTGTGAGTGAGTGACTGTGCATGTTTTGGGTCATCCTCCTAAAGGACAGTTCACAAAACATAGGAATTCTTAAGGTAAAGGTAGTTGTGTAGTAATAATTCTCAACTGACATCTGAAGCTGTGGAGTTTTTTGTTTGTTAGAATGCTAGCTAAATGCTCATTATTTTCAGTGGCTGATTGTCTGTTTTGTGGCTGCTTCAGTGACAAAGGTCTAATGAAATTATTTAAGCTACTGATTGTAACTGTATATTTCATAGAATTATAGAACCATAGATCTATTCAGATAACTGTTCAGGTTCTGATCTTTCAACCTATAAAAAAAGGCAGAAATTTTGTTAGCATATTTTAATGTAATTCTAAATAAAATCTGAATTCTTCTTTTAATATGACCCTCACCAAAAGACAAATTTTGGAATGAGAAGATATCTAATCATAGCTGCTGCTAATGCCTAAAAAATGTTTCCAGTTTATGTGAACTTAACAGCCACTTTTTAACTGACTCCATCAACTGTTGTGACAGGAAAACTGTTATTTTGCCTTGAGCAGACTGCAACATGAATTGGTTTTCTCTGCATGGAGATGGAAAGACAGCAATCCTTTTGTTTGGGACTGTTCAAATCATTATCTCCCCCCCCCCTTATTTTTTTGGTTGGATTTTTTTTTTGTACGGTTTTGGTTTTTTAATTGAGAGCCATTCATTGGAAAACAGATTTTTGGCACAACAAAGCACTGCATACTCTTTTACTGTCTGGAAATTCTGGTTTTATACTATTGTTATTTCCAGGAAAACAGGGAGAAGACTAAGATCCTGTACATATTCTGTGGGATTAACAGAGAAATTATCTGTTTTCAGAAGATTACTCAGGGCTCAAACCATTTGATCAACCACCATCTAAGTGATGCATCAAAGTAATCGATGTGATTTACTGAATTGCTATTTCCCAATTAGTTGTTTTAAGCAAAATTTGAGGCACAGGTTTTGCAAAGACTTACATAGTTATGTTAATACTCCAAACTCACATCAGTAGGCTCCTTAATTCAGAAATGCAGCAAAAAATAAGAGGAGAAAAGTTCTTTATAATACATTATTTTATTTTATTTTATTTAACTTTTTGTAATGTAGATTAGGTATGAGATCCAAAGGCAAAGGTGTTCAACCATATAATGCCATTGCTCCTGTGGACCTTTAAATATGTTAAAGAGTTGTAACTTGCTAAGAAAGGAAAAATAAAGTCCTTAATTCATTCAGGTAGTGAAACACTGTGGCAATAAACAAGGAAACAACTTTAGGATTTTCCAGTCCTTTTAACCATATAAATAAAGAAAACCTGTTTCTTAAAAGGAAAGCTGATTACCTGTGGCTTTAAATTCAATATGATATCTACCTTCACAAAAAAAAAACACATTTAAGCAGTAACCTCCTGCTCTGTACACTCCATTCTTCATTTGTGGAGAGATGTGCACAGACTCAGTCAAGACCAAAAAGTCAGCCTATGTTAATACCAGCAAAATGTCAAATACATGTGTGCAACTTAACAGCATATTTAGTCAGTTCTTCAGAACTTTATGTGTTTCTTCTAGCAACTCTGTTTGGCTTTGATCTTTTATTTTATTCAGTTAGACTAAATTAGAGAAAAATCATATTTAAGTAAGATAAAAATGAATAATTTCATGAAGTTGAGCACAGATTCTCACTCCAATGAAAAATAATGCAAGATTTATAAGGTTACATTAACAATTCTAAAAACAATAGCCATTACAGATGGAAGTAGACATTGATCTTGTAAGTAACTTCAAAAAACCCAATCAAGCTGAAATTGATTCTAGCGATTATTATTGACATATTTTCTGCAGAAGGCTGTTAACAAATGAGATCAGACACTTTCAGATCAGAAAGTCTTACAAGTACATGTATATCTGAAAACCAACAGTAAGAAAAATTCAGTTATTGATCTTAATGTTAGAGTCATTTAACCATTAAAAATTTCTTACACTCTTCAGTTTCTAATCAGATTAATTTTCTTAGAGGTAAGCAATATGTAATTAAAATGTAATTACTTAAAGGTAGTTCCAAGATTAATTCAGACTTTATACAATTTGCATTGCATGGCAATGAACGATAGGTGCTATATACATTGACAGCTAGAATCAATATCTAATTACCTACAGCACATTCCATCAATCCAGCATAGATGAGAACCTGAAGCATTTCTTTCTAAGGAAATCCCAAGGGCAGATTCAATAACGTCCTGAAAATTACTACTGTTAGTTATTTTCATGTTTGTTTTATACTCTCCTTTCTTTGCCCTGGTAACATTTTTATCAGATTTCTTCGAAGTCTGTTTTCTGAAAGTTGCCCTTAACCTTGTAACAATCACAGCTGGTTTCTCTGAAATTGGTCTCTTGACCTGTACCTACTCTGTGTATAACTAGATATAAATTTTACAGATTAAAGTCATCAAAGTTTGTATTTTAGATATATCCTGTTTTCAGCCGGGATAGAGCTAATTTCCTTTCTAATAGCTGATATAATACTGTATTTTGGATTTATTGTTAGAAGAATGTTGATAACATATACTGTTTTTATTAGTTGCAAGGTAAAATTTGTGCTTGGCTGAGATAATTTTCTTCCTAGCACTTGCTGATTTTCTAGATTTTAGTATGAGAAGAATGCTGAAAAATACACTGATGGTGTTTATTGTTCTTAGGAAATCAAGGACTTTTTCAGTTTCATGTTTTACAAAGAAAATTTATAAAGCTGAGAGAATTTAAGCCAGAACAGCTGACCTAAACTGGTTAAGGTTTCTATATCACAAATGTAATGCTGTGTTTATAAGTGGGAGGTTTGCCATGGGTGCCTCTCTTGCCCCTCTTCTCTTGCTCTTGGTGCTCCTACTCTCACACATAAAGCCTCAGCATGCTGATTCTGGGGAGTCTTCTATTATAGTAGCGCTTTATTTTTTTTTTTTATTGAAAAGAAGTGTCACCGTAAGTTCCATTCTGATCTTTTTATGATTGAGTAGTCTTTAATGTAATTTCATCCCTAATACATTGATATATAAAAATTTTTAAAAAAAAAAAGTCGTAGAATCATAGACTGATTTGGGTTAGAAGGTGTGGAAATATAACAGTAGTTTGGCGAGTAGGAACTATAAACATACGCACATGATCTTGCAGCTGGGATGCATTATAACACATAAATCATGCTAATCATTGCCTAGTCTTGGGTGCTTAACAAGCAGAACTTTTTGTGTTTAGGTAAGTTAGGCCTGTGAAACTCAGGGCCATCCTAGAAAACATGCTTGAGATTCCAGCCCTGCTCTGAGAAAGATCAAAGCACAGTGGAAAAAAATATAAATGCAGGCAAAGTGGCAGGCTACACACACACTTACTCTAGCAAGGACCAGGCTCTGTGGTACCTGCATTCCTGCTTGCATTTCCTCTGCCTGAATGCTTTTTCAGAGTTGTCCTAGATTGTGAGCAAGGACTGAGCTCCATCGTGCCTATATTCCTGCTTACATTTCGTCTGCCTGGGTGCTCTTTCAGAGTTGCCCTGGGTCATGGAGTAATGGAAATAAGTTTATTCTTTTCATTTTATCTGTGACTTTTTGGTTGTACCTGCTCTCTGCTTGTTTTCAGCTAACACAGAAAGGCCTTAAAGAACACATAGTTCCAACTCACCTTGCCATAGACAGGGACACCTTCCATGATATACGGCTGCCCAAAGCCCCATCCAACCTGGCCTTGAACACCTCCAGGGATGGGGCATCCACAACCTCTTCCAGTGCCTCATAACCTTCACAGTAAAAAAATCTTTTTATTTTAATGTCTTTCAGCTTAAAACCGTTGCCTTTCATCCAGTCACTACACTTCCTGATAAAAAGCCCTTCCCCAGCTTTCCTGTAGTCTCTCGTGAAGTCCTGAAAGGCTGCTATAAGGTCTCCCTGGAGCCTTCTCTGAGCTAAACAAGCCAAATTCTCTCAGCTTGTCCTGGTATGGGAGATACTCCAGCTTTCTGAATATCTTTGTGGCTTTCCTTTGACTTGCTTTAACAGATCCATATACTACCTGTGCTGAGGATGATTTTGGATAGTATATTTAAGCAATTAGAATAATTCTGAATTTTTGTGAGTTTTTCATGATCAATTCTGGAAATATTAATTTCTTTGGAAAAAATAATCTGGATGTCTGCTCAGAATTTTTGTTCAAAAAATTAATACAACATTACCCCATGATGGAGGCTTATGTAAGATTTACTCTTTTCCGACCAGGTATCACAAGAAGCCAGGCTTCTCCATTAATCCTAGAGCCAGTCATAGTAAGTAGGCAGGCAGAGGCAATGTACTTTGGTAGTCAATCCCTAGCAATGTTCAGAAAACTAATAAACATCTCCCAGACATATGGATGGAAAAAAATCCCACAAAGTTATGGAAAACAATTTTCTTAAAGTTAATTAATTAATGTTATTCTTTCCTGTAATCTGTTCCCTATAAAAATAAACAAACAAAAAAAGAAGAAAAACTATTTTTAATTAAATGAGGAGGGCACTTAATCTCTTTATGAACAACAGCAAAAAAAAATCTAAAATAAAACAAATGAAGAAAAGAGGGAATTTTGTTGGATACCAAATGAAACTCGTAAGAAAGAAATGCTAATTTCAACTGAAATTGCAAATATTAGACTTCTCTCTCCTTTACTGGTAACACAAATTCAATGCATAGTTTTTAAACAAACCAAGAAACAAACAAACAAGCCCTAAACAACCACCAAAAAACCCACAAGTTATTCTTTTAATGAAGATTTGAGGTAGAAGTGGGACTATAATAACTGCAGTTTGTTCTAACTGAAGTCTTTCTTTTGCATGTTTTACGAAAAAAAAGGAAAGATCCAGACTCACAGAGCAAAAGATTAATATGTAATGTATGTGAAATTAAAGAAAACTTACATTTCAGTTATAAGAAAGTTATATTGAAAGAAGACCTGAAGAAATATGACCTAATTTTAATGTATTACATGCTCCTAAATTATTTTTCCAATTTAAAAAAATAATATTTAATATAATTTCCACTCTCAAAGATGTCACTCTTTTTTGAAGACATAAACCAAAATTTGTTGTTCTTACTAGCTTTAATTTTTTTGCATGTCTTAATTATATAGGAAACACACATGCATACAACACACACATAAGTATATAAACAAAATTAGATGGATGAAATAGATCTGATTTTGTTATTAAAGGAATAGGAAAATTTATACTCAAACTACACCAGAAGTGTGTCCTGGTTACATGATCAGTAATGCTCTCATTAAATCCATTCATCAGTGTTTTGCTAGGTATCAAATTGGTCTAAATGTAGATTCAGATACTAGATTCCTAATAGTGATGTATAACCTCTCCCTAATTCTGATCAGATATCTATTTTCACACATTTAAAAAACAGTGGGAAACTGAGAGGGAATTCATAGAACCCTACCTATAGACTCTCAAAGCAGATCCAATGGACATCTACCTTCTGAAATCCCAGAGAAAGTAATTAATTATCCTTTAGGTAGCTTCACCTATTTTTCTACCAAGTACTACAATCATCTTTATAAATCCTAAAATTTTTTAAGCCTAGAGGTATTTTTATCTGAGACAATAATTCTGTGCTCCCTTTGCAGTCAATGGAAAGAAGTATACAATCCAAAAGCACATTCACGTGGAGAATTTCGGCCATTAGTTATAGAAAGTGAGAACCCTTTGCTTAAACTTGTCCTGAAACTCAGGGAACTAGAATTTTAGCTCTGGATTTATCAACTATATAACAATTATCTAAAGTTATGGAGGATAAATTCCAAAACTAATTCAAGTGTGGGACGTTCAATATTGGAAATATATGTAAATGTAAATGTTAATATAAAGTTAAAAATATAGTAATAATTAAAATTCAACTTTTGTTTGTCATTTGTATGTATATAAGACATGTCATAGTGACATTTCTTTTGAAATTATATTTTTTTTGTACTAACACAATACCAAAATATTCAGTCTGTAAAGAGTGTGAAGGTGATGAATGAAAATTAATTGAATTTAAAAGGAAGTAACTGAAAGTTTATCTCTACCTTGTATTTACATAAAATCTAATCTTATCTGTGAATGTAGGCACTGACTGCCCTCTTATAACTCCATTGCCTCTAGTAGAGTTTAACTTTACATACAGATATGTTGTTGGTTGACCTCTGCTCCAACAGAGTTGAAAGACCTGACTTCTCATGTTAAAACTGAACTTAGGACTGAGGACTGGTGTTTTTCATACAATACTTTTGAGAATCCCTGTTTTCTCACTGTGTAGCTTGGTAGAAATTCAGATTCTTTTGGTTTTCCTTGTTTCTGTGATCTCAAAATTGTACACAAAGAGAATCAGACATAGTGGAGATCAGTGACACCAGACCATTAACTTTGCTCTTTGGCCTTGGTTAAATCAGTCCCTCCAAACATACTGGAAAGATCAATATGAAAAACTACTATGCTACTTTCCATAGATTTATGTGACCTTATAGTGTAAGAATTCCCAGGCGTCAGACTCCTGCTAATTTAGGTTCCCTTTATACTGCTTCCATCAGGTAAATTGAAACTGATATACTGGAGCATACTGCCAAGATCTTCTAACTTTCTATAAGATGTCCATAAAGTCCAACATGGGAGAACTGGGATCAACCTAATATAAATTCATATAAAATAGACTCTGCATTTTTTCAGTTGTGTTTATCTACAAAGGCATGATGGTTTATGCACTTTGTATGATACAATAAGTATATATAAAAAAACAACTCTGTCTTTAGGTCATTTGTAGACTAACCTTCAGTTATGCCTCAGGGGTACTGACCTACTGGCAAAGGGCAAGTCACAACACCAGTGCTCTCCTTTCCCTGAATCCCATCCAGATCTGAGAAAATGCAAACCTTTTCCAACGCTTCTCAGGAGTTTTGCCAACTGAAGGTGCTCCAGAGATGCAGTGAATGAGTTCATCTTCTACATATTGTTTCATGCTGTCCTGAACAGCTTGGCTAACTTTCTGGGCAGTAAAACCAGGATCTATTCCTTCTGGGGAAATCAGGATAACAAGTTGCTGGAGCTGTTTTAATCTTAATGATCTTCTTGTATTTTCTGCCACAAGGGACCTTAAGCTTAAATAACCCTAGCTTCTGTTATTAGAAACAATATAATGATCCATGCACATTAGATTTATCTATTTTTGTATAACAAATTCACAGTAAAGTATTTTTTGGCCCAGATTTATTTAGTTTTCTTAGTCAGGAATGCATTTGTTTTGGGTTTTTTTCCCCAATTAAATAATAACCATATGGATTTTAATATTCTCAAAGTACTTTTCTAGGCCAATTGGTTATTGTTTAATGGGTCTGAGGCATACATTTAGTTGGGAACTGGAGTTCTTTTTATGAACTTGAATAATTAATTTGACATTCCCTGAGGATTTTATCTCTTGTAGTACATTGCTTTAGCTATAGATTTGAAAAGAATTACACCTATACAGGAAAAATGTCTAAGGGAATTCTGCACAAATAAACAAACCAGTCAACTCTGCTACACCTTTTTTAAGTATGGTGCAACAAAACATATTGTTTTAGTGGAGCAAACCTATTCATGGACAGGGTTATATGTGAAGTGTAATGATACTCTCAAAGTTTGAACTAAAATGAAAAAAAAAAGAAGGAAGTGTTTCTTCTGTTTTTTTGGTTGGTTTTTTTTTGGTTTTTTTTTCAGGCAGGTGGGGGGAGGCAGTATGTTAGTTGAAACATTTCCTTTTTGCAGAAAAGTTATAATGAAATGTTACTGTTGCCCCCAAACTGGATTGTTGCAGGATCATTCTATTTATCTTCATCAACTGTATTTTCTCATGCAACTGAGTATGACTTCTAATTTAAAGTGCCTCTCCAACCCATTTTCTTTTTTTTCTCCATTCTTTTTTTGCCTTTTTTTTGCCCTTTACCCTTTTTTTTTTTTTTCTGGATAGTCTTCTGTTAATTCTATGATTTATCCAGCCTTCCTGGTAGGCACTGTCACTAAATTAACCCTTTTTCTTCTTTATGAAGCTTCCAGAGACTTGTATATATACACATTAGCCAATTTTATTATAACAATTTGTGACTAAATAAGGCTTTGGTGGTGGCTGGAGGTGAAACACTGTCAGCCAAATTACGTTAAACAACAATATATAGGCAAACAGCTGAACATAGATAGGAGATACGCAGGTAAGAAAGATGTAATTAAGACCAAAGTACAGAAAGATAGTGATAGCTAGCATGAAGTTAGAATATAACACACACAACACAAAAATACTACCCAATGACATCCAAAATGAGGAGGGGGGTGGTGATGAGGTCCAACCTGTCAGCTGATCTTAAAATGTTTTGATGAAGTCTTTCCCCAAAACTTTCCCCTTTATTTTTCATTTTTATAACAACTCATACCTTTAGGTCAGAGGTTTGGATTGAGTTTGAGTGACAAAAGTCATGACGTTAGACTCTCCTGACTGGTGTAGAAAATATTCATAAAATATGGTTCAACTTCTGTGTCATAACTGATGCAAAATATCCAGCACTACAGGTGGTCATTCAGGAGGGTAAGGAAACTTTGAAATTTTATGTCAGTCTGAACTTTTTTGATACATGATCCACTAATTTTAAGAGTAAGCCCAGCCTGCAAAAGTATCCCGGTAGTTGATCTTAAAAGTATCATAAAACTATTTAATGTGGTCTGCATGGAATGATACAGCAATTAAAAGTGGTATCTGTATCATGCCTGGACGTTAATGTGAATCTCAACAATAGCCACAGATTATTTTGAAGGTAAGTGTTTGGGAGTGTGAACACAATGTATGTATTATACATGTACCTACATGTTGTGCCGTCTGTCTCAGCTCTAGTTACCCTCATGGTATGAGAATAATATATAAAAAATTACTGAGTAGAGAAATCCAGTTCACTGCTTTAATTTGATATTCCAGTCCTTTGAACCTCTTACTAAATTTAAGTAAGTGTTCCTTGAATTCTTAAAAAATCATTGAAAATCAAAAATTCTGAAATTCCATTTTTAATAGTGAAGAGTAAGTGCTTATCTAACAGCCTTGCTCCTCTGATAATGTATAATAACAGTAGGATTTTAACAACATAATAAGAGAAAAATCCTCTCAACTATTTGTGAGGTTGAATAGAGTCAGCACTGTCTTTTATTACTATTTCTTCTTTCTATTTGTTATTTTCAGTCAGGGTAAATTCACCCTTCCCTATAGCTGGTGTAATGTGTCATTCACCTCATTAATTGCACTTCTACATCTTTTATCTTGAGCAGAATGCTACTTTGTAAGCAGATAGAGAATAAATTTTGATGCTTTGACAGGGATATTTGTGAAGAGATCTTAGACTTCATTCACTACCCTTCAGTGTAAGAAGTTCACAGGATGACTTACTAAACATTTCTGGGCTTAAATGTGAAGTAAAATCCTTTGACTATTTTGGATCTGTGGTATAAAATGTGCAGGGACTTTGGTGCATGTACTGAGCTGCATGGAGTTTTCTGAAATAATAAAGTGTATATATCTATTATTTATTTTTCTGTCTGACACTGTACTCCAGCTGAAGTGCTGCAGCAAGGTATTTGATCTGATTTGTGTATGTGCATGTGTGCCTTTTTATATATTGATAGATACTGTAAGAGGAAAAATATAGGAAGAGAAAACCAAGGAAAAAATAGCATTTATGTTCCTTTATTGCTGAAACACACGGAGTAAAAACACAAAAGGAGGAAGTTGCAATGCACACACACACACAAAAAAAAAACAAAACCAAAAACACCTGCAGAAAGCTTATGTGTGTTAATAAAGAGGTTATAAACCAAACTAAGGCAATAGGAAGGCATCAAAAGAAACAAAATCAGAAAAAATCCCAAACCAATCAAACCAAACCTCAGAGAAGTTCTAAAATGAACCTAGGAGAAAATAGCTAAGAATGAAATTATTTTTAAAATTTTTATTCAGATCACGACAGGCAGAACTGCTTGAAAATCCACTCATTAAGAGCTGTCTCCTCTGGCATAGGTGCAATGGAACATTGTGTTCCAGAAATGCTCCTTTAACAATGATCCATGGAGACAAGCCTATGTAATATAGCGAGCAGTAGAGCTGAAACATGAATCAGAGGACTGTTCTTTGTCCCTGGCCCTGTGTTGCAACCAGATCTGTTAAAAACTTGTTACTCTACTGACATTCATTTTCTGTTCAGTGTGAGGATAACTACAAAGAAACCCAAAAGGTAGAAGAAAAAAAAGTTTGTTGTCTTGAAAGTTTGTAATTTCCCTTCTCTAGAGCAACTACTTAGAGAAATGCAGTAGTTGAATATCGTGGTGTGTAATTGGACTGGTCTGATCTCTCTAGTCTCCCACTTCAGGTAATCACAGTGATTGCTGGGACTAAAAAAAAGATGAAACCAGTTTTCTTATCTCTTTGGCAGATTACAAGCTAGGTGTTCTACTAAAGACTAAAAATCCCTGAAATCCCTCAGTGATTTTGGTGAAGAAACATTCCATCTCACGTGCCATTCCATACTGATTTTTATGACTTTGTATTTAGAGCCTACCCATTGTGAAGAAATGAATGGTATTGAATCTCATCCTGGTACATATGAACAGGGGTGCAATCACTGGATAAACTTAGTAAACTACAGTACTGATAGCTGTGACTGCTGTTTTCAGGTGCGTTCATAGAAATGCCCATGGATAGGATGGTAGAAGAGGGGTATCCTAGAAATCAGTTGGATTACCTACATACACACAACAGCTATAATTTCATGTGTCACTTATCTAATAAAAAACTTTAAATGTTGTGACTATATCTACACCAATGCATGCAGCATGGGAGGATAAGCAAGAGGAGTCAGAAGCCGACATGATGCTAGAAAGCTGTGACCTAGCTGCCATTACTGAAAGGTATGCAATGAATCCCATGACTGCAGTGTGACTATTAACAGTTATAGGCTGTGCAAAAAGGACAAGTGAGGAAGGAGAAGTAGAGGCATTGCCTGCTGTATCAAGAATTGAATAGAGTATGAAGACCTGTCTCTGAAGAATAACCACAAGCATGTTAATGCTTATGAGTGCAAAGTAGAGACTGAGGCAACCAAACAAACTTTGTGGTTGGTGATCATGTTGGCTGCCTGATCAAGAAGAGCCTATTGATGAAGCATTTTTTTGCTATAGCAGGCATAGTGCTTGACAGCTCCTGTCCTGTTAGGAACTTCAACCACCTTGATGCCTGCTGGAAAAGTAGTACAGCAAGAGGTAGGAAACACAGAAGACTCCTGGGGACTCTTCATTGAGGATAACTTCTTAAGCCAGGCAATAGAAAACTCTGCCAGAAAGGATGCAATACTAGCCCTTATGGTCACAAATGCAAGTTGGTGGCATTGAGACTGGAGGCAGCCTGGGTGGCAGTGGTCATGCACTGGTGGAGTTCACAATCCTGAAGGATATGGGTCCAGGGAGTAGTAAAGTCAGGACCCTGAACATTAGGAAAGCAAAAATTAGGAAAGCTCTTCAAGGAATTAGTCAATGGAATACCTTGGGAAACTGCTCTCAGGGACAAGGGAGCTGTACAGAACTGGCAGATCTTTGAGGATGCTTTCTATACAGCACAACAGATCTTGTTTCCATTGTGTAAGAAAATAGGAAAGGAAGGCAAGAATCCAGGAAAGCTGAATGGAGACCTGCAGTTCAAACTAAAGGGCAAGAAGGAAATACACAGTTAGTGGAAGCAAGGACAGGTAACCTGGGAGACTATAAGGATGTTGCTCAGTTGTGTAGAGATGGGGTCAGGAAGGCCAAAGGGAAACACCAGTGCCACACCTTAAAGGAATTAAGGGACCTTCCTCTGAGAGGGTGACACAGCCAACACCCCAGCTGAAGTGCTTCTACACCAATGCAGGCAACATGGGTGACAAACGGGAGAAGTTGGAAGCAATTGTGCAGAGGGAAAATTATGATATAGTTGCCATCACTGAAACACTGTGGGATGATTTGCATGACTGGAGTGCTGCAAGGGCTGGCTACAAACACTTCAGAAGGGGTAGGCCAGGAAGGAGAGGCAATGGAGTAGCTCTGTATGTTAGGGAGCGTTTGAACTATCTAAAGCTCAGTGATGGGGACAATAAGGCTGAGTGTTTATGGGTAACAATTGGGGGGAAGGACAAGAATATGGATATAATGGTAGGAGCCAGTTACAGTCCCTCCAACCAGAGTGAAGAGATAGATGAATTGGAACAACCTCATCTAGTTGAAGATTTCCCTGCTCACCACATGGGGGTTGGACTAGATGACCTTTATGGTCCCTTCCAATCCATACCATTCTATGATTTTATGATTCTATTATACGAATTATTCTATAATAATGGAAGAATTCTCACAATATCTAGTCTCTCTAGAAGGCTTCTGGTGTGTGTAAAAAATAACCACCTGACATAGCTGGTGAGGGAGTGAATCAGTGAAGGCATCTCACTTGACCTGTTGTTTACTAATAGAGAAGGACTTGTGGGTGATGTAATGGTTGGAGTCCATCTTTAGCACAGTGATCACGAAATGATAGTTTTTCATTCTTGGATATATGAGGAGGAGGGTCAGCAGAACTGCCACCTTGGACTTCCAGATGGTGAACTATGGCTTGTTCACGAGGGGCTCTGAGGGACAAAAGAGTCCAGGAAGGTTTGACATTCTCCAAGGAGGAAATCTTAAAGGCACAAGAGCAGGGAAACACATGTGCCAAAAGACAGTTCAGCAGGGAAGACAACCAGGCTGGCTGAACAGAAAGCTTTGACTGGAACTCAAAAAAAAAAAAAAAAATGGCCTTTGAAAGAAGGAGCAGGAAACTCAGGAGGACTACGAAGGTGTTGTGAGGTTATGCAGGGAGAAAATTTGAAGGGTCAAAGCCCAGCTAGAACTTAATCTGGCTACTGAGGTCAAGTACGATGAGAAATGTTTCTATAAATCTATCAGTAGCAAAAGGAGAGCTGAAGAGAATCTCCATCCTTTATTGGATGTGAGGGAAACTTAGTGACAAAGGACAAGGAAAAGGCTAAGATACTTAATGTTTTCTTTGCCTCAGTCTGTAATAGTAAGACCAGTTTCTCAGGGTACCCAGTCCCTGAGAGGTAAAATAGGGACAGGAAGCAGAATGGAACTCCCATAATCCACGACGAAAATGTTAATGACCTGGTATTCCACTTAGAGATGCTCAAGTTTACAGGGCTAGCTGAGATCCACACGAGAAGACTGAGGGAGCTGGCTGAAATGCTTACCAAGCCACTTTCCATCATTTATCAGCAGTTGTGGCTACCTGGGGAGGTCTTGGTTGACTGGAGATTAGCAAATGTGATGCCCATCTACAAGAAGGGCTGGAAGGAGGATCTGGGCAACTACAGACCTGTCAACCTGATCTCAGTGCCAGGGAATCCTCTGGAGCAGACTTATCATGATTTGACTCTTAAAGGAAAACCAGATGATCAGACCCAGTCATCATTGTTTTAAGAAAGGTAAGTTCTGCCTGACTAACCTAATCTCCTTCTACGGCTAGATAAACTGCCTAGTGGATGAGGGAAAGGCTTTCAATGTTGTTTATCTAGAATTTAGTAAAGCCTTTGACACTGTTTCCCATAGCATTCTCCTGGAGAAGCTGGCTGGCCATGACTTGGATGGGCATACTCTTCACTGGGTAAAACCTGGTTGGACAATCAAGCCAAAAGAGTTGTGGTAAACAGAATTAAATCCAGTTGGTGTCCTGCCACTAGAGGTATTCTCCAGGGCTCGTTGCTGGGGACAGTTCTGTTTAATATCTTTATCAATTTTCTGTATGAGGGAACTGAGTGGACTCTCACTAAATTTGCAGGTGACATCAAATGGGGCAGGGGTGTTAATCCACTTGAGGGAAGGAAGCATCTATGGAGGGATATGGACAGGCTGCATCTATGGGTAAAGGCCAACTGTATGGGATTCAAAAAGGCTAAGTGTCAGGTCCTGCACGTAGTCAACAACAGCCACATGCAATGTAACAAGCTTGGAGATGAAATCTGCCTAGCAGAAAAGAAACTGTGTGTGTTGATTAATAGCTGGCTGAATATAAGACAGCATTGTGCCCGGGTGGCCAAGAAGGTTGTGATTTACTCTAGATATTAGGATATATTGCTACACTGAAAGGGTTTTTAAGTACTGAAACAGGCTGACCAGGGAAGTGGTTGAATCACCATCCCTGGAGGTATTTAAAAGATGTATAGATGTGGCACTTAGGGACATGGGTTAATAGTGGACTTGACAGTGTTAAGCTTACGGTTGGACTTGATAATTTTAAAGGCCTTCTTCAATCTAAACCATTCTGTGATTTTGTGATTCTGTGATTCAATTTCTTGGTTTGTCTTTGACCTTTACCTGGTATCCAAGAAGTAAGAAAAGAAAGGAAAAAAAGTGTCTCAAGCCCTTGCTGTATAAATATTCTTAGTCTGGGTATGTCATGAGGTTAGATAGTTGATATAAAAAAATACAACTTCATTTACTTATCGGATCTTTGCTGATTTATGCAGCTGAAGACAAGGTATAATAATACTGACATGTATGTATCATCTTAAAAACTTTATAGAAACGCTCTAGTGCAGTGAAGGTTTTCAATGAGTACTTAATTACCTGAACTGTGTAAACACAAGATATTTATTTTAAAGAAATATCTATATATTACATTACTTAACATTTGTACAATTCATATAATCATTGTATGTTATATAAGTTATTTCTATAGTGGTTTTCATGAGATATCTAAGATTCAGAAGTATAAAATAATAGTGTATATGAAGACTCCTTTTCTACACACATTATTGCCCTTTTTCAAACCTTAAACCTCTTTTATATTCAGCTTGAATGTCTGCTTCTAATACTGTTCTAGAGCACAACAATTTACAGAGAATTGAAAAAGCAATTTTCTTTGGACAGCTAGCTATTCTCCCTAATTTTCACCTGCCAAACTCTTTTTCTATGAATGTTGACTCAATCAGATAAAATGCAGGCTTTAAAGAGGTTTGATTACTTGCCTGGCTTACCTTTAGCTACTCATTTTGCGTGTAAACTGTCTACATGCCTATCAGTCTTCTCTTTCCACTAAGACAGCTTTTCCCAGAGCTACACTGACAATTTGTGCATGATCTAAAGCAATAAACACTTTAATTTATGGACTGTTGATAACTAAGTTCTGTCTTATTAACAGAAATAAGAATGCATCAGTAGTAAAACCAAAATATATTTAACTTTCAATATACACCTTTATTTCTTCATATTTTAGTTCAGTTCTTTACAGCAGTTCATTTGAAATCATGTTGCATGTTTGTCTTGCTGCACCCCAATATACTTTCCAGCAAATGAAAACTCAATGATATGTCTCATTTAAAAAAAATCACATCCCATGATCTTCAGGATTTTTCCATCATTAAGTACACTGAACAGACTTGTTTTGTAAAAAGTTCTCATTATTTCAGTGGAATGACTCAAAATGATCAAAAATTCTGTCTAAACTACTGAACCAATGACTCAGTTTTTCACAGAAGTTATAAAGGGAAACTGAGGAACTTAGTACTTCTAGCATGTTGCTGAGTTTTTATGTCACTTAGTGGAAAACATTACTTGCTTACAGCCTTGGCTGGCAGCTAATTGAAAATCCTGAAAAAGCTTTTAGGTTTATAGAATATGAGCAAGCTCTTAATACGATAATGATGAATGTGAACTTGTGTATATATGAATGTAATTAGACAAGTTTTAGAGTTTGAAAGCTAAGTTGCCATCAAATGAAGGCAGACTTAACATGAATGAAAAAACTGAAGGACTTCAGAAGCTGATAAACCAAAACTGAATTAAATGAAGTTGATGGAATCCACATTAACCTTAAAGGTAATAGTGCTCTGTCTAGGAGCTACATTGAGCCTCAGGAATACTAGATAAGTATACATTTTCAAAGCAGTTTTGTAAAACTATCATTCATCCATTCAAAGCCTTTCCTTACTGCTCCCTGATGTTTTATCATGAAGTCAGTCTATATTCTGATGTCCCAATTAGAAACTATAATATTTATCCTTAGGGTTAATTGAAAGAAAAACAAGTACAGTGTGACAGTTGCAAACCAACAGAAACAAGAGTTTTCATAAGGGAATCTTAGAGACACTATGGAGCTTTCATTTTTTACCTAATCAATAAATCATTCTGATAATATGTACAGCATTCTCTATTGTAAGAGAGAAAAAAGAAATCAACAAAATCCTGTGATTAAAAAAAAAACTTATCAGGCTATCTATAACTAGAAATTAGAAAGAGAAATGCCTTTTGCTAAGGGAAAAACAAATCTTCCCAATTCATCAAAAGGCTGAATCAGGCTTAGACAGCTTTAACATTTATTGATGATTTTTTAAAGTTATATCCTATTCTTCTGTCAAATACATTTGTCTTTAAAAACTTGTTTCTTCTATTTAGCTCTTGTTTCACATACGGTGTCCTTTCAGGTTTTGAAAGGAGTTAAAAGAGACCTCTGAAAAGAAGTTTTTATTTCTGACTGCTCTATGAAAAAGTAACCAAGAACCTGAGAGAAAGAACAGGAACTCAGGACATTTGGTACAAGTTTCCTGCGTGATACCATGATTTTTGATTCATCATTGGATTCCATTAAAAAGAAAGTAGGAAAACACCCTAAAAAAACACCAAAAAACCCAAACAAATCCAACAAACACACATGGGTAAGGCAAAATGTTTTAACAGAACTTGAAACATGGGATTGAAAGCAACCCATTAAACCTTCAGTTCTCTTATGGCCGGCAACTTGTTTGATGAAAATCTTGTCATAAACTCATTTTAAACCCTAGCTTTCTGGTTTCACTTTTCCTGTATGGAGGATTGTTAAATAAAGTCACTAATGATTAAACATCTAATTTAAAACTTTTTTATTTTACCTGGTAAAATACTCTACATGTATTTCAATTTTAATTTCACTTAAGTTATTTTTACTCATTCATGATATTTCAGAAGAGAGTAATCATGTTACCTCTTCACTCTCATTTCTTTAAGACAAAAATGGGAGTTACTTTAAACTTCTTTTTCCTTTTCATAACTGACTACTTTCTTTTATTATTATTTATTTATTTCTCCTCAGCAGTTTAAGACTTCCTAGAATACAGAGGAACAAAAATAGCCATAGATTTACAGATGCAGTTTCACCACTGTCCTTTATATATAATTAATATTACTGCAGTTTGTCTCTATATAATACAGTATATTTGCCATAAGATTAAATTTGCCAGTTAATGGCACCAGTACACTGACAGGTCTCTAGTTCTTTCCTTTCCTTCTTATTGCTGCCTAGTTCTCTTTTTTATCATCTCAAAGCATGAGTCTCATGTTTTATAAAGAAATATTGGACTGACTGGTCCTTATTTTGTTTTCCCATTATTTTGTCTTCCTATTTCCAATTCTTCACACCTTATGGTCAACCTGTTGCTTCTTTGAGACTATTCTGCTCCTCCTTTATGTTAACAACTTCTGAGAGACACTTTCTATCAGATCTCAAATGTTTTCAGTTTGGATCTGTGAGAACACCCTAAACATTCTCCAGACAAGATATTCTGCAAGTTTGGTTGTTGTTACAATGGGAACAGAGTGTAATGAAAATTGGACTCAGCATCTGGAACTGAGGTCCTGAAAATTAGCCAATCAAAGTAGAGGAGAAACCATACTTGACCAGTTCATAAACTTTTTACTTAGCATTTTGAGGTGTAACCGATATAAAAGACCCTCTGGAACTCCTGAAGACCCCTGCCTGACACGCACAGAAAGAAGCCACAACTCAACCACATCTCCTCTTGCTTTTGATGCTAATAAGGAAGAAGGTATATTGAACAGTGATGCATAAAAAGCATCTCCCCTAAAGACCTCAATGACAGACAGACAACTCAGAGGATCACTGCTGGAACCAAGGGTGGTGATACTTATCTGTCTCTCTCTTTTTTCCCTCTTCTACAAACTTATGCTAGCTTCCAAATAGCCATAGGCATAGCCTAAGAAATGTAAAATAAAATCAATTCCTGATAATGCATGTTGGTGTTGTTTCATTTTTTCACTTTAACTCAAACCAGTGAGGATTTAAGAACCTTTTAAAACACTTTTAGAGCAACTTAACATATTCCAGTCTCACATTGTCAATGCATTTCATTATTTTTTGTCATTTCAGTTCATTACTGAAAATATTAAATAGTGTGCTCAACAGAACTCATGATAGAGAAACAAACAGATAGCCCTCAACGAAACCTACAATTTTCCTCCTTCTACTTCTGCTTTACCTACTCCTTCTACTCATTTTTTTACCCAGTTCCTCGTTTCTTAAACATAGTTATTTGACTGATGAGGTAGCAGCATCAAAACCTTTAATGAAAGCCAGATATGTTAAATTTAGTTCATCATCATGATTAATAGACATTAGTTGGCTTGGTTATCTACAGATATTTATCTGCTGAATGCTGTGAATTGCTCAATTTATAATGAAGTAACACTGCCATGAAATACTGGTTTTTATCTTAATTAATCCAAAACACATCTAAGTCATCTCCCTTCAAATTTGACAGTCAGATTTTGTATCAATCAATCTAAAATAAATATCAGAAATTTTGAAGTACTTTTTAGATTAAACCCCCCTGAGTACTGATTTCAAAACACAAAGACTCTTTGATATCAATTCCACATGTTCTCCTGTATTACTGAACTTTAAGAAGAACATAAGATCTGACCAGAGGTCATTCTGCCATGTAGATATCTGAACTTCGGATGAATTCCATTGACAGGATGAAGAAGAATATATTTCCAAAGCTGAATTTGTCTCTTTAACTAGGCTTCTTAAATAGACCAGCTAAAATTGTCTTCATAATACAGCCTTCCCATAATTGACAGCTTTTTTGATGAAAGACCAAACTTTGGCAATCAACACTGAACATGCAAAAGTGTATTTCATGGTATCAAATTACTTATGTATCAACTCCATCTTATCTGTAACTATATAAATTTTGTCTCCTTGTACATGACATAAAAAAATACTGCTGCTTTTATTATTGTTATTATTACAGCTACAACAGTTTAAATAGATCTAATCATAAAATCACAGAATTGTATAGGTTGGAAAAGACCTTTAAGATCATCAAGTCCAGCAATTAACCTAACACTGTGAAGTCCACCACTAAACCATGTTACTAAGCATCACATCTACCATTCTTTTAAATACCTCCAGGGATGATGACTCCACCACTTCCCTGGGCAGCTTGTTCCAATGTTTGACAACCCTTTTGGTGAAGTAGTATTTTCTAGTATCTAATCTAAATCTTCCCTAGTGTAACTGAAGACCATTTCATATTGTCTTACGTTTTGTTACTCGTGAGAAGAGATCAATACCTGCCACTCTATAAACCCCTTTCAGATAGTTGTAGAGTAGAAAGGTCTCTCCTTAGCCTCCTTTTTTCCAGACTAATGCTAGGTACTCACAAGACTTGTGCTCTACACACTTCACTAACTTTGTTGCTCTTCTTTCCACATGCTTCAGCAAATTAGACACTGCTAGGTCATTGTACTGTTCATTACCCAATTCAGTCTTACAGTTCCATTTAACAATTTGTTTTCTTCTATGCTAGATGTTAAACACAATTTCCAAAGTAAAAAATTACAATTAACTGTCTCATAAGAGACTGGCAAAAATAAATTATATGTATGTGAGTACCTAGCATTTTGCATTGCATACTAGATAAATAATTTTTGGGTTTGTGTGGCCTTTTTCATTTGGTTGTTTGTTTTTCCCCTTAGGGTCTATCTAGGAAGATACATTGCAGTATGCCCTGGATAAAATTATGGCATTTGTCTCTCTAGTGACATTTTCGGTAGGGGTAACGTAACAGTGGCAGTTTATTTCCTTAGTGTTTCCATTGCATCATTATGTTCATGTCATCATTACTTGCTCTGAAAACTATATCGACGTGATTGAAATAAGAAGAAAAGAGATTAATCTTACCATAAATGAAAGCATCAGTGGTTTGCTCTCCTCAATTTTAAAGACTCCTATTAAGATCTTTCTTTTTAGCTTTCACAAGATAATTCTGTTGATTGTGTATACAAAAGGCTGATGTTTTGTATTAGGGGCTCCTTTAAGAATTAATTGCAGGCAAGCTACCCAAAACTTGTTTTTGTTGAAATCAACAAAATACCAGAAATTCACAAGAGTCTGGAGTAGGTTGTTCTTGGTTTTGGTGTGCTTTTTTTAAAAAGGAGATAGTCTAACTGATAGAAATATATTTCCTGCTGCTAAACACAGTATTGGAGGATTTCAAACATATTCATATGTGCCATTTTACCAGAAGATAATTTAGTTTTTGAAAACACCCTAATCTACTGGTTTTGGCTGAGTTAAATTTCTTCGTACTAGCTTTCTATGGTGCTATGTTTTGGATTTGTGATGAAAACGTTGGTAACTGCAATGATTCAGTAATTGCTGTACAGTTCTTGCACAGTGTCAAGACCTTTTCTGCTTCTCATACTGCCCTGCCAGTAAACAGGCTGGGACACACATCTGGGACAACAGATCTCAGCTGACCAAAGGAATAACCCATACCACATAACATCATGCTCAGCAAAAGAAGCTGGAGAAAGAAAGAGGAAGAAGCAGAGACTGCTGGAGTGATAGTGTTTGTCTTCCCAAGTGACTGTTGTGTTTGATGGAGCTTGGCTTTCCTAGAGACAGCTAAAAATCTGCCTGCCGATAAGAAGAGAATGAACTCCTTATTTTGCTTTGTTCAGGCATGTAGCTTTTGGCTAAGCCATTAAACTGTCTCTGTCTTACCGCACAAGTTTTTGCGTTTACCTTTATGATTCTCTTCCCATCCTAATGGGGAGGGAGTGAACAAGTAGTTGGGTGGGGTGAAACTGCCCACCACTGTTAAACCATGACAACTAATAAAATATGTAATATGAATTTAAATTATTTTCATTTTCTTATCTTTATTCAACTTTGGAACAAAAGGCTATATTTGAAAATATATTTTGCCGAGGGACAGTATCTCAAACTTAAGATGCATACTACAGTGCAAGATGTTATTTCTCATCAGCATTTTCTAACTGGGTGAAATCTCAAGGTGCTTCCTCATGTTGTGCATTTATTTTGCAATCTTATTTATTTTCCAGCAGGAGTCCCTTTCCATCACAGACTATAAACAGATTGTTACTGGCAGAAGTTAGCAAGATTTTAGTAGGCTGCTCCTGATAAGAACACTGCAGCTAGTGCTTCTAGCATCATTGACTACTCAGAAGGAAACAGAGGGAAAAAGTGTCTGAAGTCTACTGTGCCTAAAACAGGGTAATACAATTTTTCCACCCTTCCGATCACAGAATATTGAATGTATTTTTGTCTTTGTTGAGCCTTTCAAAATTCTACAGTAAAATAAAATAATTGAATTTTCTATTTATGCCTCAGGTAGGTAGGACAGTAGTAATAATACAAGAATTCCACTGTGTTTATTCTTAGGAGTCAAGAAAAGTTTATGAACCAAAAGTAACATATTCTTTGATCCATGCCAACTGAGATTATGAATTATATACCTGAATTATGAAGTTGGTTTTAGGGTTTTTAGCAGACAATGGAGAGTGTGAAAGAGAATCTACCATCTAGATATTGGCTGCATTTAAATTTTTTCAACACCATTTTGTCTACTCATTGACTAGTGAAGAGTACGGCTCTAGAGTTTCCCAGCAAAAGTATTGGGACTGAAAATTAGGAACAAGTATCATAAGTCCCGGAAAATTTGTCCCTCTGTGGAGCCTTCTAGGGTTCTAGCCCAATCACTAAAATCATTTAGGAGTTTCTGACAGAAACATTTATTTAAAGAGTCATAGATTTTCTAAAAAATAATTAGGGGAAGTTTCTGTGAAGACATTTTAAACCAGATAGAAAAAAATATGTACACTTGTTGCTTTTGATGTTCATGCTTCTGTCCTTTTACCATAAAAGAATTTTCTGAGCAATTGACCAAAATACTTGTGTCTACAACAGAAAAACTTACATTATTTGAAATGAATCTTCAAAGACAAAAATCACATTTTTTAAAGACCTGTACCTCAAACAGTTGTATAATCCTTTTCATGGTTTAGCTCAACCCCTGGTCAGATCAGCAGATAGTTGTCGGAAGTTGTGAACCCAATCCCACACATTTCCACACAGGAAAAGGGGAAATGGAAATGAGACAGAAACTTGTGGGCTGGTAAATAAAACCAAAACTGCTTTAATGAAACAATAATAATAATAATAATAAAAATAATGAAAGCAATACTAATAAGAAAATTAAAACAAAATTACAAATATACAAAACCAATCCCCCAACGACAATATGTCAACACTGACACTGGAAAGCAGGAATAGCGAAAGGTCTGATCTGTCAGTTTTATACCAAGTATATGATGCACATGGAATGGAATCCTCTGTTGCTCAGTTTCAAGTCACCTGTCCTATCCCCTCCTCCCTGCAGGTGTGACTCTTTTTCACCCCTTTATCTTATGGCATTTCACCAACTGAAGAGTAACCTTTGTATCCATAGAAATAAATATAAACAACAGCTTTTCTGCATACAAATGCCCTGTTACTTTGTTGATAATCATAAATTTTAAATGTTATCACTTCTAGAGACAGATATGGTCTAGAAAGCCTGTAGTTAACTTTCAGAAAAAATGAACTTACTTAGGTGAGGCTTAGCTGAAAAAGTAGCAAATTAATTCAACTTTAGTTTAAACTGGAAATATTCCTGATATGTTAATTTTATAGAACTCCTTCAAACTGAAACAAAAAATGCAGAAAATATGTACACTTAAAAAAAATTAAATTCTCCCTACCTAATTTGTAAATATTTATAATGTTTATTTATAATGTAGTGTAAATGCAGGACCAATTCATTATTTTGAATTTCAGAGATGTGTTGTGGAATGTTAGGAAAATTAACAACTGATGGTAATGTGGTGTTTCTACTACCAAACACTTAGATAATTCTGGGGAAGATACAAGAGGACTATGCTAGAAAGACTTTTGTATATATTATATATTATCTGAATGGTGATTTGGTTCAAGGACAAAATTAAGAAATATCAAATGCATGAATGAGGTGAGATAGTAATTATATATTTTAGTCTATTTTATTGTGACCTAATAACTGGTAGGTGTAGGTGGTGTTCTGTCATATTGTCTTTTCATAGAGAGTCTTATTTATTAAGGATACTGGATGAAATCCATTAGGTTTTCCACCTTACAGACGTAGAGATTGTGCTGTTAATGTTTGATAATTTTATCTATCTTTTTTTTGCCTGCCAAGGCAACAATCAGAAGACTTGAAGGTAGCAGCTTGATTGCACTAGCTCATATAAAAACCTGCTGTATCAAGGGCAAATAAACATGTTTGTTTTCTGCCTTGTTTGTGGTAAATAACTGCATTAAATCAATCTCAACTGCCCATCAAAGTCAAATTTATTAAAGCACAACACTACAACTGAACACTGTTTGAAATCAATATGATGGATGGCTAACAGCATGAGGTTTGTACTGACATTTACATTTTGAAAGACTAACCTTTTCCATCACCTACGGTTTTTCTTTAATATGCCCCCTTCTAAAAATTAGAAAGGGAGAATGAATAGGTTCTTATCATTATAGAAGTGATACGAACACTATGCCGTTTCTTCCAGAATTATATAAACCACAAATGAAAGATGAAACAAAAAACAGCAGAAATAAACCGATCTATTTCTTAACCTGTCAGCTACATAAAAAGGGCCCATTAAAGCCGAGTAAATGGCACACAGAAAGGCAGCTGCTGCTACAGGAAAACCTCATTGCAAATATACAGTAAGTCAGAAACATTTCATCTTTAATTTAAAAATGCATCCAGAAAACACACCAGATCAATCAAACTGACTCCCTAACCCATGCTTTCCGAGGAAGAGTATTTTGTTGGGTCCAGAATGCCATAAGATTATTTAACCGAGAGCTAACTTTTCTTCACTGCTTAAATATTTAGGAGAAGGAACATTTTCAGGACTTGGAAAATAAAAGCATTTAAAAATTAAAAATGTTTCTGTCTTTTTTTAAAAATTTTTTTGCAAATAGAATCCATCAATGCAGAACAGTGTGATTTTAGTAAATGCTTTTCTCCCTATAGATTATCCTGTTTTGGAGAGTTGATGAGAAGTATGACCTCAGATCACCTAACACTCTTCATTAATCATGAAGAAATGGCAAGAGAAACCAACCCGTTCTTGGAAAACAAAAGGTTAAAATCTCTCATGATTAAGAAAGAGATATTAATCTGGACCTTGTAATGGTATAGCTATAAAACATTACATTTTCTTTAGCTGTTTAACCACATTCAACAATTTTTACCCCAAGACACTTGTTCCTGCTTCTGCAGTAACATTGATAACAGTTCCTATTGGAATATTGTGTCTTTTAAATGTACATCTAATTAAATCCTATCAGATACAGAAAACAATTGTGTAAAATTCATTTTGAATAACTAGATTACTGCAATATCACTGAGGAAATTACTGAAAAGATATTTATTGAGTTTTTTAAATTGAAAAGAATGTAATCGTTCTTCCTGATATCTTGGAGTTTACTTTCCATTTCACAGAATGTTTATGAATTTTCTCAAAGCTTATTGACAAAATAAATACGTAAGCTTTTAATTTATTTATCTTGGAATCCAGCATACACCAAATAAAGAGTAGTTTGTTTTACATTTTTTAAAAAATAAGATGTTTTGGCTTTGAAGTATATAAACTGAGGTGGATAAACAGTTATACACAAATAATCTCATGATTTCTATATCACAGTGGAAATCTTGTAAATAGAATTATTATTATATTAAGTAAAGTATATTTATCCTTCCTGTTATTATATAGCTTCATGACATTAAACGACAAGTTGTAAGTATAAACAAACAAAGAAAGCTAAGAATATAATAATAAAAAATAGTAACTTTGTCAGTACTTTCATTCAGAAAGCCCTACTGCAAATACTTTATACTAAGGGAAAGAAATATCCTTAAATCTATGTTATCAGCTAAAAAATTACCACTTTCAGAACCATTTTGTAACTTGGCAAATGGCTCTAGGTGGTCCTGCATGACCAAGGGGTTTGAACCAGATGATCACCAGAGGTCCTTCCAGGCTCAGCTATCCTGTGACTCCAGGATTCTAAGAATATGTTTAATCTAGATCTCTTCTTTCTTATTTAGATTAAATGTTTGTTGGTTTTTGTTTGGTTGGGGTTTTTTTCAAATTGGCTATGGCTAACCACTGAGTGAAAAAAAAAAACAATGACATCTAAGCTGGGTAGGTATGTCATACACCAAGGCAAATGATACTCAAAGATTTTATAAGAGTAACTCAGGAGCAGTCAGTTAGTCAAGATAATGTTGGGCAACTCCGAATATGGAAAAAAATCAAACGCCACTCAGAATGAATGTAAAAATAAAAGAAGAGGATTAAATATTCCAAGTGTGTTATATACTGCAGACAGCTCAGTTCCTTCTACAAGTAAGTCTTGTCTGCTGTTTAAAAATGTTTTAAGAAGAATTTAATATAACTCCTGTAGAATCTGTATGTGCAAAGTAGCTTCTTTACTAAAATAAACCTTTCAAATTTAAAGTGTGGCAACTTCACTTGTTTTCACAGACGAAAGTCTCTAAATAACAAATACACATATTAGAATTGTAGAATCACAGAATCATAGAATCATTCAGGTTGGAAAACACCTCTAACACCATCAAGTCCCACTATAAACCAAACACTGTAAAGTCCACCACTAAACCATGTTGTGAAGCACCACATCTACCAGCCTTTTAAATATGTCCAGGAATGGTGACCCAACCACTTCCCTGGGCAGCCTGTTCCAAATATTGACAACCCTTTCACTGAAGAAATTTTTGCTAATATCCAATCTAAACCTCCCCTTACACAACTTGAGGCCTTTTCCTCTTATCCTCTTGCCTGTTACTTGGGAGAAGAGACTGACACCCATGTCACTGCAACTTCCTTCCAGGCAGTTGAAACAAGCCATAATGTCTCCTCTCAGCCATCTTTTTCTCCAGAGTAAAAAAACTTGTTGCTTCAGCTGCTTTTCATAAGACTTAATGCTCTAGCCCCTTTCCAAGTTTTACTGTTCTTCTTTGCACGCAGTCCAGCAAATCAATGTCTTTCTAGTACTGAGGTGCCCAAAACTGAACACCATATTCAACGTGCAGCCTGACCAGTGCTTAGTACAGGTGGACAATCACTTCCCTACGCCTGCTGGTCACACTATTTGTGACAGAAGCAGTGTTGCTGTTGGCCTTCTTGACAACCTGGGCACACTGCTGCCTCATATTCAGCCAGCTGTTGATCAAAACCCCCAGGTCCCTTTCTCCCTGGTACTGTTCTAGACAGTCTTTCCCAAGCCTAAATCATTGCATGGGGTTCTTGTGACTCAAGTGCAGAACCTGACACTCAGCCAGGTTGAACCTCATACAATTTGCACATAACTGAATACCATATAACACAGAATAGCAAATAACAATTATTCTTATCCAACTGCTGAAAGTAATTTATTATGGTTAATATTTTCTTAATTTTTATTTCATGGTACTTTTCTAGCCTCTTCACACAAAATATGAAAGGAGATGTGGTGCTTTCCTTGGGTATTTCAGAGGTCTAGAGAACAATCTATCATCCATCGCACAGTGCAGTAAAACTTCAGTCTTTCCTATCTATGCTTGGAGAATTACTGTGGGAAGAGTATGTTTTCCTAGGTCATAATGCCTCCTCTAACAATCTTCTGCTCTACAGTAAGAGTTGAATTGCTACATAGGTCTGTCTGTCTAATGTACTTTATAGCTGCAAGGGCTGTCCCAGGCATGAAAAAGTCACCCTGTTCTTGGTCAAATCCTACATATCTCTGTGAGGTGGGATATAGCCAGTTTGCAGAGCCTGTCATGTCCATGCCAAGGAATCAGTAGTACAACACACAAAGAAAAGAGTAAAGGAGTGCTACCGGTCACCTAACCCACTTTACCACTACTTGTTTTCACCAGTTCCCATGATGGCACTGGTCTGTCCTTAAATGACAAAGGAAAAGATAGTAATATGCATAAGCATCGAACAGTAGAGATGCAGGTAAATGGCTGGTCACTGCAATCATAAACACAAATGACAAATAACTCAAATGCTGTCTTTACAATGTTGGTTTTCAGTGCAATTTTGCTACATTTTAGCATGTATGTTAGGACCAGGGTTATGAAGTGGAAGCCATGGTGACTGAGTATTCAGGATTTTTCTGAATGAGCTAACCACAGTTCAATAAACAGGAGTGCTGATAAAACATCTGAAATACAGTGAGCAAATGGAAGTGGGGGACAATATAGACATGGGAGATCAACTTTCAGTGCAGTGGAAAGATTATGTTTGAAAAGGGAATGGACATTCATCAAACAAGACTGAAAGCCAAACAGAAGTTTTCGATAATTTTTTTTTTTTAATTATTTAGCAGTGAACATTCTCTTCTCCTGTTTTGGTCTTTATGATCTTAGATTTCTCTCTTCTGTTTTTTTCCCATATGTTTCCAGAGACATGGCTTTAGCAGAAAATCCCCTGATGTTTAGGACTGCTGGTCAATGAAGATGTATTGCTACGTAAGTCCTGTCTTCTAAAGTATTTAATTATCTAGTACATTCATTTGTATAACTGTTAGGCGTCCAAGGGTTCAAGATTGTATGTTTAGACAAATACTGTTAAGGATTTTTTTACTAGTATGAATGTTATTTTTGTTACTGTAGTTGTAATAGTTAAAAAATTTACACTAGTCAACATGGTTCAAGAAGTGAAATCTTGTAAGTGTATACTAAGCCCTTGCCTAAAAGCAACTAAGATGGAAGATTATGTCTCCCTTGAAAGCACTGCGTAAATTTACAGCAGTAGATAAATGACACAATGGGAAAAGTGTTTTTTTATAGATTGCTCTAGGTAATGCAGGCTGGCAGTGAAAAGAGTATTTTTATAGGGTGAGAAGCTCATAAAGGGAGATGGTGGAACTGTGGACCATTAATATAAGCAAGTAAGCAGCCAGTACAGTGTGATGCAAATGAGTTATGAGAGACCTAGCAAGGCATTAATCAGGCTGATGTAATAGCATAGATTTTGTGTAAAAGTAGAAACATGGGTTTGGACACACTGACTTATTTTTATTTCTTTTTTATTATTTTTCCAGCTGGCTTACCCTTCCAGCAAAAAGAATTAAAGCAAAGAAAAAGAAGAAACAAAGAAATATGTTACAATATGTTAGGGCCCAAGTGTGAGCAATGAACTAAATAAAGAAAACGACTTAAAATTCAGCTTCTCAGAGGATTTAGGAACTTTATCCATTAGAAACGAATGCTCAGATATGACACTGCTGACCCATGGAGAAGAAAAAAACGAAGCGTTATTTGAAGACAGTCAGCGCAACTTTTCAGAGAAAGTGTTAGATGAAATGCCACTTTTGTCATTCTGTTTTAAAACATTCCAGCATTGCTGCAGTCTTAATATCATCATGTCATAACTAAGAGAACAATTGATGTATGTGTGAACATTTAGATAGAGAATCATAGTATACTTCTCAAATAAAATATAATTTTCACAAATATTAAGTGTCTGCACATCTGGATGGTTAAACAAAAAGAAAAATACATTACCTATTTTACTGTTTAGGCTATACTAGTTTACTGTACACATCCTGTACAAATAATTTGACAAATTTTTAACAGATCTATTGCATCAAGAAGAGGAATTACCTGCTTTCGGTTTCAACACTAGCTGGTCTATAAGGAAATTTTTTGAATAAGGCATGATTTTTCCCCAAGAGGAATTTAGCAAAGTGCTGCTGGCCAGGATTTGACAGTCAGAAATTAAAATGAGGCTCAGTTCACGTACAGTGGTCTTGTTCTACACAAGGATTTGTGAACTGGTGAGAATGCACCATGCCATAAAACAGCTATCACTACATCTGTTCTCTCTATAATATTAGTTGTCAAAAAGCTGGAGGAAGTTGTCTTTGTGAAAAAGGTTTTGTTTACTTTTTTTTCATTTACTTTAAATCTGATGCCTCGTAATTTCACTGGTTGTACCACTTTAACTTTCATGTGGTATGTTCTTACTGCGTCCTCAAGACTCGGTGTCACAAGATCTTTCTCCACATCTTCATTCACACTGTCACAGTTTAACCCTGGCCAGCAGCTCAGCTCAGGCCCACCCATCCATTCATTGACTCCTCTGCAGTGGGATGGAAGAGAGAATTGGGGGGATAAAGGTGAGGAAAATTGTGGACCTATTAAACTACAGTTTAATAGGTAAAGCAAAAGCTACACTCACAAGTGCAGCAAAACAAGGAATTAATTCCCTGCTTTCAGTCAGATGGCAGGTGTTTAATTATCCTCAGTAAAGCAGAGATCCATCACAAGTAATAGTTATTTTGGAAGACAGAAGCCATCACTTCAAATGTCCCCTCTTCCTTCTTTCCACTGCTAGCTTTTAATGCAGAGTATGACAATATATGGCATGGCATATCCCTTTGGACATTTGGGGTCATCTGTCCCAGCCGTGTCCCCTCCCAGCTTCTTTTGCTGCTCCAGCCTACTTGCTGGTAGGGCAGTGTGAGACACAGGAAAGACCTTGGCTCTGTGCAAGCGCTGTCCATCAAGAGCTAAAACATCCTGTTATCAATACCAGTTTGGTCACAAATAATAAAAAAAACCCATACAAGCTACTGTGAACACAATTAACTCTGTTGCAGCCAGAACCAGAACATTCAGCTTTAGATTTAGCCATCTTTGTATTGTTACTGTTCGCAGCTTCATAACTGCAGTTTGACCCAATTTTAGATAAAATCAGTGTGTCAAACAGTATCTTTCCCTTAGTATAGTGCACACTGCAGTATCAAGGATAACTTCTTTAGCACTATATGAAAGTATTATTAAAGCTATTTCTTAGCTGGGGAAGGTCCTCACGTGGCTAACTGGCTAACTGATAGTCAGCCCTTATCTCATAACACCTTGGATCTGGAGAAGAAATCCTTAACGACTTAGAGCTCTAACCACATCTTTGTGAAGCCTTACAGCACTGAAGTTGTTTGCTAATGTTTCAGCACACCAATGTTTATATAATGAATATTACTGAACTTGGAATAATAAAAAATGGGCATTGAACTAAAATTGTAAAAATTTTGATGAGGCAGACAGTGAATTCTTGGGTCTACATATAGAGTGCAGCTCCTTTTTCCAGTAACGATATTTTGACTACACATCAACAAACATTGCTTCTAATAACTTGAACGTGACAGAAAGTGAGACGCATTTACACCTAACGAGTCAAAATAAAATATGTAGTTCTCATTATTAGCATTGTGTGCTGACTTCTATATTAGAATTCATACATAACAAAATCTCTTGGAAAAATTCAGCTGCTAGAAAATACCCTCCTTTTTGCAGGAATTGGCATATTTTGTTATTGCTTTTATTATGTAGACCAGCAACATAAATAAATGTCTTTTGTGGACCAAGGATCTTATTAGTATCTCTCACACTTAACCTTTTAATTTGTTTCAGAGTAATTGATTTCACAAAAGTATTACAAGACTTACTGTCACAGTTTAGCTCCCCTGCTGGCTTGGTCAGCAGCTAAAAGCATGCAGTTATGACCCAATTACTGCACCCCTCAGAGAAAGGGAAATGAGAAAGAAAGACTTGTGGATTGGAAACTAAAACAACTTTAATGAAACAATAATACTAAAGAGAAATTTAGCATTAATAAAAAATAATTTAGAAAAAATAATTAAATCAGAGGCAAAAATAGTCTCTACTCTATCATATTTCTTAGCTATGAAAAATAGCTTTTGCTGTCATGTTTTCAGTGGTTTTTTCCACAGCCCTTTGAGTTTGATAGTTGCTACTTGCTGCTACCCTGTGTAAAAACAAACAAAAAAATCCTTTACTTCTTTCCTGCTGCTCTGGGTTTCCTATGGGTCTTGCTTGCTTACTGAAACTAAAGCTTGATACCTGTCTCTGCAATAACTAGAAACCCAGTGGCATTTTAACAGTTATTAAATAGTCTTGTAGGCTATTGTTTGACAGCAAGAACTTGGGATATTAAGAATGATTTCTCCGCTTTGTGAAAATACAAGTTTACACTATGGAGGTGTTTGTTAAATACTCGAGTTCTAACCTTTGGAACCAAAATCAAGGTATAGAAAAGGTGTCTTCGAATATGATACATAATTTTCTTCTTTACCTGATATGTGACAAATAAAAGATGATCAGTATACTAACATAAATTTGCTAAATGTGTATCTACCACATATATGACAGCATTATAAATGCAATTTCATACATCAAACAACAAGAAGTTTCCAATATTTCAGCTGAAGATTCTGAGAAGTATATCGTATAGTCAGATGACTACTCTAGTTAGCAGGGGAGCACACCATTACTGATCTGACATGAAATTAAACTTCAACACAAGTAGGTAGTGATTCCACAAAGTACTCAAAGGCTTAAAAGCACTCCTGTCCTGTTTGAAAAGACAATGTTTTTACTACGTTGCACACAAAATTACATAGTAACTTTTGAAATCTCAAAGCCTTCCTTTTCATTAATATTGATGACTCTTCAAGGCTATATTATTCTTTGTATCTTCTGAGGTTACTAGGATAGTTTTAGAATCTGCACTTATTAATTCCTTAATATCTACTCTGTACTGCTTATGATCGAAGTCGACTTCTCCTGTGCCATCCTGAAAGTCTCTATACAGTTTGCACATCAAGCTTTGTCAAGGAAAGGTCTATTTAATATAAAATTATCTATTTCATTTACATTTATATAGTTCTATTCAAATCAGATGACTTTTAATGAAAAAAAACCAGAATTCAATGAATAACAATTTTTTCTGTTGATCATTTTGCAGGAAGAAAATATTTTCAATTATTTACATTTATGTTTTATATTGTCTAATTCATATTTTTCTTTTCTTCCTTTTCTTTCATCAGTAAATATTAGGCAGTAAGTCAGGAAAGAAGAACATTATATGCAGTATCTTTCTAATGAATTCTCCATGTGTGACCCGCTCACCTATGCTGGGAATGTTTCAATGGGCTTTTTTAAATGCATAAACACCTGTTATTTTTTACAAGAGAACTGTCAAATGCTGCAACAGTAATATTCCTACTATTATGTTTACGGGAAATTAAAACAGGTAGAATCTATTTACAATCATAAAATATTTCTATAATATTTTTCTTAATAACAAAGATAGTCTCCTAATCAAGTTGAATTTAATCTTATCATGCAAAAAGTAAGGGAGTAATCTTGCCTTTGTAATGGTAAAGTACTTGAAAAATTGACTTCAAGAGGATGCATGTTATTTTTAGCATGCTGGAAAATGCAGTTAATACTTAACTGAAGTTATTCTGCCTGCATACATCAAGTGTGCATTGACAAGACACTCAAATATTGCACCAACTTAAATATTCTTTTACCTTCTAAAGTAGATAGAGATTTCTACTTGTCTGTGGTTCTTTCAGACTTGGGCAATATAACTCAAAAATACTTTTCACTGATTTATTGGCCTCTACTATCTTCCCTTATTCCAATTGATTTAGATCCTAAAATATCTAGAAAAGAGACTAAATAGTCCTTAACAACACCTGCAGGCTTTGGTGATAAGTTCTGAATGTAAATGACATGTAGTCATGTGTATCCCACAGCTGAATTTGGACTGGTGTGCACCATGTCCTCAATTCTTTCCCTCATAAAATAGAGGGAAAATCTTGACCATCAGCTGTAAGTTGGTGTTGTTGTATTTAGAACAGTACAGTTAAGAATGTAACTTGGGCATTACAACACTTTAAAGTTAGGCTTTTCATCCAAAATATGCAAGATATCAATGGTTACATTCCCTATAAAGCCAATCAGGAGTAATTCCAGTGTGTATTACAGAATCACTACAGTTTAACCATCTCTCTCTTTTAATTACAGGAGAAGATTAGTTCCCATGAGGGACAGGTGAAAGGAAGGAGACAAAGCAGGAGAACTTCTTAATACAAACCAAACTCCAGGCAACACCTCTCTTACTGTGAGCACTTAGGTGGGCAGGCATCCTGCTGCAGACAGAAATTTACAAAACTTTGGTTTATCAGCAATTTAGAATTTATTAAGGTAAAATTGCAAAATTCTTACTAATATTTAATTATCAATTGATTAGCAAAGTGATTAAAATATTCAATATATGTGTTACAATCGAATTAATCAGCAACTTTATCAGCTTTGATAATAATGAGATTTACTCCTATTTACTACATGGAGCGATAAGTCAAACATGGACATATAGAAAAAAATGTATGCATACAGATACATATCAATATTTAAGCATAACAGAAGTACATTGCAAACAGAAAGAGAAAGAGACAGACAGACAGGCAGACAAGTCTGAAAATTTACCTCTTGAGATGTAATGAGAATACTCAGATATAATGCACTAGCATTCCTGACAGGCAATGTTTAGATCTCAAAAGGACAGGTGGACGAGGTGCTGAGGGACATGGTTTAGTGATTGATAGGAATGGTTGGACTCAATGATCCAGTGGGTCTTTTCCAACCTAGTGATTCCATGATTTCTTGACATGGGCAAAAATACTCATGTTCAATGCATCAGCGTTCCCAACAGATAATAATAGACTCTTGGGGAGATAATTTTGCCCAAAGCCCTTTCACCTGTCATGTTAGCAAATGAGATCATGCATTACACCTGAGAGGCAGCCCAGCTCAGGGGGGGATTGCTGGTCTCAGTCTGCTGCAATCCAGAAGAGCTCAAACAGCCTTTTATTTAATCACATACTGATAGGTTTTTGAGATAACTGGATTTTGTCATATATTTGAATATTTTTTTGATGTTTTGATATTTACTTTGGCTGCACTTGGAAGATGTCATGATAGTGGAACTTTCCACTAATTGCTTCAGACCATCTTACTTGGACTGTGATCCAGGTATCAGATGTTCAAGGAGGGCATGACTAGACGGTCATTGTCTTTTGAAGGAGATGTTGGGGCCTCTTCCCGGGCACAAAGGACCCCAAGAACACTGAGGAGAGTGCCTAAGTACTCTACATTGCTGCATTGTAACAATGGATATTATTTTCCCACTGTCCCTGGTGAGACAAATGGTTATCAGTCCCCTTCTTCAGGTGATTAGGGAGTTTCTTTCCCAATTATAGTAGTCCCAGATAGGCTGAGGGGCTGCCTTGGTGCCCTGCATGACTACCTCTATAAAATGGGAATTCTACTTCCTCAAAGTCTGTGTTCCACTGGATCAGATAATAACCAAAATAAGGGAGAGAAGGTGCTTTTCCAAGTGCATAAAAAACATTATGCAAAGCAGCACAGGGTGATCTGTGTGACCAGCAGGGTGAGAAGAAATCACACCACTACACACCTCCGGGGCAGAAGGGTATTTAGGTATACACAGTGCAGAGCTGGAATACCGTCTCACTGTGCGGAAGTCACAGTATTTTAGGTCACCCTCAGGTGCTAGGGAGTCTGAGTTCTCTTCTTTCTCAATAAGAACCCACATCCTAAACTGTGTGTTGTGAGCAATGCCTTTTGCACACCTCCTGTCATATCTGGAGTCTGTTACACAGAAGTGGGGACAGAAAGGAATCAGGCAAAAGGAAGTGGTAATAAATTAGGCATTAAGTAGTTCTACTAAAAAAAATCATCATCCTTGGGTAACAAAGAGGGTTTTCTTAAGAAAAAAACCCTATATGCTTTCATATTAGGGGCAGGAGATTCCTTCTATTTGCTACTTCTGGAAGGTTTGAGCTTTGCCTGTTGTACTATGATGGTTTGCTTCCCTGCCTTTCTCCCTGCTCCCTCCCCAAATTTTTCCCATAAATCTGCTAAAATGATAACTGGTATCATGATGGATGCATGTGGTTATGATGGTTGCATATGGCACAAAGTGGATTCAGGAAAGACGGATAACAACACACTAGCCAAGGGCTAATTTATGGTAATGAACCCACCTGGCCACAGTGTTGGTCAGTGTCCATCTCAAGCCAAATTTGGAAGAAATTAGCATCTACACTTTGTATGCAAATGTGACTACTAGTGAATCACTTTACTCAAGAATTAGAGAGTAGTCCAGGAACCCTTCAAGCTCTCCTGAAATACAACAGGCTGTAAGCCAAGTGTCCCTTGGATAGGGACACATCTCAAGGTTACTCCTTGAGGCTGAGAGAATCCTTGCCACAACAGAAACTCGCTAAGTGAAATGAGAATAAGCACACTGAAATTCTGTAATCTTAGCTAAGTGACATAAAGGATTCATTGTGCATATATAATCCCTTAGATATAAAACATGGACCAAGTCTGCAACTATGATTGGATCCAGCCCCACTTAAACCCCTCTCTGAGAAGCAGTTTAGAAAGCAATATGGTCCTTTCTGAATCTTATGGCTCAACTAGAGAGTCTCCCTGACAGTTTTATCTGATCCTTTCCTCCATGCAGTAAACAATCAAGAGAACATTGCCATGGAATCCTGTTAAACCACTGTAGGATTTGCTATCAATCTTTGTTAAATTACTGTTGGATATCAATAAACATATTGTTGCTTCTCTCTCACAAGTGAAGTGCATCATTCCATCCATGACTTACATCTCATTTAATGTTATCCAATTCGTTTACTAAACCACTATTTAGGACAATTTTGTAGATATAGCTATTGTGAACACCTAATTATTTCATAGATTTTAAACTCCACTTCTCAGTCCTTAGTGCAACAAGATCAACTCATTTCAGTAGTAGAATGCTTTCTTAAGTAGACATCCTTACCGATACCATGGTTAGGTCTTCTCTACTAGCTCCATTTTTATAGTAGTTACTTATATCCACATGTATAATGACAATGAATAAAAACCTGAATAAGTAAATAAAACATTTTAAAGAAAATTATAATCATAAAATTTAGCCCGCTTTTTACAGCATAAGCAGAAGATACAGATTTTACTAACATGTATATAATGTCTATATATTAAATCTACTATGAGTACCTGTTGGCAGAAGCTGGCAGTAGGTATGCTGAAACTCCAGTCTTTTCAAAATACCTTTTCAAAAGCCAAAAGACAAGATTTCAATATTGCATTTGAACACATATTGGATTAGAGAATTGAATAATTATGCAAATGAACAGACTGCAAAAAAACTATTGCAATTCATTGAAAATTATGCACATAAACTAATCAAAATGCTACTGCTGGTTCTGAGTGTCTTTGCACTACAAGTACCTAATTACAGCAGAGTGGTCATAGTACAGCTGTGTGGTGATACAACTTCCCAGGCGACTCTGAGGTCTCAAAATAAATCGTGTATGCCTTAGGAAAAGCTCCCATTGTGCTGTTTTCTTGGTTACCAGAGCAGAGGGCCAGGGCTTCAGCAGTCAGGCACTCCTTAGCCACACCTGGGCCATATGCTGCTTGAATTGTGTGCCAGAACGAGGATGCACAAATTGTGGCCAGAATGAAAAATATTGATCAAAGCCAATAATCTCACAATCCCATAAATAATTTTCCAAGGTGAGACCCTTTGAGTTTTCTGGGACTGCAGCTATCTGAGTGACCCAATATCTCCCCTAAGATGGGATGCCTCTCAGGGTAGATTTCCTGAGGGCCAAAGGATTTTCTCCTGACAATTTCATGAGGTTTTACAAACAGCTGTTGGAAATATTGGCACATGAAAGTAATTAATGAACCAAAAAAAAAAAAAAAGAAACATTAATTATGGGTTAACCTGAGTGTGAGTGTGAAGTTTGATTTAGAACTTTTTGTCTGTCTGTGCATGTGTCGTATTATTTAACCTCCATCTGTGTGTATGTGCGATTTGATTGAGGAAACTCTGATGTAAGTCTCAGATGAACCTTGCTGTTCTCAAATCTTTAAGTTGCTGGTTTGATTGTAACAAATTCCATGGAATTACTGTGTTAAATTGGTTGATGATTAAGTGCTGTTAAAAATAACACAGCCCAGTCTTGCAATCTGTCCCAAAAATAAATCCTATAATTGCTGCTAAATGGAATGAGGTTTAACAAGGCCAAATGCCGGGTCCTGCACTTGGAGCACAACAACCCTATGCAGTGCTACAGGCTAGGAGAAGTCTGGCTGGAAAGCTGCCTGGAGGAGAGGGACCTGGGGGTGTTGGTTGACAGCCGACTGAACATGAGCCAGCAGTGTGCCCAGGTGGCCAAGAAGGCCAATGGCATCTTGGCTTGTATCAGAAACGGCGTGACCAGCAGGTCCAGGGAGGTTATTCTCCCTCTGTACTCGGCACTGGTGAGACCGCTCCTCGAATCCTGTGTTCAGTTCTGGGCCCTTCACCACAAGAAGGATGTTGAGGCTCTGGAGCGAGTCCAGAGAAGAGCAACGAAGCTGGTGAAGGGGCTGGAGAACAAGTCTTATGAGGAGCACCTGAGAGAGCTGGGGTTGTTTAGCTTGGAGAAGAGGAGGCTGAGGGGAGACCTCATTGCTCTCTGTAACTACCTGAAAGGAGGTTGTAGAGAGGAGGGTGCTGGCGTCTTCTCCCAAGTGACGGGGGACAGGACAAGAGGGAATGGCCTCAAGCTCCTCCAGGGGAGGTTCAGGCTCTACATAAGGAAAAAATTCTTCACAGAAAGGGTCATTGGGCACTGGAACGGTCTGCCCAGGGAGGTGGTTGATTCACCTTCCCTGGAGGTGTTTAAGGGAAGGGTGGATGAGGTACTGAGGGGCATGGTTTAGAGACTGGTGGGAATGGTTGGACTCGATGATCTGGTGGGTCTCTTCCAACCTGGTGAGTCTATGATTCTATGATTCTGTGGGTCTTTTCCAACCTGGTGATTCTATGATTCTATGGTTCTAAAGTAAAGCAACATAAAAAAAATATATGTTCGTGACAAGATGCAAGCCCAATTGTTTGCAAATTGGAATAATGCATCTGCAATGACAGATTAAGTATCTCTATTCCCTTCAAGAACGAGATCACATTGTGTCGTCAGATTCTAATATGCAAACCAATCAATTAAATAAGGCCAGTTTTACTCAAAGTTTACCTCAATCTTTGTACCTTGATCATATTAAACTGATTGTTTAGTTTTTTTTCCTCTTTAAGCCATACTACATGAAATAGATCAAGATATGTTGAGATCAGCAAAAAGTTATGTCACTGTAAAACTTACTCTACTGCCAATAGAGGGCTTAAAGAAAAAACAACACACAATGCTGTATTAAAAATAAGCACGAATTATTTGTAAAGAAAAAAAAGCTTTTATTATGAAAAGAGGATAGGGCTGTAGGATTCACAGATGTATAACATTATAGGTTTTATACAATTATAGTAGTGTATCACATAGACCTAAAGTTCTGGTTTTTGTCTTCACCTTCTGCTGCACTATGAGCAATAGTGTACATTTTCACATAAGTATATTCTTGATAAAAGATTAGACTCTAGGAAAAAAATGGTAAAAATTTGTTTATGTAACTGCTTTCTTTCAAAATCTGCTGAGAATTTAGTGTTTCATATGGCATTATTCAAAGTGCTATTAATTTAAACAATTTCATTTATACAAAATCTCAGAAATATAAATAATAGATTTACTTTCAAGAAATATGCAAAATAAATTGAAAGAGCAGTAATACAGTGACGGTAATGCATGCAGGATACAACATCCTAAAGGTGTTGCAGTGATTCTGAAAAAGATGGTATAAAACATAGAATCCAATTAAAAACATTTAAAGAAATGACAGCTAATTAAACTGTCTAGTAGCATTTCCAAAAATCATTCTTCCATGTCTGTACTCTGAACCTGCACATTTATCTCATTCTTTGAAGATCAAGTTTTCAGACTTTTAACATATTTGATAGGAAAATCAACTATAGGAGTAACTTCATTCAAAATTCCACTAGGCTTTTCAATCAGCATATATATGCTTAGTGTCAAGCTTTTGGTTATGCTTTCTCAGTAGATTAGAACCACTCTACTGGAAAACATGAACAGTTCAGGCCTCAGTAATGGTGAACTGGGGCTACGCTAATTGAGATTCAATGCGATTGAAAGGAAAAATAGTATTTGGACTTCTGAATAATCTCCTGTAATCTCCTAGAAAAACAATGTAATCACTCAAAGCAGTGATACCATTTCTACCCTTCCTTTCAATACATTAATTCTTTAAGTGACTGAATGCTTCCATTAAAACAAATTTATATCTATTAATTTAGCAAATACAACCTGAAGCACAATCATCTATTCTGACATTCAAACACTGACAGATGACAAAATAAATATTTATATTTATAGCCCTAAATTCTGAAATATGAAGCAAAAAGCATAATATTCATACTTTATCCTTTTAAATTGCAGGTTGTCTGGGAATGCATACTTTGTCCAGCAGTATTTGGGAAGATAGTGAACAGAAGCAAAGATAAATCAATAATGATGAAAAGTACTTCAAGTTTATAAAGGTTACCTAATACTAGTGGTGCTGAAATATATAGAAAATCCAAAGCTGAATAGTCAAGAAATAATTTAAGTGTTAAGAAAACAGCATCAATAAAATAATGATGTTTTTGCAAAAAAAATCCTTGGAATTTCCATGGGTGAAACTTTAGGTTAGGAAGAGTATAAATAAAGCAACAGGTATCTCAAGTATGAATTAAACTATGAGAGAAGCAAAAGAAAAATAAATCGTAGAATCATAAGGTTAGGAAAAACCTTTGAGATCATCAGTTCCAACTGCACCTGTCCACTACTAAATCATATCCCTAAGCACTTCAACTACCCACCTTTTAGATACCTCCAAGGATGGTAACTAAATCATCACCCTGGGCAGCCTGTTCTAATGCTTGATAACTCTGTGAAGAATTTTTTCCTAATGCCCAATCTAAACTTCCTTTGATGCAGCTTAAGGCCATTCCCCCTTGTCCTGTCATCTGTTACTTGGGAAAAGAGATTGACACCCACCTCTACAACCTCCTTTTAGGTAGTTGTAGAGAGCAATAAGGTCTCCTCTTAGCCTCCTCTTCTCCAGGCTAACCAACAAGAGTTCCCTTAGCTGCTCCTCATAAGGCTTGTGGAAATGGAAATAAATCAAGCAATTACAGGAAGAAAAAACAACAGATGGCAGAAGAATTCAAGATAGGTAAGGGATACATGCCAGCAAAAGGAAAGTTCAGTAGCAGTAACCTGCATATCCACAAGGAAGGAAAGAAGAATGTTACTGTTAACAGTACTTCAGATGCAGCACATTTCGGGGAGGGGAAAAGGCACAGAGATAATCGTGGATATAAGTGAGATAATTTCTAATCAGAAGAAGGAAACTTCTGATATTTATTCTGGTGTTAGAAACACATTGAAATGTCCTGTAAATCTTATACATCTGAGAAACATTCCAAAAGAAACCTAAAGACTGACCATAAGTTGTGGGTTGACCCTAGCTGCATGTCAGGCGCCCTCCAAATCTTCTCAATCATTCCCCGTCCTCAGCTGGACATGGGACTGAACTTATAATAAAAAGCTCATGTTCAGGATAAAGACAGGGAGATCACTCAGCAAATATCATCACAGGCAAAGCAGACTTGAGTTGGGGAAAATTAATTTATTTCCAGTCGAGTCAGAGTAGGATAATTAGAAATAAAAGCTACATCTTAAAACACCTTCGTCCACGTCTACTTTCTTCCCATACTCAGCCTCCTTGCTAGCTTTCTCTACTTCTTCTCCCCTGTGGTGCCACAGGGGGAATGGGGGATGGGAATTGTGGTCAGTTCATCATAGGTTGTTTCTGCTGCTCCTTCCTCCTCAGAGTGCAGACTCCTCATGCTTTTCCCATGCTCCAGCATGGGATCACTTCCATGGTAGACAATTGTCTATGGATTTCTCCAACATGAGTCCTTTCCTTGAGCTGCAGTTCCTTATGAACTGCTCCAGCGTGTGTCCTCCTAGCAAGTCCTGCTACCAAACCTGCTCCAGCATGGGCTACTTTCCCCATAGGTCCACACATCCTACCAAAAGACTGCTCCAGCATGGGCTTCCTACAGGGACACAGCCTCCTCTGGACATCCACCTGCTAGAGTATGGGGTCTTTCACAGACTGCAGGTGACTATCTGCTACATCATTAAACACTTGGGCTGCAGGAAGACAGCCTACCTCACTGTGGGCTACAAGCAAATCTCTACTCCAGCACGTGGAGCAAGTCCTCCTTCTGCTCCTTCACTGACCTTTATGTCTGCAGAGTTGTTTCTCACATATTCTCTGACTGAAATTCCTTCTTATCCCAGAGACACTACCATAGTTGCAGACTGGATTGGCTTTGGCCAGCATTGGCTTTATTAGACATAGGGGAAGCATCTAGCAGCTTCTCACAGAAGTCACCCCTGTAATCTCTCTGCTACTAAAACGTTGCCCAATACAATATAAAACTTAATAAGCCATCATGGAATCACTATGACTAAAATGTATCATATGTTAAACATAAAAGATATAAATACTGGTGATTATTTTGTTGCAGCATTTCTTTTTGGGTATGTATTTATAATAATCAGAAGGAAAAATTAAATCACTTTTCTAACATATGTGTATATACATGCATAGATATATGTATATTTTAAAGTAAATGTAAAGGTAGTTTTTTGGGTTTGAAGGAAGTATTTCCAACAAAGAGTAGAAGATGTTCCAGGTGATTAAGGGTAAGAAGATGATTGGCATCAGCCAGTATGGATTCATAACCATTGAATGGACCTCTGTGATAAGAGGACATGCCTCATAGAGAAGGTAAGTGCAGGGGAATTTGTTTGCTTTGTTTATGCTGAGCATAATCTCTCATAGTTGCTTAGAGCCAGACTGATGAGATATGATTTGGATAGGCTGGGTGAAAAATTGTCTGAACTACTATTCTCCAAGGCTTATGATCAAGATAACAAATTCCTATTGATGGATAGTTACTTATTAGTGATTTTCTTTGAGTTAGATATGGAAGCGAATATGGTTCTACACTTTCATTCACACAGCAAGTCTGCAGGTGATGCTGAATTAGCGGAAATAGTTGATATTTCAGTTGGCAGAGGAACCTAGAAGAACTGGAGAAATGAACAACATAAATATTATGAAGTTCAACAAAGAAGGCAGCGGAGGCAGCAGGTGGGACAGGATAACCCCATGTACTGGTACAAGCTGGAGTTAATTGCCCAAAAAGCAGCTTTGCAGGAAGGGGCTTTAGAGTCCTGGTGTAGAAATCAAATTCTTGAGGAAGAAGTATGCACTTGTGGCAAAGACCAATTGCATACTGAGTGATTTTAGTGTGAGTGATGTTAACTGTACAAGAAAAGCTGTTTAGCTTGTAGTCTCACACCATAGCTACCTAAGAAACACAAGTGATACTATGTGTCTTGATATGTTGCACCACAGTTTTCACATAAACATTCCACATAAATTCTTCCCATTTATTGACTTTAGCGGTGATTCTCAAAAACAATGAAAATCCAGAATCATGATTCCAATCATATATTTTAAGAGTTTCTCTCTCTGCTTTGCTTTCTGTCTGCTAGCCTGTTTAATTTAGCTGTTCTACCTTCCCGAATTTCTCAGATAAATCCTCCTGTATACATTTTTATTTCTTTTGGCCACCCTGTAAGCTTCTATGTATCACCAAGAATCTATCTGTCTCCACAGCATCCTCTTTAATTCCTTGTCAAACAGGTGAATCTCCAAATAGTAAAAGAATAATTATAAAGAGATGACAAGTAGCCCAAGTACCCAGACTCCCAATTAATGCAATTTCAGAAATGCTTTCCTGGAATAATTTACCTTACACCGTCTTGGCTAACAGTGATCTTGTATAGACAGTGTGTATAGAAACTATGGAGTACTCAAGGGTCTAAAGTGTTTGATTTTCTGTATTCTGATGTCATAAAAAGACGTGTTCCAGCAACAGTAGAAAACTAGACCCAGGGACCCCTTCTATCACCTAATGCTAAGCTCATCTCAGGAAAAGGGTCTGTGCTTTGGAGGCTGCCTGTGGGAATGGGGGCCTGAAGGACTTCACCTGGAAGAAATCTTAAAGTGATATTTTTTCTGTTCAGGCTTTCATTCAGTGGTTTTAAGACAATAAAAATTTTCCGCTTATTACTTACATAAATTTTATTTACATCCTGAGTAGTTTGGAACCTGAAAATACGTTAGTACAATTTAAATAATTTATATGATTTTAATATAAATTAATTTCTTTAATGAAATAGTGGATAATTTTGAGTCAATGAGAAAATATTAAAAAAAGCACAAGATTTTCATTTCAACAAGATCCTGCTGACTATATCTGTCATGAGCCCCAGTGTCCAGGAAATGGGAGACGTTTACTTTTCACATTGTTACTAACAATTTTAAAATTTGGAAGAAACATTTTTTCTCAATGGGAAATGAATGTTCTCTCAGTCTAAGCCTGAGGTTAATAGATTGGGCAGAGAAACATACAGGCACAGAATCTCGGATTTCCTTTATGTGGGACTTCGTGTCTATTCATGTGTAAAGTCCCATTAAGGTTGTGATTGACTACTTAGTATGAATTATAAAAAAACACATTGCAATGGAGAATAGCAGGTGAGTAAACTGAAATAGCATATCAGGATTTCTTTTTCATCTCTTGAAATTGAAAATTTTTAAATTCATTTATGGCAGCAAAAATTAATTTTTACATAAAGAACTTAGCATTCTCTATATTTAACAAGTCCTTCTGAGCAAAGATGACTGCTGATGCTTTGTTATTGTGAGTGGCATGTAGTGCAGCAGTAATTCAATGTGCAATTCTTGTCAGCAGTAATTCATTCTTGACAAGACATTTATAATGTCAGAAAACATAAAAAAAGCTAAAGAAAAAAGAAAATAACAGTACTTAGATACTTTCTATTGTTATTGTGACTAATCATCCATGGTATGTTTGTTACCTGTAAGAGAGATCTTTGAACACTGGGAGATTTAAAGAGTGCTTAGACAGCCTATAATGGAAAAGATTACACAAAAGCATTCATAGAATGATGGATGTTTCACCCTAGAGAATACACGACTATTTCTGGGATATTTTACAGCTCTGAAATAAACATTTTATGACCTTGTATTTTGCTGCATCCAAGAAGTAGTTGAAGATTGTAGTGCTGTGCTAGCAAAATCTCAGTAAGACATAGTTTTTGCAATTAGAAGTGCATATCTTTATTGTAATGTCACAGCACTTTTTTGTTCATCAGGAAAGAGTTATCTATTTATGTATTTATTTATTATTAAAAAAAATCTGAATTAGTGCCTCTTAAAACCAAAAGTATGCATGGTGGCATGGCATGTATTTTCAAAATAAACTTCTTAGGTACAGCCCTACAGCTGTTTTAATTCCAAAATATGGATAAATATATGAATTCAAATTTTGTACTTTATACATAATGCTGGAGCAGAGACAGAGCAAAATTAATTATTGGACTTTAATTTCTTCTTTACAGGAAGTTATATCTCTGTAAGAAGATGACTGCAGTATTATGCCACTATCCTCTTTCTTTAGAGTCCAGATAGACTGGGGTTTGCACTCAACATAGAATCATAGAATCATAGAATAACCAGGTTGGAAGAGACCCACCGGATCATCGAGTCCAACCATTCCTATCAAACACTAAACCATGCCCGTCCCTTAAACACCTCCAGGGAAGGTGACTCAACCACCTCCCTGGGCAGCCTGCTCCAGTACCCAATGACCCTTTCTGTGAAGAATTTTTTCCTAATTTCCAGCCTAAATCTCCCCTGGCAGAGCTGGAGGTCATTCCCTCTTGTCCTGTCCCCCGTCACTTGGGAGAAGAGGTCAGCACCCTCCTCTCCACAACCTCCTTTCAGGTAGTTATAGAGAGCAATGAGGTCTCCCTTCAGCCTCCTCTTCTCCAGGCTAAACAACCCCAGCTCCCTGAGCCACTCCTCATAAGACCTGTTCTCCAGCCCCTTCACCAGCTTTGTTGCTCTTCTCTGGACTCGCTCCAGAGCCTCAACATCCTTCTTGTGGTGAGGGGCCCAGAAGTGAGCACAGGATTCGAGGAGCGATCTCACCAGTGCCGAGTACAGAGGGAGAATAACCTCCCTGGACCTGCTGGTCACGTCGTTTCCGATACAAGCCAAGATGTCATTGGCCTTCTTGGCCACCTGGGCACACTGCTGGCTCATGTTCAGTCAGCTGTCAACCAGCACTCCCAGGTCCCTCTCCTCCAGGCAGCTTTCTAGACAGACTTCTCCCAGTCTGTAGCACTGCATAGGGTTGTTGTGCCCCAAGTGCAGGACCCGGCATTTGGCCTTGTTAAACCTCATGCCATTGGACTCAGCCCAGTGGTCCAGCCTGTTCAGATCCCTTTGCAGAGCCTCCCTACCCTCCAGCAGATCAACACTTCCACCCAGCTTAGTGTCGTCCGCAAACTTGCTAAGGGTGCACTCAATGCCTTCATCCAGGCATCCATGGTAAAGTTCCTCATGAAAGCACCTGTGTATTCCAGATTGCACACCGAGAAGAAGCAAAAACTGAAAAGCAGCACTGTGAAAACTGTGTCTTAACACCCAGAAATCACATAGCATGGAAAATATTAGTAATAAGGGTAAAATATCAGATACAGGCAGCAGAGTGCCTAGCTGCTTCACCATTTGAGATGTCCAGTGACAGCTAAGAGAGGACAAGAAACATGACACTAATTGTGTCTCGCCTATTTACATGAGGGCATTTTAAATGGCAGCACATGATGAGTTTTAGGTAACCAAATGAATCTCCAGCTGTTCACATGACTTCCCATAATGGTCAACATGAATCTTGTTGATATCATTGGTGGGTCTTTATTGAGCTTAAACTTAGATATCTAGGGCTATTTGAAAATCTGAACTGACTTGGAGTTAACTATAATAGCACAAAACCTGCTAGAGATCTTTGTCTAGAAATGCTCTCATGTTTTCAATATGAAAGTAGATAGATGATGGCATGAACTGATATGTGTTATGATGTATCAAATCTTCAATCCTTGATTCATGAAAAAGGGGGTCAAACTACAATAACATTGCTTTAGACCTATGATCTCTTTATTCAGGCTGTACATGGGAGAAGGAAATTTTGGCTTCTGTATTCTCTGCACACAAAAGTCCTACCTGCAGTAAAAATTAAAACAATACTGACAAAAATGTAATTCTTACAGAGGTTAGGAACAAGTTATACTTCTGCACTTCAGAGAAGAAACATCTTGTCATTGTTGCTAAATGGAGCTGTATTTATATTATTGAGTATTTATGCTGTTTTAGAGTATAATAGAGATGAAGATAGTGGTACTGATTGAAGTTACATGCTAAGACAGACACAGAAACACACCACATACCAAAAATAAAAAAATGATGAGAGTTATAGTCTTAGCTTAAGGAAACATTATTTGTTACAGACTAAGTGAAAGAAACTACATGGGTAAGCAACTTACTATGTTATGCCATATAGCAAAGACAAGATAGTGAATGGTTACCTAGTGAAGGACAAATGAGTCAATGGTCTCACACGGTCTGATATTACAACATCTTTCTCCTACTACTTTATTTTTCCTGTGTCACAACCATTCTCCAAGAAAAATTAGTAGACACAGCACTTTTACTGATCATGTGTTCATGAAACAATTAAGTAACTAAATAAATAAAGCACTATCTGTGCATAAAGTTGCTACAAAAGGAGTTAGATGCTACCATTGCTTTAGACCACTACATTACTAGTAAAAATTGTCGGATGAAGCACTACAGCAAACGCTGTAACACCTCACTGTGTGTGTCTGAAATAGAGTTTATGATGTTGATTAATGTACTTTCTCATTGGGAAAAACATCCACATACTGATTTATGCAAGAAGTGAAGCATCTAAAGCAGTTGAGGAGAACCTCACAGTCACATACGTATACCACAGTCTCAGGACAAAAATCTCTGCTGGGAGAGAGAGTGAGAGTAAAAGCAAGGGAAAGAGAGAATTGAACCATTGTCGTCCTCTTCAGCCATCTAATACAGCACCTTGCCAGTAGTGCTGTGCTTTGACTAAGTTGAATTCACTTTTGCATTTGTTTATCACTAAGGGAATGTGTGACACTGCTTAAAGCTTACTATATTTGTTGTATGTGTGCTGTATGTATCTATTTAAAGCCCGTCTTTGCCTTCCGTGGTTGTTTTTTGGATCTGCAACATGATTTCTGTGCTTGTTACTATTTGTCTTTTTAATGGCTGCATTGTGAAGCACTAAGCAAACAGAAGAAAGCTCAAATGCTTTCCTCTGATTTGTGTTTATATTAAGAAAAGCTGGAATGTAAATAAATAATCATATTCTGACACACAATCCATGACCAAAGAAAACTGCAAGTTAGTCTTGTCTTCTCTTACAGAACATTCACAATTGCAGATTGAAGTTGTAAGAATTTTTCATTTATAATTCAAAAAAAAAAAAAGAAAGAAAAAAATCTCATAGAGGAAAAGGTTTTTTTAACACATTTAAGATATCTGGAATATTCAAGTTTTGTCTCTTAATTTTCAGAATAATAATCGCAGAATCATAGAATGCTTTATGTTGGAAAGGACCTTAAACGTATTCTAATTCCAATCCCCCTGCTGTGGACAAGGACAGCTCCCACCAGACCAGGCTGCGCAAGGCTGCATCCAGCCTCGCCTTGAACACTGCCAGGGAGGGGACAACCACAACTTCTCTGGGGAACCTGTTCCTCCTGTCCTGTCCTGTCCTGTCCTCTCCTCTCCTCTCCTCTCCTCTCCGAACAACTTCAACTCTCTCAGCCTATCCTCGTAGCAGAGGTGCTCCATTTGGACTCATTCCAACAGTTCCATATCCTTCTTATACTGAGGATTCCAGAACTGGACACAATACTCCACTTGGGGTCTCACAAGAGAGGAGTAGAGGGCCAGAATCTCATCTCTTGACCATGCTTCTTTTGGTACAGCCCAGGATACGGTTAACCTTCTGGGATGTGAGCGCACATTGCTGGCTTGTGCTGGCTTCTCATCAATCGGCACCTGCAACTCCCTCCCAGCAGGGCTGCTATCAATCACATCATCCCGCATCCTGTACTGAAACTGTGGATTGCCCCAACCCAGGTGTAGGACCTTGCACTTGGGCTTGTTGAACCTCATGATATTCACATACACCCACTTCTTCAACTTGTCCAGGTCCCTTTGGGTGACATCCCATCCTTCTATTGTGACAACTGCATCACTCAGCTTAGTGTCTTCTGCAAACATGCTGAGGGTGCACTCGATCTTGCTGTCTGTATCACTGATGAAAATATTAAACAGCACTGGTCCCAGTGCAGGCACCTGAGGGACACCACTTGTCACAGATCTCCATCTGGACATGAAGCTGCTGACTACTACTCTCTGAATGAGACCATCCAGCCAATTCCTTATGCAATGAACAGTCCACCCGTGAAATCCATAGCTCTCTAATTTAGAGAGGACATTTTCAAAGGCTTTAAAAAACTCCAGATAGATTACATCCATTGCTTTTCCCGTGTCTCCTGTTTTGGTTACCCCATCATAGAAAGCCACTAGGTTGTTCAGGCAGTACTTGTCCTTGCTGAGGTCATGCTGACTACCTCTAATCACCTCCCTGTCCTCAATGTTCTTTAGCATAGCTTCTAAGAGGGTCTGTTCCATGATCGTCCCAGGCAGAGAGGTGAGCCTGACAGGTCAGTAGTTCCCAGGGTCATCTTTTCTACCCTTTTTTAAAATTGGGACAATGTTAACCTTTTTACAGTCAGCAGGGACTTCCCCTGACTGCCATGACTTTTCAAGTATCATGGAGAGTGGCTTGGCAACTACACCAATCAATTCTCTCAGGACTCTGGGATGCATCTCATCAGGTCGCATGGACTTATATACGTTCAGGTTCCTCGAGTGGTCATGAACCTGATCTCCTACAGTGGGAGGGGCTTTCCCCTCCCTGATTCCCAATGACCCAGGATGGGTGAGGAGAGTGGTTGTTCAAGACTGAGGCAAAAGAGATGTTGAGTACCTCAGCCTCCTCATCTGTTGACAATTTTCATTCATCAGTCAGGGTGTGCTTTCTTTAACCTTCCTTTTCTGATTGACATACCTGTAGAAGCCCTTCTTGTTAGTCTTTGCTTCCCTTGAAAAGTTCAGGTCCATCTGCTTCTTGTCCTTTCTGACCCCTTCCTGACCCCATTCCTACACAACTGGGCAGTGTCCACATATTCTTCCCAGGTCACCTCTTTCTGCTTGCACTGCCTGTGCAGATCTCCCTTGCTCTCCATTTTCACCAGCAGGTCTTGACTCAGCCATGATGATCTCTTCCCTTCCCTGCCTGATTTCCTGCATCTGGGGACTAAGTGCTCTAGTGCTATATGGAAAGCATCCTTAAATATTTGCCGGCTCTGTTCTGCTCCTTTGTCCTTGAGGACCATATCCAAGGGGGGCGTACTGACTATCTCCTTGAAAAGCTAGAAGTTTGCTTTCCTAAAATTTAGGGTCCTATACTCCTTGCCTGCCTCATATCCCCCAGGACCCTGAACTCCACTAATGCATGATCACTGCAGCCCAGTGATGACTGTGACAATGACAATAGCAACAACAACAATTATAGAATAGAAAGAATATCCAATGGGATGACTAAAATAACATTTCCATTCCTGCTCAGACCAATAGGAAAAATAACATTTTTTTTACTGGACTGAATTAGGCAGTTTCAGATTGGTTCAATACCAATCTGCATTTGTCTGCACTCTATGTTACTTCACCAGAATTGCAGTTCTGATTGTATTGTGCGATTTATTCTACCCTTTAGGTCAGAATTCCAAGTCAACTGAATATGTGGTGAAGTATTATGGTATTTTCTCTGCACAGAATATTATTATGTCTCTCTGGAGTCCTATAACTGTAGAAATTGTTGAAGATATCATGTGTCTGGGAGTTTCTCCCATGTAGAAGAAAGATACTTTCAGAAAGCTAATTTGGAATATTTAGTATCTCCAAAGAAGCAATTCGATAGTAAGAGGAAAAAACAACTTATTTGATTTTTTCTTCAGAATTTTACTTCTTAATTCACAGATTAGTTTTTTGATTGAATTTCCATTTCTGCATTTTATACATTCTTGATCAAATATTTTAAAAAAATCATAAATATCTATGGGATCAGTTCCAACTAAAACCAGAAAAAAATTGTTTTCAAATAAAGATAGGAAAATCCCCTTTTATTTTTAAAAATTACTTTACTTTTCTTTTTCCTTCTGTAATAATCCCAAAGTTCAACTACTTATTATATAATATAAGCATTTTTGGCTTTAAATTATTATGAATTAGTGGCTTTTTCTGTACACTTAATTTGGACATCTGTCAAGATTTCATTGCAATTCCAGGTGTGTACCAATTAAAAGAAAGAGGATATAGCTTATAGGGTATGTTTACCTTCTAACACAATTGTTTTTCTGTTGCAACTATATACGTTAAAAGCATATTAGAAAAAAAAAAGAAACAAACTAAGAATAATTTTAAAATCCATCAGGATAGCATAGAAATAAGGGTAGATCAGGCTTAAAATAAGCAATATTTACATACTAAGCAGGTATAGACTTAAAATATTTAGTTATTTTAGGCATTAGAAATGTGAAAATTATCTTCTCAATGCAGAGAAAAATCAATAATTTTTAAACTTAGAAAATAAGAGTTTATATTTACAGAGTAAGCATTAAACAATATGTTGGAGGAAAGAAGGCTTTAATTATAAAGAGACAATGTTTTCTCTACAGATAATAATTGCACAGTTAACAATAGGAAGATTAAAATAGCACTACAGGGGTACTATAAATCATGCTGATCTCCATTATAGTCCTCATTTTTGTGCATAACACAGCACTAAAACCGATTGACATCAACTAGGACACCAGCAAGAAACCTCTATGGGATCATGGAATTCCAGTCATCCATTCTGACGCTATTGATTTTATTCCATTTTTATATCCCATTTTAAAAAAGATTAAAAGTCAGTAACAGTCATGGTCTTCTTAGAATCAAATTTTCTATCAAAATAAAGAAAATAAATTTCACATTTTCTTACTTTTTTGATAACTGTTACCACAGATAACAGTATTGTTCATATTCATTATTAGTAATCTTAAAAGGAATAGATTCATACCTTTTCTTATTCATTTATTTTTGTAAGGCACTTTGATAGTGTTATCAATTATCTCTAAGTCTGAACATGGCTCATTTCTCATGAGATTTTTCCAGCATTGCTGTTTGTAATAGGATTTGGGGTTTTATTTTTCAGCTGATTTAGTAAACTTCCTTCTCTTGGATACTTATTTTTCTTCCTTAGTTTTCCATAAGGTACTCAACTGAATGTCAAGATAGAAAAGAAAAAGAAAACAATGCAATATGGTCTGTTTCTTTACAGATTAGATATAAACCAAAGACTGCATGCATAAATCTCTGTAGCAGAGAGGGTACAAAAAATAAATATTTAATAAGGTGTCCTGTCCTTCCTCTATGTTATCTATTCATTTATATAAAAAAATGTAATTAGTGTAATAGCAAAATTATCTCATATGTAGTTCCCTAGGCTCTCCAGTTACCTCCTTTTCTAAGATTATTTGTAAACTGCTTTGAAATGTGAACAAATAAGCCACTTTTTCATTTACTTGCCATTAAATGTGTTTGGATTGGAATTCACATTTATTTTTCAATTTATGTTTTTCAAAGTTATAATCTCAGTATTTTTGTCAAAGGCATACTCTTTTCTACTGCCTATACATTTGGCTTTGACATTGATTTCAGAATGTATTTTTATTCTGTTGTTATTTTTCATATTATATGTAATTTTGAAAACTGTTTTCATTTAGTATCACTCTTCTATTCTGAAAACACATTTCTGACACCTGAATCCTTTTTATCATGTGCTAATTGTAGTAGTTTTTGTTTATTTTCCTCACCTTTGCATCAACTAATATATGGTTTGAGTTCTTTCTGCCAAAGCTCTGCTTCTGTTGCTAGTTAGTATAAAAAGGGTTGTGGTTTTTTTTTTATACTCTAAGTCATTCTCAAGGGCAAAAAGTCTGACTTTTTTACCTTGAGAAGGTCAAAACCAGATATAACTTCAGTTGGAGAAGCTCAATCCATCAAGCATGAAAGCTGAACCCAGTATAGCAGAATTAATTTTTTACCTTGTCACATTTAAAAACTGGCATGAGATAGACACATATCTACATAAATCTTCATTCATTGTGACAAGGGGAAGAACAACACAAGTAATTCATCAGTGCTGAAGGTGTGTCCACTTCCATATCAATAAACTAACTATCATGTCCTTTAACTAGACAAAGATGTATACAACACTTAGTATTTCCTGCAAACAGTGGTCTGGAAACAACAAAAGATATTTATTAACTCTGTTCGGACATCATATTTTGTATCTTAATGCTTTTGAAAAGAAACTTCTTAACTATTGACTCATTTCAATGTAAATATAATCAGAGAATATA